>NC_139345.1:27581419-27901419 GCF_055883805.1 Amblyomma maculatum
TAGCTGCCTTGAAACCGAGATTTTACCTTCGGTTCTATCCTGCCTTTGTTAGCCGTCTAGGCATCCTTTTTTTTTTTTTTTTTTAGAATCTGATGCGTTGGAGTCTAAATGAAATTCAAGATCAGTATATTTCCAACAACGCCGCTTTTAGACTGAAGATTGCGTATATGTCCGTCTAGAGCGCTTATAACATCAAATAATATCCAGGATTAGCAATCTGTGACTCTAAGACTATATTGTGGGCGCGCGTGAAGCACCTCGCCGTTAAAGTTACTATGTATCCTTTATAGTAACTCTACTTGTGTTTTGGAGAAAGCTTTATGCCACTCTCTGTATGCCATCTTCACGTCGTACTGAATGCTCTGACTGGCATGTAAATGTTAACCGCTGTGTTAATGTACATTTTACTCACGGGATTATGACCAGGAGAGAGAACTCGAGAGGGCTGCAAAAGGTACTCGATTGTGATAACAGGCCTGAGTGCACAGGGCAAATGGACAAATAGTGTCTAGTGTATGATTCTCGAATTTTTTTGTAAATAGGCCTTGTGGCATACGCTGCATTCTCACAATTCTCACGATCTACGTGTGCACGCTGTCACATAGTTTGCTCACGTTGTACGAGGAGGTGACATGCACGAACGGTGCCAGGATTCGTGGCTGCTGAACGAGCCCCTGCCTTCACCTCATTCTGTTCTTTGAGCTGGAGAGTTATCACCTTCCCTCTGGCTGCTTTTTTTGGCTAAAGGAACGGCCACCATCATCTCCTTTTCTTCAATAGACATTTAACCTGAATTCCTCTTCCCCCTCACCGCTTCTGGTGTTGTACTTATCATTGCAGAGCTGTATTGTTTTTTTGTTTGTTTATTTTTTAACAGAGCGCTCAGTGCCCATCGCTCTTTTCGCTCTTTCACGCGCTATAGCTCCTACCCACTCTTCGTCGGCATCGCTGAGACATTCAATCGTCTTACCTTACTCACCATTGCCCCATCGTGTGCTGCTGCATAAAGCTGCCGCTTGCGAATAAAGTACTAGTTTCTATCTTTAAACTTATTCCACTGTTAGTGACGACCACGGTGAGAGCGGAGCAGGCACATAATTTTCGGATATGCGGACCTAAAGTATGAAAGATAACGATGAGAATAATTTAACCGCAAGAGAAAGATATATGTACCACATAGAACACATAGCTTGCGACGTTGCGATAATGGTTTTTTTGTACCGGGATTTAAAGTTGCTCTATTTTAACTGATGATGGTTTGTGTCCCTCAGATGCCGTGGGGCGGCAAAGCGTTTTTCTACTAGGTACCAGCTGAGCGGAAGTTTTTTTTTTATGTCTCGGACAGGAGCTCCGTCATATTTGGTTTCGTGTTCGGCCTCGTGTTCCACCTAGATTAAGCATCAGGTCTGCCACAGTTCTGAATTATGACTGCTTTTGGTTGCCATGAATGAGAGCTAAGAATGTCATCTGCATAAAATGTAAATCGATGGCAATATTCGCCTCGATAGGTTACACTCAATATTCCCCTAGCCATGGAGGAATTTTATTCGACTCTTGTCTCAGCAAAGCGCTTGGTGACTACGATGCTAAAACTAATCACCAAAATATCGAAGGATGTCATTCGCTGGTGCAAAACTCCGAAGCCAAAAGTTGAGGAGCCAATTAGGCCTTCACATATCGAACTCTTCTTTTTTCTTGCCTAGCGGAGTAAACAAAGCGGCGTCTATTGCAACATATTTCATCAACATACTTGTGCAAGACAGTGTGTTTCGAAGCGTGTTCGTCTCTGTGCCATAGGAGCAGACGACAGCTGTCAGATCAGAGCAAACATTCTTCTTATCGTGCTACCACTATCTGCTGGTGAAGCGCATTTTGGCTCGCCAGACTGACGCGTCGTAGAAGCCGCGTTCGAAATGTCTTAAGACAAAAGCAGGAAAGAAAGCTCTTATTCCATCCTACCGAGCACTCTTTCTTTTATCCTTCATATTGCTTCTCCGCTGTCTGCCTCGCGCTGTGTATCCTTATTTGTCGGCAGGAGCTTCTGCTGCTCGCTGGGAAACAATATTGGGGCTACGACTCTGCAGAAACGTGCACAGAACTTTTCTGATGACGTCATCTCAGGCGCGATGCTTTTGGCGAAGAAGCAGAAAGTGTGATGAGCTTGGTGCAAGACCGCTGAACGAGTTGACAGGAAGAGGGCACAGAAGGCTTCTCATACAGTTGGTATAGTAAAAACAACTCGATAAGGAGGGCGAGAAAACTAAGTCGGTGCGCGCAAAAATGCCGTTTGATTGTTAATAATTATCTTTATTATTTTAGATTTTATATACTGTAAGCCTAGGTGTTACCCAAGCAGCAGAAACATTGGATCAGGGGCGGGATGGAGGCCGGTAATAATAAATCCCAGTGATAACAGCAATAGTAAACAGTACGAAACACACGAGCTGTGGCAAAATATGATAGAGTATAATTAATGGAATGCCCGTTCTTTTTCATCCCACTAGTTGCGGAAACAAAGAAATAAAATAGACAATCGTTCCTGTAATGAATTAGAATGCCCAAAACAAAGAAAAGCCAGAAAAAGCGGCAATGTCTACCAATGCCGTTTGAGCGAAACTGAGTAGCCGTCAGCGGTCTGAGGCGTCAGAGAAATGTTCTGTTCTATAAATACTGGTTAGTAGCATTTCAGCTCTGTTGTTCGAGTTCAAAGTATCGCGTAAAAATAAAGCTGTAAAAATATTGAGCCTCAGTTCTTGATGATGATGCTTCCGTGGTAATCCCTTTGCGTCGGAAAGGGGGAGGGTGAAAGCGGCATTAAGGAGGTACTATTTAAGATGACAAATAAATATTCACTATTGTCTTTTTAATCTCAAATCAAGTGTATAACTACCGTGTTGTGTAATTAGAGTGGAGTTTCGTCTGAATTTAAACAATCTGCTGTTCTCTTCCCCAAGCGCTTACGTCGCACAAGCGGCACTTTTATTCTTCAACCTCTATCGAAATATGACCGCCCGAGGCCGAGATCGTATCCTCAACCATGGAAGCAGTTGAATAACAAAGCCACTGAGGTTCCATTGAGGTGCAACCGCTGGTTTGAAGCTTGTAACGTAGTACCACTCTTTTTTTTTAACCTAATTTATGCTAGCTATGCACCTAGTTGGCTGGAAACTGATCATGATCTTGTGAATCTCGTTATGTGTGTACCTTCAACTGCACTACGTGAACATTTCACATGCAAAAGTCTCGCATTAGCTTCACATTGTTATTCATCGCGAAATAAGTTGGTATATATGTTGCTCCCCTGTAGTTCATCATAGACTGAGCATTTCGCCTGCTCGAATGCCTAGAGTAAAGCGCCTGCTTCTTGATAAAGAATTTTTTTTTTTTGTCATAGTTTAGTAATATTGCGATCCTGTGACATTTTAGGTGGTATACTGAAAGAAAGTGACTCCATTCGGCGATCCATTCAGCGCATCTGATGACACTTCGTCATGAATTCTTTACACTTTGTGGAAGGTCATGATGGCGGACATAAACTCAGTGACTGACGGATTTGAACTACTCTCCTGATGAGATACACATAGGGTTAAATTATATTGCATCAGTGGTCATGGAATATGATAGATTTTAATAACCTTCACTTGGTCAAACAGAAATAAAAAGGAATAAATTATAATTCATATTTAGATTAGATTAGATTAGATTAGATATTCTTTATTTCTCTTTCAAAAAAGTGAAAGAAGGAACTGCGACAAAAGGCGGTTAGGCCTGACGGGGTCACAGTTCCCCATACAGTTCACAGCGGCGCGCAACACGGAAAACAAACGATAACAGAACATTACAGCAAACGTGGTAATTAATCATACTGGAGTAAAACCTAAAAAAAAAAGAAACAGTGTACACTGTACACTCAAAAAGAAACAACAGCATATGGCACACAAAACACGGAAAGGAAAAAAAAATTGTACAGTAACATAACATGATGAAAATTTGCATTTGTCAAATACAAAACCAGACTAAACAATTATTCCACTTCGGAGAGTATCAACTGCTTTTTTATTTCTCTTTTAAATCTGCGTTTAGAGAGATTGAACATTGAACATAGGGATGGGTTTTTGAGAATAGTTGGAATCTGGTAATTAAGCTTCTGTTTACCGTAATTTGTCCTTGTTTTTGGGACGAGGTTTCTGTGTTGTCTGAGAGGGTATTTAGTAGGAAATCGATTAGGAGAGACGGAGAAAAGCCTATTGCTATGGATATGTTGTAACAAGCGGTATGTGTAGACTCGGTTAGCTTGAAGTAGATTATGTTTTTGGTATAGAGGTGATGTTGGTAAGTGTTCCGGTCTTCCATGATAACCCTCAATAGCCCGGAGTGCCTTTTTTTGCAGAATCAAAAGCTTGTGATAATTGCTATTTGTTGTGGTGCCCCACACCAGTGCACAATAAGATAACTTAGAAAAAAATAGAGCATAATACATAGATACTTTTAATGAAACAGGTAAAAGGTCACTGGTCCTGTAGAGACAGCCAACAGTTCTGTAAACCAACAACAGTCAGGTACCAGAGTGCACACAAAGGAATTTTCATTTATTTGTATTTACGTGTTCTTTTTTTTTTTTTTTTTTTTGCTTGGAGGAAATTATGGAATTCTTTTTTATGTTGGTGCGACTCAGTTTGAAGGAGAGACCAAAAATATGCTGCCGGTGGTGGGATATCTCCCCGTGATCTCTTTATATCTACCAAATGAGTTCCAGCGGCGACTGACTCGCATTCCTCTTTAGAAAGTGTTAACTTGAGGCCTAATCTTAAAAAAGCGCCGCAAAAAAGCCGCTGTGGCGTAAAGTGGTAGGGCACTGTACGTGGCGCGTGATGGTTGCGGATTCGTATCCCATGAGTCAGTAGCTGGTTGACTTTTGTTCTACATTATCCTAATTTTTTTTCGTAAAAAATAATCATACTTTTCTATAATCAGCAAAGAGTTGTGAAAAGAAATTGGCATTTTCTTATGTGCTCAACGTCCTGCTAGTTGCTATACATATATATATATATATATATATATATATATATATATATATATATATATATATATATATATATATATATATATATATATATATATATATATAATGTCAGCGCTCGACGGAACGCGTTACCAAGAATGCCTTATTTGTAATAAACTAAATTTTACACGAACCGTATACCGCTCAATCGAGAAGCATGCGGAGCAGTATACGCTCAATCGCCATAGCAGTCGCCGCTGCCGCCGCCGTAATCCGAAATTGAGAAAAACATGTTGGAAAAAAATTAGCTTGTGGTGCGACCATTCTTTGTGCCGTGTTCAGGGTGGTACCATACCATTTCACTTCCCGTTTAAGATTCACCTGCTACTCAAGTTGGGTACTAGTTTGCGATAAGCGTTCGAATCGAGGACATACGTGCCTCCAATTGTATTGCCTTCGTCGCAAGTGTCCATGACCACTGGTCAGTAACGCAGTTGCGCCTTTCTTTCCTCAAAAACCATACCTACTAAATACGTTTAACGCTTTGTCAAACTACGTGCCAGTCTCTTAACGCCAAAAATTTACACAATGAAAGGTGATATTAAAGGACCGATTATGTCTACTCTTAAGTCAAAAACTTGAGCATCCTCCTAATTTTTATTGTAGTTTAGTAATTTTTAGTACTTTTTTGAACATAACTTTCGGGAATTTCAATTAACTTTTAATTTATTGACTACATTTTTCAAGAAGTAATGTTCCGCATATCTTAATATCTTAATTGTCAATTACGAGTAGTCAATTATTCTTTTTAAGAAAATGCAGCCATCGCGACAACTTCGACAGCGCAAATTTAGCGGCAAAAATGGATTCTTTCGGGAAAACAAAAAAAAAATGAATTTTTCACGCAGGCCTGATGCGAAAATAGCCTACGCTGCCTTTGATCCAGTAAGAAAATGCCGGGAAGATGAGGCTTCGTATCTGGCTTGGCTCGAGTTGAGCCGAAAATATTCATTTAATTTAAGAATACAACTACGGGGTCAAACCTCAAATTAGTATTTTCATAATTTCGTGGTAAGCCTATTGTACGGATGTATGTTT
Organism: Amblyomma maculatum; assembly: GCF_055883805.1. Lineage (NCBI taxonomy): Eukaryota > Metazoa > Arthropoda > Arachnida > Ixodida > Ixodidae > Amblyomma > Amblyomma maculatum. Next base: position 27,587,520 of record NC_139345.1, read on the forward strand.
AAAAAGTAAAGCACCATAGATAAACAGCATTTATTCTCAGAGGATGGACAGCAACAGGACTGTGGTGACTACATCTAGCCACTGTGTCATGACGATGCCGGGGTGGCTAAAACCCCGTTTTCGGCTCACGACGAGAATACAGAATCTCACATTCCTCGCATAGCCTTGCTGGATTAAGCGTTGTTTTGGAAACCCGCGTAGACTGTGCGAGCATTTTCTTCATGCTATTTTTTAAATATATATGATTGGATTAACCCAGCAGTGAACCTGAGCCACATTCAGGAACACCATAAATTCATTCGGGATAATAAGGAAAGGGGTTAGTTGTTAAAGCTTTTCTTCTTCACTAAAGAGAAGCTAATCACGGAAGAAGAAAATATAAATTCAAAATTATGATGCCTCTGACTTAAATATTTGATGCAATAAACATTAAAGCTGACTTCGTTTAATTTGGGCATTCTTTAGTAAGACATCGCGAACTGCTACCGGCTGTTACCAACTGCCGTTTTAAGTCGCCTCTTACTATAGCAAGAAAGTTTTTTTTTTTTTTTTTTTTTTATGACGGGGCAGCACCAAATCGGGTGCAAAGAAGCATCACGTGCGATCATGTCTGCGCCACGACTAGATGACTACAGTCCCCCCGGCAGAATCTGTCCCCAAGAAATATCATGTAATCGTTTTTGTGCAACCCGAAATCCCGTCAGATGGGGGCAGAAATTACCGCCCGATATGAAGCCCGGTGCCGGCGCAACACGCAGGCTTCTTAATTCTCACGACATCCAAACCCACGCCTTTCATACAGGAAACGACGGCGGAGATAGCAGCGCAAGAAGTGGTGTAAAGCAAGGATTCTGTACAAATCAGCTCTGTACCTAGGACGCCCAAATTACGCCTCATTTTTTTCTTATCCTGCAACTATAACAAGCATACCTCGGCGAAGCTGGGCAAAAAAATGTGACCCAAATTCAGCAGTCTAAATCTCGCTACAAAATAAAGGTTTGCTGACTTCATGGAGTATATTGTCGACCACAGGGGTTTTTCAATTGGAAAAATTACAGCGGCACAAGCACAGCGTATATGTTTTCCTTCTTGCTTTTCTTATACTGTTTCATTTTTCAGCGTGTACATTTGAATACACGAAAGTTCTACGCTTTATGTCTCCTAGGCCTCTTTTGTGGAAGCGATTGAATAGGTACAAGAAAGGTTATGGGCATGGATAAGGACTGATCGACAAACAAGAATATGCCAGCGCGTGTTCCTGTTGTTTCTTCCTGTCGTCCCCGTTTGTTCGCGCTGTTTTTTTGGATGAAGAATATGTCTACCGACAGAGTGAGGTTGCTTGCGATATCAGGTTACGCGAAAACAAAATTAATATGTTTTTATAGTGAATTAACTTTTTCTGTCGTTAATGCCCATCGAATTTCGGAACAAACTGTAATGACAGTAGTTACAGAATGCCATTTAAATATACTACACTCAGGGCACCCATATTTCCACCCCCATTAACAAGGAAGGAGGTAGCGTTGTAAGAATTTTGCTACTCAGAGTGCTCGTTCGGCTCAGAAGAAAAGCGCTGGCTGCAGTGCTCCACACGCGACGAGCCTGCAAACGCTGGTCTCTGCTCAGGACACAGCCACTGTGCGGGGTGGCGGAGGGGCCAGAAATGTACCCATTTTATTCGATTATCTTCCGAAGAAGCGCACAACGTCATTCTACTTTACTTTTTTAATTTCACGTTCACGCTCGTTATTTTTAGCGCGTTGTAAAAGGGTCTACGCGATAAGGTCAGGCATGTTGCAGAAAATCTTGCGTCGGCGACAGCGGTGCTAACGAAAAATCGCGAGATGCACTGTTTCGTATCCACTTCCCTTCACGAGGCAGGCATAGTGGCTCCGCCATGTGGCAAACGCCGGAAAATCAAAACAATCTGATGCACGCCATTACCCCAACAGATTACCACGAGAATTACAAAGAGCGGGTCGTCTTAGCTTTATTTCTAAGTGCGGAAATGAATAGTGCCTGTTTCCGTGTGTGAATAACGAAATTGTATTAAATCTCTTCAATGCGGAGCTTAAATGTCCTCAAATTTTTGACGCTTTCTTATTTTCCGTATGAAGATATACACTAAAACGTACGGCACAGCACAGTAAATAACTTTACCTTCCACCAGGCGAATTGAGATTCAAAAACCAAACCAAATCTACAGGAGAAGCTATTGGTGAAGGAAGATTGCCTTCAAGACGTAATACATTTTCCTGTAGATATCTGCTTAGCTGCCGAAAAAGCTGTGCGCTCGTCGTGTGGGCTTTTATCCAGAGCTTGAACGCGTACTTGCATTCTCTGAAATAAACGCTGCGAACTTACCCTCGTACACTGGTATATATGGCTTTTCACTCAGCGTTAAATACATCATAAACGCACAACACATATCGCACAACTTACTAGTCACGAAGTGAGCACGGGCTTTGTTCCGTGCATGGCCTATGCTTTTCCTAGATAAAAAAAAAACATGAAGCAAAATAATGCAACAGTAATTACTTGCTTTTCTGTAATTGGGGCTACATTATTATTATTATTATTATTATTATTATTATTATTATCATTATTATTATTATTATTATTATTATTATTATTATTATTATTATTATTATTATTATTATTATTATTATTATTATTATTATTATTATTATTATTATTATTATTATTATTATTATTATTATTATTATTATTATTATTATTATTATTATTATTATTATTAGTAGTAGTAGTAGTAGTAGTAGTAGTAGTAGTAGTAGTAGTAGTAGTAGTAGTAGTAGTAGTAGTAGTAGTAGTAGTAGTAGTAGTAGTAGTAGTAGTAGTAGTAGTAGTAGTAGTTGTAGTAGTAGTAGTATAAATAACCAATCAGCTCACCTTCGTTTAATTATTTTCGATAGCATGCACAACACTGAGACATATATAGCATCAATCGTCCCTGTGCCTGTTTGCCTCTTTGGGTAACCGCTTCGCCGCATTACTAGTATCTGTGCGGAGGTGCACGCTTTACAGACAAAAAACATTTATTCTTTCACTTTTATATAAGCATCTTCGCTGCACCACTTGTTCATTTGCGGGGGTGCATGCTTTACAGGCACTCTTATCGAAGGCGGGGACAGGGAACAAGTGCGCACGTAACAGCGCACTAGCAGACGTATTCCGCACACGTGTGGACGTTCTCGGAACACGATGCTCACTTATCTCTGTTGGCGTCAGTTTAACAAAAAAAAACAATAAAATGCGCCAAATTTCATTTTTTAAATTCCGCCTCAACCAGGAAATGTGCTTGGCGTGTAATACATAGCTAGCTGACAGCTGATTACAAGTTACACTCAGTCAGAGCCAAAAACTAGCTAAGTAAACAACAGGAGGGCGTGGTATTACGGTAAAATTGTTGGATAATCAGAGTAGTTCTGTGATCACAGGTATTGTTCCCGTAGCTTACGCCTCCGCATATATGGAACACCATCTTTTCGCTGCCTGCTAGCTAACCACTGTTTTGTTCACTGTCATCACTAAATTGGGGCAGTTAGTCGGTTAAGTAGGTTAAGTTATTGCTTGCATATTGTCTCTTTTAAATACACTACGTTACAGTGTTCTCAGTTAAACACCAAAAAAAAGCTAAAAACCGAAAAATGTGGCCTTGGGGCAGTAGTGGCCGGCGCAGTGACGAAGTCGTGACGTTCCTATCGCATCATCTGCGTTTCAGCAGCGATGTGTTCCTAACAAAACATCAGTCTAGTCAAGGAAAGGGACATAGTTGAATCCACTGCCAAGCCGGTACTCGGGAAGCTGTACGTTAACGGGAAGCCAGAGCCGGCAAACACTCCGCTTGAAGTTCTCCAATCTGCGCTCACGCAATTCTAACGACTATAGTGCACTGACTGCGGCTTTCCAATAAATTGAAAAACAACGTTCGCAGTAATAAACGCAACCCAAGCGAAAGGCAATTGCGGCTGCATCAGGTTGTAAGTCATGTGTGGAATAAAGGCCGAGTAAATTGTTTAACTCTTTGCTTTTCGCTTGAGATTTTTTTGTTTTCCTTTTTTTGCGACGTACGTACGGTGGTCAGGCGCACATGCAAGTGAATATCGTTTGTATTGGATAGTCAATAGCTCCGATTTTTGTGACTGATTTTGGGCTACAAAGGTTTCGAACTGGACACTGTATCCAGCACGCTGGATGATAGTCCTTTCGTACCAATGGTGTACGCACCCATAAATTTTATTCTTAATTCTAATCATTTCTTGCATTTTATGGCTGATTGTGAATTTCTGTTATATGTGCTCTTTTTTTTGTTATCCATACAACATTTCTTTACAAAGCAGTGAAAAATGCGACAGTACAAACTCTGAGGGAGGATTGTCTTGCATGAATTAAATGCCGTAGGTAATTTAACTCTGTTAGTAAATTATTTAAAAGTAATCACAATTTTAATTTTTTCCTTCAGGATAAAATGTTGTAAGTCGGAAACGAAGGCAATCAAAACCATTGTCAAGCATAGTGTTTAAAAATTCTAACTCAATTCTGTGATTCGAGATTTCGATTGTAGAATACTGTGCGCAAAACTAAATTATATCGATGATTAAAACATATCTCATTAGTTTTGAAACTTGTGGGTGGATTTTCTTTTCAGCAAGTCCGTTGGATCTTGCAGCCGCTCTTACCTTTTCTGTTAGCCTTTTCGGAACATCCGGGCATTAGTCGGACTTCATTTCCTGGCATCCCTCAATCGTCGGTTTTTCTATTTGTCCATAACTGGTACCAACACCTAAGCGCTAGAGGGGCCGGAAGTGGTATAGCCGCACTTGACGCTGAGGAAACAGAATAAAAACCCAAGAAGCAAAACAGCTGTTCTCGAATGTCGGATCGTCCGACACCTTTCCTTTCTGCGCCGCTGGAGACAAATCGTCAGCTGAAGGGCGAAGGACAAGCTCCAAACACACAGCAGCAATCCGAAAGAAGCACTGCTGTTTTCCCATAATAATTTGCAGGAATGACACTGTACTCAGGGCAGGACCGCATCGGGGAAAAATTCATCGACGTAGCCTACTATATTGTCAAGGGACGACGAGGACAAAGTGCTGTGCGCGCGTGTGGAATGTGGGGAACGCCAGGACGACGAAGTGTGAGTGGTTTGTGCTGGGCACCGCTGGCCTGAAGTTGTTCGTCTGTGGTCAGCTACCCCTTTGAAATTATTTGTTAATACATCTGCTCTGTGTGTGTGTGTGTGTGTGTGTATGTGTGTGTGTGTGTGTGTGTGTGTGTGTGTGTGAGTGTGTGTGTGTGTGTGTGTGTGTGTGTGTGTGCGTGTGCGTGTGCGTGTGCGTGTGCGTGTGCGTGTGCGTGTGTGTGTGTGTGTGTGTGTGTGTGTGTGTGTGTGTGTGTGTGTGTGTGTGTGTGTGTGTGTGTGTGTGTGTGTGTGTGTGTGTGTGTGTGTGTGTGTGTGTGTGTGTGTGTGTGTGTGTGTGTGTGTGTGTGTGTGTGTCTACGGTACATTATGGAGGCAAATTGTGAGACTGGCAACCGTTACTTCCGTTTCAAACCAGGTGAAAAGCAGCAGAAGCCACGTGTAGTGTCCGCCTGCAAGAATAGGCCGTGTCAGGTTCTGATCCCGAAGCACCTAGTGACGAAGTCTACGAGTCTGATACGCATAGATGAAAATTTAATTATATGTCGATTCGCTTTCTTCGTGACCAGGAATCACCCGTTTCGGGGTTTTCTTATATTCATTCCAAATCATATCGTCTGTCTGTTTTTGCATCCGATTGCTCGGCACGCATGTTTCACCGCTAAATTACTCGAACCACAATTATAATCTAGAAATTTTTAAAACCTGCCTCTGACTGTAGTGTTATATGACTTCAGTATCGCTTTAAAACACTGTACCCCAAGACTTTTAAGCAACTGCTGCCGTGGACATTAGTGTCGTAGTGCCGTACAACGCACTTGCATAGACCGCGATGTTTTGTCCCAGAGATTAAAAACAAAACGCTCAGTATTGCATATCTGAAAGTTCTGCTAATGGTATTACATAGAAAACGTAAATAGCTCGAAAATCTGTCGTTCCGTGCCCAGTCGTGGTGAGTCGCAGACGGGCTGCGAATGTTTTAGGGGAGGAGGGGGCAGTACAAACGCACGAAATAAGCTACAACGGCGTGAGAAAATGTTGTTTTGTTTCAAACAGACACAGTGGATAATTTATATTTCCCTAAATCCAAAGTTTGTTCCCTGTGGCGGTTGGTGCCTTCGTTCGGTGCGACATAAGGATTAGCGCACCGCTCAGGGCACCCAAGCAGAATCGCGCTTCCTAATGACTTCCGTAAATCGAAATCCGCTGACGCTCGCAATGGGCTGTCTGGGCTGTTTTCCCGTTCCTTTCCACAGGGCTCAGAGCAAAGGCTTCCTCGTGTCTCCAAACACATCGTATTGATCTTTTTCTACAATAGGGCCTCTGCAATGGCAGGAAGGCGTTTGCCGAAAAAAAAAATATTGCAACCACCATCTTGAAAAGAAAAAAAATCAAACACGTAAAATGCGACAGAAAACATTGTAAATGTCGTATTGGTCGCTGTAAATACAACTGCATTATGGCAACGCAAGGGTATGAAAGCATGGCGTTCATTACGTGAAAACAGCCAGTATTATATATTTTTGCGTTAGCACTCACTTCAACAGTTATATTATTCTCGAAATTTTAGAGCGCCAAATAAACATTGAATGTCTTTTTCAGCTCTAGTTATACTTTAAACTTCGTCAAACACCTCATCAGATCAAACCCAGCTCCAAACGTGTGTCACCTTCAACCTGCTTCTATTGGAATGAAAACTCATGCTTATCTTTATATGCTACGTATTGGTGCATATGAGTATGGGATGCTAAGATAAACCATGCACACTCAATATTTTTAATACAGCTGATTTCGCAGAAAAGCTACAGAGAAAATGGGCCCCCCTAATGGAAATGCTATTACAACTTGAGTGCGCTTTACAGTAGGGTACAGACGCAACGAAGTTCAACGCAACGTCCCATTGCACGAACGCCTGTTGTGCCATACCGTACGTATTCGTCTTTTCCATTCTTACTAAGCGAATCAAAGTTACAGTGCAGCCTGAACTAGCTTGTCTCCCACACTGATAGGTATGGTATTCATGTCTTGTGACTATAATCGCTACCATCATCATCCGCCCAACTAAATACACTGCACTGTAAAAGCCTCTTCCATATCTCTTCAATTTACACAGAAGAAGTTGGCAGCCTAGTATAGTCAACCAAGGTGGTCAAATAGTTTCTGGTGAGAGGGTGCACTATCGGCTTTGGCCGCCAAAATCAGGCCGCACCTCGAGCCCAGTGTTACAAACTTAGGGAAAAGAACAAGCAAATGCCCAGAATATTCTCCGAACCTAGAAGTACCCAGAACCAGAGTATTCGGGTTCATTCTAACAGATAAAGGACGCACTTACTACAAGGATGAAAGGATATGAAGGAGACGAAACAGCTTTCTGCTCAAAACTCAGTGGCAATGTTTATTGTGTAAAAGTCTACTCCAAGATATGAACTTCACTGCAGTGCCAGGGATCAGGCAGGCTTTTGCCAATGACCAGACACATGGTCTCAATGCTGATTTATTTGGTTATACAATGATGAATCTCATAGTTAGCTTTCAGACATTAATATTTGCATTTATAGACCATGAAATATATAGCCTTATCAGCAGTTTCCGTTACTGCGGTGTCATTTCAAAGGAACCGATTATGCCATGTGGACCATAATGGCTGGCAGATCACTGACGCATAATCTCAGCATGACTGCTACTTTACGACATCTAAGGAACGAAGGCAAATTATGCATGGAGATTCTTTCATTTGCTCTGTTAGCGTAGAGGCGAAAGGAATAAAATACATTGTTGTGGAAGCTGATGCCTAAATAATTATAATGGGTGAATTTACTGAAACTGAACTAAACGCTATATTCAACAGCAATGTCTGCTGCGGTGCCTTTCGTTCAATTATTATTATTTTTAAATTTATTAGCACGAAAAGACGCGCATTTTGAAGCTGATCCAAGCAGTTCTTCTCAAGGTCATCTTCGATGTGTGTTGCTATTTCGAAAAATATCGGCCGCTCGGAACATTCAGCCCTTTACTGTTTTCTCGTTCGCACAGAAGTTCACTATTATGACAGAACATGCACCACCTCGCAGCCATAACTTCACTAGTAGACATTTTGCATTATCGCACTTCCAGGAAACGTCGCCAGTGCGATTCGACAGAGTGTTTTAATTGGATCAAGAGGGAAAAAAAAGGCACCTAGGGAAGTGTCGGGTTTCCCAGAGAGCAAACAGGAAACGGTCTGTCTACACGGGGACGCGATCGTGGCGCGGAGCAAACATGCGTGCGTGCTGTGCTGCCTGCGAAGGCGGCCAGCGGATAGACCCACACCGCAAACTCAGCCGCGCACCAGTGCGCACACACACGCAGGGGAAGTCGGAAACAGACGCTCGTCTCCGGGTGGCACGCATCGCGGTTGTCAGCACGCGGCTCGTCGGTCGCCAAACAGAATTCCCACAGACGCTCCTGGGCGCGGCGGTCGCGGCTTAAATCTAATTCTCACAAACGAGACCGGCGAACCGCGTCGTACTCGGAGAGAGTCAACTCGGAAAGCACCACAGGAATGGGCCGCAGCGCAGCTACCGCTGCTACGGCGGGCTCCTGAGTGCAGAAGTAGCGTCGAGGGGCCGCGGTGAGGCAGGCGGGTCTTTACGACTCCGGAGGTAACAAGATTCCACGAGCGGAAATATCACTATTGATTCCAACGCAACTACGAGTATTCTTTTGCTTTCTTTTATTTTTGCTTTTTCTTGTTTCCCTGTCAACCACGTGCAGAGTTTCTCCGCAGCTCAGAGCTCCCTCCTTAAACCCCAGTTTTGTCTCGGCGCTTCTTAGCTTCACCCCTGTCTATCTGCCACCTTGTGTGTGGCGTGCAAGCGATGGTATCGTAATGTTTGGTTAAACTCTTCCGCATAGTCATTCCTAATTTCCCTATCAATTTAGCAAAATAAATATGGTTGAAATGTTTAGAGAACCGGGACTACTTCTCAAAACAAGAGGAAAAAGACATGATAACACCCCTGGCATTACTTTCTCCGTGCAGTACGTGCATTTATTTATTTTTTTGTATGATCCCTCTGTAACTAGCCTGAGATGAAATTTCTTAATTGTAAATGTAGGTTGGTGAATTTAGCACGAATACTAGATTTATATTTTCCTTCAGAGCAACAAAATGAAGCCCTCCGCCATCCCGAAACAGCGGCAACAAAGCTAGCCTGAAACGCGTGTAATGAATTGTTTTATTGTTTATGGGTTTCAACTTCCCAAATCTTCTTAGGCTAGGAGAAATATCGTAGTGGAGAGCTCCGGATAATTTCAGACATATGGAATCTGTTAGGGTACACTGACACAGGGGCGTTTCGTTTAGCCTCCATCGAAGCGCGGCCACCGCGACTAGGAACGACCTCGTACTCAGCATTCGAGAGCTCTAACCGCAAATCAACCACTACGGGGCGCACTAGTTTTCTCTTCGCCCGACACGATTGATTGCTGGTTAGTATACGAGTAGGATTTTGTTTCCATAAGGTCATCTTCGCACTAGTTATAAATTGCAGACCTGCGGAATCCCTTCGCCTGATTGTCTTGATCCAACAAATAGAAGCCAGCCTCAAGTGAGTGGCAAGTTGTAACTCCGTGTATCGATAGCAGACTTGTCATCTTCTACACTGATTTTTCTCGTAATAACCAACGTTGCTGTAGCAAATGGTCGCGACTCGTCCTATTGAATGACTAACTGCAGTCAGTAGCTTTTCCTTGGTCGGGAAAAGCCCGCGAAACTGACATACATAGCCAACGGACGGTAATTCTCATTAACGAAGTCCTATGAACAGTGCGACTTCTGCTGGTGAACAAATATACCCTCGAAAAAAGGATAGCAGCGACAATATAATAAAAAAAAAAAAAATATTAATACGCGTTCCTTCCTTAAATGGCTGGCGATTGGAACCACAGGGGGTTTCATAAGCCTGGCTGCAAAAGTGAAGGGAAAAAAATAAGGCTAGGCGCATTCTAAAAATGTATGTTTGCCGGCGCGTTTCACAAAAGGTCGTTTCCACATCGTAAGCGCGGTCGTTCGAAGTGTTATCGCTACAGCACCAAAACAAACAAAAAAGCAAAAAAAGAAATTATTTCAATTCTTTTCCCTCTTTTTTTCTATCACATCTCGCGCTTGTTATTTGATTTTCCTGCTCCGCGGCGCCAGTTACTTTCCGGCGTAGATCGTTTTCTGCTTTTTCTCTCCAGACGCTGCACTAAAAAGGGAAAAAAATACTTCTGCGGAGCTTCTCGACATTGTTTACACACCGTTAGTCAGCCATATTTTATAAGCAACAACGGGGTCATGTTCCGCAATATCACGGTTCCATGGGGCCATGCGTGGCAACCGCGCAAACTGCTTCTAAGGATAAAACAAAAATGATGAAGCAAACACAACAGAGTGAGGTAGAGAAGCCCATGTCTCGATGTCACCGCGCGAGTCTCGCGCTCGTGAATTATTGAAAAGCGCAACGAGTGCTACCGAGCGAGATCGGTTTTCTCGAGTAACTCAGGTCAGAGTTGTAATGTTTTGCCGCGCACACGCCAGCCTTCTCATCTGCAGCGCAAGAGCTATAAATAAATTGTGGGAACGAGGAAAAACAGAACAGAACAAAAAATCAAGGGAGAACAGGCGTTGGGAACGAAGAAGGGGACAGAAAAGGAATGGGGACCGAGGGGAGAGACCCCTGGCTTGTTTACTTTATCGCCCGAGAAGAGTCCGCTATCTAACGACTCTGCAAATGGCTTATAAGGCGATAATTACGGCAATAAAGCAGGAAGAGTCGCGAGACCGTGTAAAAGGACGCAGGACCCGAGTCCAGATATATATAAAGGCCAAGTTATTTATCGTCGCGGCCGCACGCAAGATCTTCGCTCGACTCCGCCAGAGGGCGCTGCGGACCGATCTCTCTCTGAGCTGGCGCTTTAAAAGAGGCCAAACTGCGGAAACCGTAAAGTTTTATTTACGGCCTCGACGACCGCGCCCGCTTTTGTATTCCTCAGTGCTGCGTTGCGAAAGGTGGCGCTTCCGCTTTACATTCTGTGTCTGCCTTCAGCTCTTCTTGCTACATTTTCCTCACTGGATCCGGTTCCGCTTGCTTGTCTTGTTTTGTTTTCTTTCACCCTCTCGTGCCCTCACACAGGCATCCATCTGACTCTTGGTTTTTCAGAACGCAGTGCGGCGCTCCGGCCGCGCTGCTGTCGTCGCTGGTCGGTGCCGTTTATTGCCGCTTTGCAGTCGCCCGTCCGAGCACGAAGTTAGGGCGTGTGAAGAGAAAGTGTAGCGGGTCAGCGTCTTCCACTTGCGTTCGCATGGAAAGCTTTACGGCTATCACTGCAGCGCGAAGACGACAAACATCGCGGAATCACGCAGCGACTGCAGCAGCCACTTTGTCGCAGACTTCCCCACTTCTTTCCTTTTTTTTTTCTTACGTTTACATTCCTAAACGTGTTTCGCCTTCGTTTCTCACAGCACTGTACGCAAGACGGCGTGAGAATGTTTTTTTTTTTTTTTTTTTTTTTTTTTTTTAGCCCTTTGCGCGTGGTGATGTGTGCCTTTTTAGACAAAAACGTTTTCGCACAGCGGTTTCTTATCCCTTTCTGCACTTCATGACACCAATTCTGTTCAGAAATAAATGGAATACGGTCTGTACTCTCGCGCCAGGATTGGGAAGGCAGCTGTTCCAAAACTTCTAACACCCTTTCATTCTTTTCATTGCTAGTCTTGACTCTCAAATCAAACCAGCGCGGTATTCCATACTCGTAGATGTTATTGGCACGAGTTCCATTTTCCACAGTCTTCCTTGGAAATTGTGGAAAAAAAGAAACAAGAACACAGCAGCGCAGGTGAACGATACCGTATACACCAGTCAGTACGCCCTGTATTATTAACCTTGCATAACAACATTTTAGGCTCTGCTTCACCTTGGGAACGACATCAATCGCAATAGATTGTTTTTGTGCAACCAAAAAACGATTCTGGTCGGTCGCTGCATGGCAGTGAGGTGTTCTGTGAAAGGCCAAAATAGTATCATATATGTTCGAACCGTTCTCTAGGCAAAATTATCTCAGGACAGAGTAATGCGATCTCGAGCACAATATATGATCCTTCTTGGAGGCTATGCTGTTAGCGTTAAGGCATTGGGAGCCGCGTCCACACCAGCGCACAGACTTGGAAGGAAGGAACTTTCTGCGGCCTTGAGAAAACCGCAGTTTCTCGGCATTCGAGCACCTCTCCGGGTCCAACGTGCAGCCCGCCTGCAAGATATAATTCATTCCGCATGACGCGAAGGTATGGCCCAGCATTCAGCTGGCAATCGGCCGCCGCTGTACCGTGTCGCGCCTCTCATTGGCAGGACCACCGTGGAGGCGTTCGCGCGCTATTCAGGCGACTCTCGCACGATGCGGACATTGTGTCCGGATGACAAAGGTAACGTAATTCGTCCGTTCCACGGGGCGGTGATCACATTTTCTCCGCGAAGGAATTGCCGGTGTGCGCTCCTGCCGGGCCTCCATCAGGCAAAGTTGCGAGCACTATTGCAGCATCACTGCAGCAGGAAGTGAGCTCCGCGAAGAAGCCTGGCTATCACTTTCCTCGCACGCACCAGCTCGCCTCCGAGGGGTGTAGCAGAGCCGTTCACGAGCGTCTCCTCAACGAGCATCTTAGGCTCATTCGGGCCCACAGCGATGCAGCGCTGTACCAATTAGCTAGCGAAGTAGCACCAGTGTGCGCGTCGCTCGCTGGCCCGTGCTGCTCGCAACTGTGGCGACGAACTTACAACCCCAGCGAGCGGGCCAGCGCTATTGTGTTAGGAAGCACATATTCACAGTTGGCACTTTTCTATTAGCTACTCATTAGAAAAATGGCGCCTGCAGTCTTCATTAGCGTAATTACCTTAACAGCACAGAAGGAATTCTTGCGCAGGAAGTAACGATAGGTGGCAGCATCGCAGAGTGTTTCCGGCGCTGCTGACGTCTGGCTTGTGTTCGGCAGCGGATATTAAGGGCACGCGACCGGGTGGAGGGCACGCGTATCGGCGAACCAAAGCATAAACAAGCGCCCATTCCACGCCTGACTTGGCCCCACGAATCATCTCTGGCGTGGGCATAAATACACCAGGGCCTGCTTTCCTTCACAAATCGGTAATAACGAAGGAAAGATAAGGAATTATGCGCAGAAAGTGCTGGGAATTGTCCACAGTGTTCATGAAAGCTGCCATCCTGGCACCATTTTTTATGCTTTTAGTAAAAGTGTGTACTGAAAACCTGAATCGGAATTTACAAAGCTTTATATACACGCAAGTGTGGTTTTAGATTCGCCTACGATATGCCCTTCGTTCAGTCAGACATCGGGATTGGCAAGCAAGTAAATGCTGGTCAATCGCAAACTGAAGTTAGGCACTAACGGGTCTGCCATCCATGCCGCCGTTTTTACCCAAGAGTGCCAGTGAAGTGGTTAGACATTTAGTGGCGCATTTAACATTTTGGCTGCTCTTCTGTCGCGAAATGCGGCACTACGCTGGGTACTGTGCTAGGATATAAAGAGTCTGACTAGGGCTAGCACACACCCTGAAATTGTATCACCGCAAATGTAAATTACCTCCAAAAATAGCAGAGGAATAAAGAAATATTCAGCAGCTTTCCAGGCATGAAATGAATGAAAAGAATGCGCCGATACAAAATTTTTCTATCAGAGTATGTGTGTGGCTCGATTTCTCTGCGCACATCGACGATTTCCAGACTTCTAGCAATAAACAAAAATTAATAGAATCATTTTATCCCCTTTGCCAGCAATCAGCCAGAATCAACGAAGTTGAGTATACTCTCACAATGGTCTCCAATTGTTTTATGTGGCGCCAGATAAATCCACGTTATTTCAGCAAATGTAGTAATTTATGGAACCTTCCATATGTTTTGTCATGAACACCTCGGTAGTTTGTAACCTGGTCAAATACGCTTTACAATGCGGGTTAGCGCGAGAAACATTCGCTAGCACCGGCTGTGTTAGATAGGAGCGCCGACATCAAGGACTTACTTGCTCCCGGCGGTTCGGCTGCAGTGTTATACGCTTGCAAGGCACACAAGGATGCCAAGGTGTGCTCCATGCTCTGCAAAGTTGAAACTGAGAGGAGCTGCTAATTAGGTAACAAAATTGCTTTGAACCCCTAGGTGATCAAAAGAGGTCACATAATCTGGTGACTGAACCTAACACATCGCGCCGGTCGATCAGTGCTCGGCCAGTATATGAGACCTTGTGATGTTATTAACCCCTCTACAGGTAATGAAATTTCGCAGCCCAGTTGACAGGAACTCTGGAATGTGGCACATGACCGAGTGGGCAGGCATTCTGGAAGAAGGTTCTTCGTGATTGTGACGCCATCCGCAGGGTCCCAACCTCAAGGAAACAGCATTGCAAAGTGTCTATGAAGAAGAGTACACAGTGGTATTTAGAAAGTGGTATTACCAATTTCCTGAAAAGGAAAAAAGGTTGTCTTTAGCTAACCTTTCGATTGATAGCCGTGCATACTACCTCTCCACTACAAAGCAGCGTTCAACCCTAGCGATAGTTTAATGCCACCACCTGATAGCGTACAGTATACATCAACCACACATTACAATTCAGTAACAAGTAAGTTAAATTAGGCCCAGTGTTAGGAAATACCAAGCAGTGCTTCTGAGTAGCGCTACTGCCTAGCTCTGCCACTGAGCACTACTGTGAGTACTACTGCATAGACCTACTACTTCGTAATACTAATTAGCCCTACTAATGAGCACTACTAGTTGAAATTAATTAAGACCTTTACTTAACCGAACCGCAATGCATATTATTTTCATACGGCAATGCATCTCCTCTTCAAGTTGCTTAAGCGCCCCCTAAAGTTTTGTGCCCTTCTTCCATTGTTGATTTAGTGCATCCGTGCACGCTTACCTGCACACAAGAAAATCATCTAGCTGGTGGTTATGCAGAAGTTTCCGCGATGACGGCTAAAGGTGGCGATACAGACGCATTAAAGATATGCCACAACATTTAGTTGTCAATTTTGATTCAGGGAATATATCACAGATGTCGTAATTTTTCCACTGGGGCCTCTAATGTTGTTACACTAATAACCACGAACAACCGCGGCGGGCCTCATGGACCACTCGCAATGATAGATCAGACATGCACCCATTCACGGTGGTTTGTTTGCATTTTTAATTTGCTTCTTTTTTTTTTTTTAATCAGCGAGTGAATATTCTTTCTTTCCCCATGGGGACATGTATTATTTCCTTAAGTAGAAGCAATGCTGGTTTAACATAAGAAGCTCAAGACTTTGAGTAACTCACACAAACTGAAGCCTAGAAAAGCCTTTCAATGCGAATTTGGAGTGCCCCCCCCCCCCCCCCCCCTTTAAAAAGAGGCAGAGGAAAACAACTTAAGCATATCTTATCGGTGGGTACGCAAACTCCGATCGTGTCTCTGTCCTGGAAGCATTAATTTCACGCACAGTAAATAGATGACGCCAATGTCCCTGCCTTCCATAGCCAGTTAGATGTAGAGAAATATGTGTACATTTTCCCCACTAAGGTTAAAAGAGCATCGGTAGACGGGCGCTTACATGCGGCTTAATTGCCGCCTATACGTTCTCTCGAGATGTTCTGCTGTATTCTTCGCGGTGGTGTACTTTGCAACAGCTTCCGCGAAAGGGCGACAGCCTAGAGATAGCAGGATGACCCACATCATCAGCGCAGCAGCCTTCGGGAGGAAATTAGAGCACCGCGTACGTGCCCGTTCCGCGCTCAACCGTCTCTGCATTCAGATGCCCTCGCTCTCTGAAACGCTTTTGGGCTCTCCAGAGGCAGACATGCCTAACCCGATCTCGTCGCACTCCTGTAGGCAAGCGACAAGTGAGGGAGATATTGCGTTCTCTCTTTCCCGTGACCTGAAAGCTCCAAAGGCGTCTACTGAAAAGCGGTAGGGAGAGGGGTTCTTGAGCACGATGGAAACACCGCGCGCGCCCATGCCCTCTCGTGCGAGCCAAGCTAATAGCGCCTAAGTGGTTCCCAGAAAGCCGCAAGCCTTCAATCCCCAAACCGCAATGCATTCGCGCACACAAGCATGTGTGGTCGCATTGCGGGAACCAGGATGCGCGCGTCCCGCCGCATCAGGCCCTGGCTGATCCGTACACAGTTGCATGATAGATAGAATACACACGAAGAACACATCCCCCACACCGGGGAAGGAAGGTATCGGTGGAAGGTCCCAGCCCCAGAAGGCCCGTGGGCTCTCTTTCGTCGGTGCGATGCCTAAGTGCCCCTTCCGTCCTTGGGCGCATCGCCCTAAAAGGCGCTCGGTTAATGATCAGCACTGAACCGCGCTTCCCTCTTGTGGGCATTTGGACGCTGCGTGGTTTGTTTTTAGTTGCTCCGAAGCTATTGGTTCGCGAAGGCGCCGCGAACCTACTGCGATAAAAAGGAACAATTTTTGTACGGAATTGAAAGGAGAACAAAGAGGGCTAGGACAATTTGCTTTGTTTCTGCAAAGCTTGGCATTCCCGTTTTTTAATCATCACTCCTATCCCTGATATGCCAATAAAACATGTCACGGTAGCGGATGTGGCCAGCTGTGCACTGTGGCGTTGCTGCAACGGAAGCAGATCGTCCGATGTCTATCGAACGAGCTCTTCAGTGCCAAGGATTTCGTTTTTGGGCCAAGGAACAAATGCGAGTGGGATGGCAAGAAATAGAAAATAATATGGTCAATGAGCAACGCGCTTATTCTCAGATAACAGCGAAAAGCATTTATTCCGTTATTTATTGTTTGCAATTCACGGGATGACGAAGTACCGCATCCCGCTTGAATGTACTTGGAACCGCTCTACCCTTCCTCCTGAAAACGAACAGAATGAAGAATCGAATTTAAACATGTTACATTGAGGCACGTGTATGCGTAGGAATGAATTAATGGCCGTATTTGCATATAATGATCCCCATTTGTATTAAATCTAAACAAAAGACATCTATGGACCCTTAAAATCCATGCATGCCCCTTCCGTACCGTTCTGCACTTCAGCGGGTGTTTGCCTTTTCGTGCCATTCTGCGTCGGGTAAGCTTTCGTCTTAACGTGGGCTACATGTATGCCGCTCTTTTGTGCCACTTCATA
Source organism: Amblyomma maculatum (assembly GCF_055883805.1). Lineage (NCBI taxonomy): Eukaryota > Metazoa > Arthropoda > Arachnida > Ixodida > Ixodidae > Amblyomma > Amblyomma maculatum. Next base: position 27,604,839 of record NC_139345.1, read on the forward strand.
ACCTTGACTTGCAAGACGTAAAACAGAATTGAGAACAATAGATTGTGTCCGCTGAGCACGATGGAAACACCGCGCGCATCCATGCCCTCTCGTGCGAGCCAAGCTAATAGCACCTAAGTGGTTCCCGGAAAGCCGCAAGCATTCAATCCCCAAACCGCAATGCATTCACGCGCACAAGCATGTGTGGTCGCATTGCGGGAACCATGATGTGCGCGTCCCGCCGCATCAGGCCCTGGCTGATCCACATTTCCCCATCCTCATTACCCATCCTTATTACAAATTCTATTTATGGAGTTCCAGAATACTTATGTCGTACGAGAACGTCTAACTCCAAGATACATCAAAGGAATCTCTTTGTTCATTTACCTTTTCCTTTCCATTTTGCTTTCACATACACCAACGAGCCACTAGCCTTGTTCACGAGGAGAATGTATAGAGATCTACTCCCAAACGTACGACGAAAAAGCCACGAGCGGGCACCCCAGCGTAAGCAGGTGCACGCACCCATACAGCATCACAAGGACTGTCACTAATGCGAGTAGAGTTTCGATCATTGGATTTTGTTTTACCTGGTAGTCCATCCAGAGGTGTAAATTGACTCAATTGGCGCCCATAATAACGTCCGGCTAGTGAGTGTATTTACTTACCGCAAAGCATATAGTTGACAGCATTTCGTACATACCGTCATTTTGTATTTTCGCAAACAAAATAAAATCTAGTCGCGACAATTGTTCAGCTATATCTGGCGAACGAAAGAAAAGAAAGCTTACAAAAACGCAATAAAAACGGCGAAGGAACACAGTTTACGCGTAGAGAAATTACCTTTTTGCGTATATGTGTATTTTATGCGGTCTGCAGAAACAAGGCCACTGTGTATTCCACTATGTGTAACTGCCCCGTGTCCACCGACGCGGACAAACACGGATGTAGCCCGAAAAAAAACTGCGCTGATCCATCGTCTGCCTGGGACGCGGGGTTATGATCTAAGAAGGAGTAAAAAGGAAGCCTAATCGCGCACACAGCAAGTCGTGCGAAAGAAAAGAGAAAAATGGTTTCTCTTTCCGCCTGGTCTTCCTCGCTCTGTCATATGTGTCCCACCGAACGTCATACTTCCCACTGCACTTTGGTAACGCAGCCGTCGCTGCAATATCGACTAGCTGTATCGTTTTCATCTTTCCTTCTGTTATTCGGTGTTGCCGTTTCTGGCTGTACAGACCACAGTTATTAGCTAAAAGCGGGGAGCCGCTGTCTGCTTCTTCATACTAACGTCTTCCCAGTTTAGTAGAGTATATCGGACTTTATCGTTCTTCGCATTCGGATGCCCGAGATTTCTCATTCCCATTTACTTTATTCAGCATTTTATTGTAGTAGAAATACGTCCTTTATGTTCGCTGTGACCACACAGAAAACATTGCAGGCCTAACTCAACATGGCGGAACTGCACCGTTTAGCAAAGATAGTGCCATCAAAGGTTCAACGTTGCTGAGAACCATATCTAAGCTCCTTTTATCTTCGCACATCCGGCTACACAAGCGACTTCCGCGATCGACCGCATGCAGTAAGATGCCTTCTGGTTTAGCTAATGGTGCATTTTCGTCGGGTGAATTAGCTAGCTTCCCCAGCCAGCTAATTAAAGTACAAGAGGATTCCCCAGTCTATGTTATTAAAAAGTTTTGCTGTTTTTGGCTGCAGTGCATTTAAATCGCTCTCATCTTCTTTCTTATCAAGTTCTTATTTCTGAGCTCGTGTACGGGTTGTGTTGGTAATCTTCGCGGACTCTCTCTGGTATTAAATTTTTTTTTCTACTCGATCTCTGAGAGAGGGAACATCATGGTGATTCATGTGCTCTGTTAGTTTCATTCACATAAAGGTTTTCTTTTTTTAGCTTGATTCATTTGCTTGCTATGTTTATTCAGAGTGCCCGTTATTTTTTTCGTCTCGACTGAGCATCTCTTTGCCCTAATTGTCAGGCCTTCCTTGCATTAGGCTTTAAAAAGAAGCACAGGTTAAGAATCTTGCAATCTGATTTTTATTTCAATCAATGAAGCTCATGTCAGCTTCCATGATTGGATGCCTTCCTTGTAACCAATCATTTTATTAATCAAGAGACTGCAGCATTTTAGGAGAGATGATTGGGCCTCATGGGCTGCGGTGCGATCATAGAGTTGCGCCTTTAAAAAAAAAAAAAGCGTCTTTCTATATGTTCTTATTTGCTTGCTCCTAAAAACTACTGAAGTAAATGCTCTTTGAAGGAAAGGTCGGATATAGCGTTGCTTGAGGCAATAATATGCGCAAATTAGATTGCTGCTGCAAACGAAGATAATCGCAAGTGCGTTAGACGTGCAGTAAAATTGGGTCGTCAAGGTAGCGTGTGTTTTTAGGGAAGACGGAAAATCATGAGTGCAGCTGGAGTTATAAAATATGTCCGAGAAATCAGAATGAAGGTTTAGTGTGGCTACGAGTGTGTATCGAAAATGTTTGAGCGTTAGCTGTGTTTTGACAGAGAAAATTTGTAACGTGCATGTCATGTTTGTTCTTTTTTTTTCTCTCTAGCAAATTGAGACTGCCGGATGTGAATCGATTCTGGACCTGTCTATTAACTGCAGGGATAGACTGATGTGAACGTTTTGTTTTTGTTTTTCTAAAAAGCGCCCGCAGCATTGACAGTTACTATATGCGCTAGAGCGTTTGAACTTGAACCCCAGTGTAAGCGCAGCGAAGGCTGGAAGCACGGCCACAATGGTATGCGTTGTCCCAACTTTGTCTGTGCCTTCCGTGTGTTCATGCTGTGATTTTTCTGAGTTGATGTCTGTGTGTTGCAACTTCATGCATGTTTAATCTCGCATGAATGACTTCACGAAATACATGCGGTGCTCCCGGGCAAATAACCTCATCGGCACCGGCGTCCCAACGGATTCTTCAGATTTAAAGAAATTATTTTCTCTTAGCACCGTGTAGGTGACTGAAAGGTTAGGGCACTCGAATTGTGATCCCTAGGGCGCCACATCGTTTCCGGTCTCTGCGGCCGCGTTTCGGTGGCGACGACACGCAAGGCGCTTGTATATTGTGCAATGTCAGTGCATATTAAAGAACGCCAGGAGGTCAAAATTACAGGATTCCTACACTATGGCATCCCTCATCCGTTGTTGTTCTGAGATTTTAGACCCCATATCCCACCATGTGCCATCTAATTTACCCTAACGGTCTCCTTCGTATTAGATGAATAAATTTTGCTCTTAACGCTGCAAAAATATATCAAAGGGCGGTTTTGTGGCATTAAAAGGGAATATGAGCGATACTTAACAGACTTGGGAGATCTGAAAGGAACTCAGAGAGAAATCTTTTAGGTGACCTTGACAAGCTAGCCAGCGTTCGAGACCGGCAGAGCGGAGCAAGCACCACTCCGGCATAGTTATAAGTTTTTGACCCCTTCTTTGCCATAAAGAGTACTTAGTGTTCAAAGGCATGGTCCAGACCGTACCTGCAAAGTGTCGTCAATGACGCAATCATCAGAAAAGCCAAGATCATCAGCACGGTTTGACCCCATTATGCATCCACAAAAATTAACAATAATAAAGAATTCAATACGTCTATTACTGCGTAATCCTAAGCTCTAGCGTCCTGTAAAAGCCGTCGACCCGTTTACAAAGCGCTGCTTTTCAGGAACAGTTGACGTCACTCCTCTGGATGATTGCTTCAGCGCGGCCACGAATTTAAATCCCACCCTTTTCGTCATGTTTATACGCGTGCTCTAACGTTCTTCACCCGAAGAGAGCTCCTTTGTAAATTTGAAAGGCCTGGCTAAATTGGCTGGATTTATTGGCCGAGCCATCTCTGGAGTTCTTCAAGTTTCCGGAGGAACTTGCGCGTCAAAAAAGCTCGTCCACGAGTGCTCTTGTATAGACCGTGAAGAATTCGGTGCTTTTGATCTCTTCTTTCTCTTGTCGACACGCGGCAGACCACCATCACTATGCCTTAAGAAGAAATTTAGATTTACGGGATCTAAATCTCATTTCCTGGTCAAGAATGCTAAGATGAGCTGTCATCATCTGGAAGAAGGAAGCAGGGCACATGTCACTTTTGAAAATTTTAACTATGGCCTAGTCTAGTGACGACCGTGAGCCTCTTCTATCCACCACTGCTTTCCAAAACAAGGAAAAACATGAAATGTTTTCGGAATTCTACTTGCACAGGTGTAGCATCTGAGCGCTAAATACAAAAGCCGCCATGTTAGAGCTTTCTTGTCTCAAAGCATAGAGGAAAGAAAACTAAAGAGGGAGCGCGCGGCAATATCCGTGAAGCCTGTCATAAAAAATAAAATGGAGCGAGTTGGTCCCAACGTGATTAGACCACGTGATAGCGTGCGGTAATATCTACTACCGCTGCGCGCGCGTGCATGCACAAATCAGTGCCGTGCGGGGCCCGCCACGCGCGCAACACTGGGGGGAATCGGCGCGGTTCCATATGCTCGCCTCAGCAGAAAGCCGCGCGCCCGCGCCAGGGAAGACGCGCGCACTAAAGCATACCGACATCAAAACATAGAGATTGACGCAGAGAGCGAAAAAAAAAAACGGGGGAGGGAACAGCGTCCTCGACACTTGGCTTGCGAAGGTTGGCCGCGTGACGTCATGCTCTCTTAGTTTTTTTACCTCCATGTCTCAAAAGACCGTGCATAGATAGTTCTTCGTCTTTAAGTTGTTGTTGCTGTTGCAGTCGGAGAATAGCATTCAATGCAATACTGCTGCAAAAGAAGTGATGGCTGATAAAAGCTGCCTGCAACGCTTGGCTGGTTGTAGCTTTTATTTCGGCTGTTGCTACGCCATACCGCTCGATCCAAGAATCAAGTAGTGCGCGTTTACACCATTTTTCGGTGATGAACGAATCCTGAGCTCAAATTATATCGGCGGGAAAGACATTCTCAACTTCGAGTCTAAATCTCTCAGCAATGAATGCGACTTTTTCTGCTGGTCACGGACAAGCGATAACAAAGGAACGTAATTTACGTAATTTCCAACTATCGAATTTCGCTAACAACATGTTGTTAGACCTGCCCTTGGGGTCTCTTTAATTTGGGGGGTAGGTAAATTCAGCCGGGGAAAAACAACAGTATTTTTTATTTTATTGTAAAACCTTTTGCTACCTTTCAAGAAAGCGCGCGAGGAAGCAAGAGCTGAAAAAAACACCCAAAGCAGTCCAATAGTTTCTTCGAATATTCTTACCCCTTTGCAAAAGGAGGTCTGGCTGATGATATGATATAGTCTGCATGGTAAATTTGGCATGGGAAATTAATAAACCATTTTTTTCTTATTGGTTTGGTTTATGGGGTTAGACGTCCTAAAGCGACTATGATAGATACCGTAGCGGAGGACTTCGGAAATTTCGACCACGTGGGGTTCTTTAACGCGCACTGACATCGCACGGCAAACAGCGCCTACCTTTTCTCCTTCATCGAAAAGCAGCCGCCGCGGCCTGAATTCGATCCCGCATCCTTAGGCACAGCAGTCGGGCGCCCTAACCACTGCGCCACCACGGCGGGGAGTTAAGCTAGTTATTCGTGTAGGTACTTAGTTCTTATTTTGCCGATAGATGACTTTCTGAGTGCTCCAGGTCGTTGTTCTTAGATTTTTTTGCAAGCATCGCAAACCGCGCACGCATTACTGGCGTATTTTCATCAATCATGCGCCGGCTTTGTAAATATACATAATTATTCTGGTTCTTTCTGCCGTGTACAATGCACTTAGCTGCTAAATGTATAAAAATGAGACAGCGAAAAAGTCCTCGCATTGAAGCTCTAAACCGTGTTGGCAATCCAAGAGTAAGTAGCCAGAGCAGGCTTTTGAGTCTCAGCTATGCTGCAAAAGAAGCTAGGAAACCGTAAGCATGATAGCACATGGTTTCGATGCAACAAGTAGGCGAGGTTAAGGCAAAAGGATATGCCTCTGGTGCGTTTTAATGTTGAAAAATAAAAGAACTGCTCAAACTCATTTACTGAAAAATGCTTTTCTGGTGTGTCTATAGGAGCACTTCTGGTGCTATATTGGGAGCAATGTTGTTATTCACTGATTTGCAATGTAAAAAAAAAAACTTCTTGAAAAAAACAGGGTTGCACAAAAATATGCTTTGTGTCAATGATACACGCATTAAAGAGCATCGCTTGTGAATGTTTGGTTTTCGGACGTTATCAGGTATCTAGTATATATACAGAGAAGTCCAGTCTCGGGGTAAACATGACGCTGGCCACGCATCAAAGTCAGGTTGCGGACGACCCGATCGAGTTGCGTCGCCCTGTGCATTTCTCAAAACGTTGCTTCACTTTTTTTACAAGCCCATTTGTGAAGTACGTTCATTAACATTTGGTGTGCGACAAAAATTTATAGATAAGGCAAGGAGGTAAGTTTCAAATAGTTTCTCTCACCAAAAGCTGAGAAACATACAAAACTCTTCACCCAATCCCCGCAAGGTCCTGCATCATCTTCAGCACCTGTTGTTTTAGCTGATTCTAAATATGATCGTTAGCTCTTTGGAGCGGCTCCAGTTGTGTTATTAAAATTTAGAAGTAGTAAAACCGGCATTTTCTTCACTCTTTTCTGGTTTTATTACCTGCTAAATAATTCAAAAAGCATTCACTGCGCGACACGTCACTGGTTCGTAAGCGACCCGTCTGCACATGTACTCGCAGGCCACGCCTGGCGGCGGTGAGACAGAAAGCGCCGCATCGTCCTCCCGAGGCCATGTGTGGCACTCTGCTGTCGGCGCCATGACGGAACGCCACCGCGTCCGGGCCAATGCCGTGCTGGCCGCTGCCTGCGCCCTGGTGCTGCTCCACTGCGCTGCGGCGGCGTCAGCCTGGAACATCGAGGACTACGGTGAGTGCCCTACGGGGGACCAGGCTTCCACTTACGCCATGTGCTGTGAGCACGCTTACAATGTAAACGTGAAGGCACGTTTGTTCTTTCATACGACATGCGCTGAAGAATGACAATGGACTAGTGGTTCTTATAGAGCCAAATATTTTTTTACTTCCTCCGATCCCACGTACATGAAGATGCGGATTTCTTTTTTCGAGTATTTTTTAACAACATTTTACTTTTACCACCGAAGTGCTACTGGAGGTAAACGAGCACACACTGCGGTACCCCATAGTCGGGTTAACGTTAACCTTGATCGAAAAGATGCGCTTTGAAAAGCCTCGCAAGCCTGCATGGTTGCTTCGGCTGAATCAAATTTCTACTCCTACAGGTTAAGTAACGCGCAGTTTATTGTGCTTTACAATGAGACAGTTTGCAATTGTGCTTCATATGCGCATTCTGCTATAAAAGCATTTAACTAACAATCGACAAAAACGTTTTACTTGTTTCTGAAGACACACAGCACTCTAGGAGGGACAGGAAGACAATCGGGATGGACTGTTGAACTTATGGCTGCTTTTTTTTTTAAGTGTGTGCGTGCGTGTGTGTGTGTGTGTGTGTGTGTGTGTGTGTGTGTGTGTGTGTGTGTGTGTGTGTGTGTGTGTGTGTGTGTGTGTGTGTGTGTGTGTGTGTGCGTGTGTGTGTGTGTGTGTGTGTGTGTGTGTGTGTGTGTGTGTGTGTGTGTGTGTGTGTGTGTGTGTGTGTGTGTGTGTGTGTGTGTGTGTGTGTGTGTGTGTGTGTGTGTGTGTGTGTGTGTGTGTGTGTGTGTGTGTGTGTGTGTGTGTGTGTGTGTGTGTGTGTGTGTGTGTGTGTGTGTGTGTGTGTGTGTGTGTGTGTGTGTGTGTGTGTGCGTGCGTGCGTGCGTGCGTGCGTGCTCATTTTTGGGATCTCCTATGCTGGAGCCATTTATTTTAAATAACTCCAGCAATTCGAAATTTTGTTCGAGTCAGATGAGGTTAAAACTCAGGACGTGCCCTGTGGCATTTCATCAGTGAGCTTAATGATGTGCCACGTGAAAAACACTGAAAGCGTTTCTTTCTTTCTTTTTTCGAATTCTCGTAAACTGTAAGCTTGCATTAAACGTTGTTTGCGTCGTTAAAGAAGGAAAGCAACGTGCTGCAAAGTCTGAAATTTAAACGTGCCAACATGTGCATTACTTTTGACGGCTCAAAATATAACACAGTGACCGAACAATTTGTCTTCCCACAGTAAAGCAGAATGGATGGTTGATCAGAATGGAGGGAAAAAGCGAACTAAAGGGCGACAGCGGGCTTGGCGAGACAGACGGCGGCGCAGACGTTTTTTCCTTTTTTCTTTTTTTTTTTTTTCGCCTCGTAGAGACGCGCTTGAGATCAACGCAGAGCAAAGACAAGTAATAATGATGAGTAAACTATGTATTAAAGTAAAAATGGAGGGTTTGGAGAAAAGGGCGATGTCCTTAGTCCGGAAACTCCACTGGCCTAAACTGGTTGCCGTTGCTCGCTCGAAGTCGAGGAATACACCTTGTCAATGCATATTCAGGAAAAAAAGACAGAGAAGTGTTTATACATAATAAACACTATGAAAAGGCATAAAATATTAACAAATTCAAGACGCCCTTTTAACAGCAAGCGTATTCGAGCTAACTTCTTGTTCTCTATGCCGGTGAATGGTTGGGTTCCCCAAGAACGGAGTGGACGTATGCGTCCTGCGATGCTTAGGCAAATGGCCTCCTCCTCTGCAGAAGGAGATATAGATCTTTCATGTTTTCTGAGTCGAAGTTAAAGCAGTGGCCCTTTTAGCTGGTGTGCATTTCCCCGCATAACAGGGATATGTTATACACAACGTGCGTTGGAAAGGAGACATAATAAATTCATGGTTTAGCCATACACTGTAAATGTCGGGTCTTTTTCTGGCCTAGGTGAGTTTTTGTGGCGTTAAAGAAACGACATCAAAAATTTCTTTTCTTGCGACCTTTATTCATGTTTTGCGACATTATGTTCACATAAGGCGAGACCTCAAGCTTTATTTTGTCTTTTTATCTGCCCGCTCCATTACATTCGCTATATTCTTTCTTTAGAAGCCTTTTCGAAACACATTTCATATAAAAAAAAACTCAGTTGTTTTAGTATTTTCCTTTACTGTACAAAGCAAGCTTTCACAATGTTCAAGCATCTTTTCTGCAGTTCATTTTTCAGGTTCCAGGTAGTTACGCCGCTTTTCGGGAGTTTTGAGTGGCAGGAACTGTATCGTGACAGGGCATTTGTTCGCGGAACGCAAGACCAGCAAAGGTGTCCTCTGTTACTAAAAGTTGCAACTATTTCTAAACCTGTAATACTACTGTCATCTGCTAAGTAAACCACAGCTTGTTGTTGAATTATTTAAAACTGACTGAAACTTTTCCGGCTACATTCTGCTCATTACACTAGCGGACTAAGTGAGTGGATGGAACCAAGTACAACCTCAGCTGCATAAAAAGAAAGAAAGAAAGAAAGAAAGAAAGAAAGAAAGAAAGAAAGAAAGAAAGAAAGAAAGAAAGAAAGAAAGAAAGAAAGAAAGAAAGAAAGAAAGAAAGAAAGAAAGAAAGAAAGAAAGAAAGAAAGAAAGAAAGAAAGAAAGAAAGAAAGAAAGAAAGAAAGAAAGAAAGAAAGAAAGAAAGAAAGAAAGGCGTATAGGCCACTATGACGTCATTGCATGACACAGTGAAATAAACTGCCTGCGAAGAACAATGTTCGAATGATGGGCTGTCGGCATATAAAGCATTGCGATAGCTTGGTGTTTAACGTCGGCGTCGCACCACATCGTTTCTCGCTGTACATTCACATCTCAGTGTAGTCTGCTTTACGCATGCGCTGTGGTCGCTTTGACATAAGAGTTGGCACTGCCTGTATCGTCAAGTTTGTTGGCATGCTTTACCACAGCATCTGTGTGGTTGATATAATGAACCCGAAGAGTGGCAACTACGCTTTTCGGATACTCTACTGCGAATTGTGCAGTTTACGTCTCCATCTTTAAGGGCTGTGAGGCAAAGTACTAACGGAGATATTTGCACCAAGAATTATGCTGCGCCTGCCTCTATGGGAAGGTTTCTGCCCTCCTGTGCCGCCTTCTTCGCAAGGTACTTTCGTTTGACTTCCAGCTGCATACAAATAGCAAGAATGCAAGTTTACCCCTTTGGAAACGGTTGGCGTGCACTGTAAACCAACAACTATAAAAAGAGGACAGGTTCGAGGATGTGACACAGCGAATACGGAAATTACCACTTTATAGTTCACGCAAAAGCTTGCAAAGGAGCGACGTCACGATATTCGTAAAAGTGACCGGCTCCCTTTTCCCCATGGACGTCTATAGAAGATTCGCTGGCAGTTTACATCTGCCTCGGAACTTCGGAAGATACGTGAGATTCCTCCATTGAGTCCGTAAGAGCGGCGGAATCCAGCGTCATAACATGCATCTTCAATAATACCTGCACCCCAATGGTACGCATTCTAACGTATGACAATTCCGTGTACTCTCCAGGCATGCGCAACTGCATCGTGTTTTTGTGTGTGTGTGTGTTTTTACTAACGTGTACGCCACTGCTCACTCCTTCCCCCAGAGAGACGAGAGCAGCTCGCATATCTTGTTCCTCAACCGACGGACGCGTGCGCTCGTCACCGGTTTCACTATAGAGTTGTACGTGTGGGTGATCTCATCGTCGACGCCGGTAGTATCTGCGAGACAGTGCTGCATGTATCGTTGCCCGCACAGTGCCTTAAATATTAGCACATTTTCTCATCCGGTACGAATCAGAACGTTTCCCTCAGGGCGTCGCTATCCACTGTTTCTCCACTTCTCGTTAAAACAGAACATTCCAGTAAGAGCTGTCGGTTTCACCCGTGTGGGCTTCCTCAGACATTTACCTAAAAAAATGGACCTTTAAAGTGAAACAGGTCCGGGAAAAGCTTGTTTGCCACACAGGCCATGTATGGCGGGAAGCAGAGCTGACAGCAACGAAATACCCGGTAAAATTGGAAGCAGTGCGGCACGTTTCGCCGCTGAGTGCTGCGACGACGGTGTGATCAGACACTCAGCAACAAAGAACGAGGGCAGAGCACACACGTTGGCCGGACGCCCGCGGCTGAGCGCAGACAAGCGACGAGTGGAGTGCCTGCGTCACAACTTTGTTTGCCGTCCCCTCCGCGGTAAAAGCCTTTATCCTCCGCGAAACTCCTAAAAGCAGGAAGAAGCAAGGGGCTTCAAGAAATTCGGCAAAATATAAGGACTCTGAAACACGGAGGATACGAAGTTTTCAGAGCCCAGATTAAAATGGCGCGAACGCAGAAAGCGTTCCTCATTGCCTTAGAGTTCGAGCTGAAGAATAATTCGGCGTGTAGGCTAAAACGAATTTTGGTTTAATGCAGAAACGATAGAGCAAATACGTCTTAGAGCAATTTGCAAAGGGAACAAGTCTCCATCTTCACCTTTCGTTCCGTTTTTAAGTGCGACTTTGTAACATGGACGTGTAACATAGGAACGATCCCATGTTCACACTGTCTTTATTTTCAGAAACATAAAGAAAAAATAAGGCATTGTATTTATGCGTACTTTAGCCGTGCACAAACACTGTATAGCGTATGAACGCTATTGTATGACAAACGCTAGCAAATTAGGGGACGTTACTCCGTGTGTTGCATCGGCGCTTTTAGTTGGCCGCAAGAAAGCGCGAACGCAAACTACGGTGGCGACATCTAGATTTAAAATAAAAAAACACATTCAGGCTTTTTTTTTTTTTCTTTACTCGCAAGCCAAAACTAGCCAAGTCGCACCGGGACTTTAGCCAGTTTCTTTGCTACGGCAGTTTTCAGGGTTTTCGGCGTTGACTTCTAGAAGTAGCGCTAAATCGTCTACGGCTACAAACCGCAGACGAGGAGCAGGCTTTCGCTGTGCTGCATTAGCGGAAGCTGCCATCTCGCACACGCGACGACTGAAAAAATCAACCACAGTTTCTGTTTACGAATACACGCGTGTAAGCAGTCAAGCCAAGGCGATCCACTTCATGGCGTTGCCATGCCAACAAAACAACGCTACTCATGAAGCTTAGTGACTGCTCTGACGCCGTGCAAAATAAAAAAACAGAGCAAATTATTCACTACATATTTGAGTTGAATGCTGCACGAGGCAAAGCGAAGACCACGTGTGCCATTTATAGGCGGCAGCGCACCCAAAAACGCGGTAAAGAAGACAAATTCACTCTGAAGCGGACGGCCTGGACGCCGCCATCTTGTCAACTCTGATCTCCCATCGTACGTGAGGGAGTTTCGGCGTCCGCTGGCCGATCGTACGAAAAAGCTCGGTCTCGGGTATCATATAGCGCATGCGCAGTGTGTGTCACGATATTTTTGGAGTTCGGTATTTCTCTGCGTGTGTCTGTGTACGCTATGCTAAAAGTCTCTACTGGTGCGAGTAACAAAAAAGAGTGGTTAATTTTCTCCTCTTTTCTATAGTCTCCGGTTACTTTTTGTGCAGCTTTTAACAGACATAATGGCACGAGCTCAAGTCGTGCCTTCTATGCCTAAATATTTCGGCTGGTTTGATCATCGCAGTCGAGTGAATTTTGTTTTTAAATGGTCAAGGTAGTAAGAAAAGATGCCCAGCACCTCGACTTCCTACACGTGCACCTCGAACTTACTGTGCAAATAAATACTAAGAGAAGGGGCGTGCACTTCATTACTTATGGTTCACTATGTTAATGAAAAATGCTGACTGCTGGCATTAAAAGAAAGAACAGACTACATACGGCGAACAGCGGTCATTGTCTTTCATAAGGACACCTTGTATTGACCCCAAGAGCCAACGAAAGGAATTAATCAGTTCGCATTTACTTTACTGCAGGCGCAAGACTGCGCAGTCGATCAAGTTGCCTCAGTAAATACTTCCCGTCAATAATAAACATACAAATGTGTAATGGTTGAGCACGGGGGGAGAGCGACTTTTTGTTAAAGAACAGCATGTTCGTGCAGTCGATTGGTACCGCACAAAAAGAACAGAAAGCCCTGGGAATCAAAGCGAAAGAAGTAAATATCCTCAGCAGCTACGAAAAAGAAAGGCAATCAGCCAGCAAAGAAAACATAGAAGTGCAGAAAACGTTATTGGAATTGAATAAAAGTTCTCAACAGTAGGCGACAGACGGCAAGATAAAAAAAAAAAAACGAAGAATGAGGTTAGGCACCTTGGATAAAGGACCAACCACGGTCAACCTGACCCAGCGAGAGATGAACTGAAATTGTAGGCAGGGACTAATGACAGAGCTGGCGAAGCATCGCACGGCTTTCTTCGCCGACAAGGGGGGGGGGGGGGGGGGCACGGGAAAAGAATGGCAGGTGATGGGGCCAAAAAAGAGGGGTAAGATCGAGAGGGCCGGAAACACAAAGATCTTTTGCTCTCTCTCTCTCCCTCTCTTTGTTCGCTAGTGCCTAACAGTCCGACGTCTAGAGAAGCCCGTCGAGATTATGAAGAAAATAGACGAAGTAACTGAGCGCGCAGCTCATGCGAGAGAAAAATCGCCTTGCTGCAGTCAGTGGGACGGCGAGCGCGAATGGTGAACAGCGGCCACGGAGGCGAAAATGTCCGAGGGAAGCCTTTTCGTCTGGGCGCCTCCGTTTGTCACTTGCTCCTCACGTTCCCCTCTCCTCGCTCGGCGTGAGCTCCGCTTCCTCCGTAGTCGTCTTTCAATTCCGTTGTCACGAGCGTCCGCCCCCCACTGTCACCCCGCACATTTCATCCTCATACAACGAGGCTTTCCCGATATCCCTATTCTCTTTCCCCCGGCTTGCTCCCGGCCGGTCAGCGGGAAAAAAAAGGGCGTATTAGGAAGTTCCAGACCACGGCCTTCGCGGCTGGTGCCAGTACGCGGCCTAGAAATTACCTATCGCAGATCTCTTATACCATCTTACTAATCTCGGCCGCTCTGAGCGCACAGCAGGCGCGTGCATCTTTTTCGGAGAAAGACGACGAGCATACATACAGCGCTGCAAACCTGCGAAACATTTCTCCCCCAATTTTCATCAAAAGATTTTTTAAACTGTTCTTGAATACTAAAGATAACATTCAAGCATGAAAACAAGCCTGTGTAGTTTAGTCGGATTTTTTTTATTAATATGTAAGCATTAAGGTAGTTTTGGCGTGTCCAGTACTGATCCGCATTCTACAAAGAGAACTAGTTGGTGTATAAGAAAACTAAGCGTATCATAGGATAGGGCATCAAAATGTATGTACCGGAATTAAAAGCGGTTGATGTAGGTTAATTGTTCAATTATTTTGAGATAATTCAGCGTTTAAAAAGGATCCAAGATGGTCAGCGAACTTCCTGTTTCGGTTTTCAACTTCCGGTCACGTGTCTTGGTGGTTGGTCACTTGTCCTGGTGGATGTGAAGAGTAAAAGTGTTATGTCGACGATGGTGTTAGGTTATAGAGTGTAACGTCACTGCAAAAGTCGGCAAAAGCTAATTAAGCGAACCAGACGTCGAAGTAGCCAAGGAAGGTAATATCGACGTCCAGGTGGAGTCCTGTGGTATTTAACTTCCATGGGTTATTATGTCATAGTGCGACATCACAAACCGGAAGCCTCTTCTTCTTCCGTGCCTGTTCTCTCTTCCACAAAGAAGGATTACACATTCCCTGAATGCAAGTGCCGCAGTGATCACAGACTTTTTCATTTCGAAGACGCCCTTCTACCCGACGTTAGTAAGCAAAGTAGTTAGTAGTTAACTGAACGTTTTAAACTAAGGATGTATTTCTTTCTTTTTTTTTAGAATGCTTTTTCTTGTTTGCCATTTCGCACAGGTATCAGACAAATGAAAAGAACCTGTTAGCCAAATATAACAAGACTGGATGCTCGGACGGAATCGCTACATTTAAGTAACGATAGCTATAAAAGAGAAAGGCAACTGAACTTTTCAAGAACTCTACGGTAGCGCCCTTTCAATGTGACAAAATACAGGTTGTATGGTGTGCATTTTCCTTTCATGTAATATGCGCAAATCGTCAGTACACATGCATCGACAAGTGGAATTAGCTTGCGTCCGGTCAATAATTTAAAATTAAAATTCTTCCCTCTTATTGTGTTGGTTCCACTCCATCATCAGAAAGCCACGTGCATGATGAGTTTGGATCAAATGAGACGTACTGAAACTGCGGTAAAAACTCTGGTCGTTCCTTTGTTGTCATCTCTCCTCTTGAGGAGGGGTAACAAAAGTGTTCGAGTTAACTGAAATGATGAAGCATATTATGCCTCACCTGATTTTAACTCATCTTGTTCGTCGTAAGCAACCACTCGGCTGTGAATGTAAAATGCATTAAATTCAATTATTCATTTATAACAGTGCCTTTATTTTCCACCTCACTGATGAGGCGCGAGGACGGGGAAAGGGGAATCGAAAACTGAACAACCTGCTTTTGATGTTCTCCCTCCCAGGGGAAATGAGGCGCTTTGAAATTTCTTGAAACGAATAATTTGCAAGTTAAAATTGCGACGCCCCATTGTTTATTCAATAAATGCAAGAAATGCAAACGGCTGTAAAAGCAGCCACACAAGTTCCAAGTCTCCGCTTCCCTGCAAATAGGGGGGCACCCATAAATATGCCCATTTGACGCACAGCTTTAGCTGACTTTTTTATTATTATTAACGTTCCTTTCTACGCAAAATGCGGCACGCGTTCTTTCCAGTCTCTAAAAATAAACATGCATATATGTTTACCGAATAAGAACTACTTCAAATGTGCTGGCAGATTTCAAATAAGGTCTGAGCTTGTGGCCACGGCGTCTCTCATAGCCTGAGTCGGTTTGGGACGCGTTTAACCTCATAGACGAAACTAAACTAGACTGAAGTTATGGCGTGTGTAATGAACTAAAGCGGGTGGCCCGCTCGATTACTGCGGCGAGAAACGCAGGCCACGTTCGCATGTATAGGTCGAGCGCACGGCTGAGTTAGCGGAGTTACGCAAGCGACGCTCAGACCGTATTGACAGTACGCATCTACCTCCACCAGGAAATCTTTCAAAAAGCATGTGTGCTACCTTGGCCATGTGTTAGCGTGTGAGTTAGAAACACTTGATCGGAATAAAAGTCCTCTAGATTAGTTAGTAGAGTTTAATCAAATGTTTGCCGTAGCCTGAAGCGCAAAAAAAGACAGAGACGTGAGAGACACACAGCGCTACTTGCAACTATATATATATTTTTTTTTCATGGAATAAAATTGTCACGCGATAGCGCGACGTGATGCCAGAAATCTCCGTAGAATATTGCTTGGTCGTGTTGCTTTTACGTTGATCCCCTTCGCACGCAATAATCGCATCCGATCCTAAGAGTATTTTGCAGCGAATCCTCTCATTCATAGGATTGGTGTAGCCAAACGTACCTGCATTCTAACAATAAATTTACACGCGCCTTCACCTGCAAGACCTTAACTACACAATAAATAAATTAACTCAATAACAATTCAATCAACTGAAAAAGTCCACGGGAATTTAAATCGTAATCGGAATAAACAAAAACCACCTGCCATGGCAGGCAAGTGGAGAGGGAAGAGGAAAGGAAGAGGTCGGAACGGGGACGCAATTAATAATCTCTAATTATATGTTTTATAGTAAATGATAGTACCGCGGCTGAGTGTTTGTTTATGAATGTATTATTTTTTTCTATCTTTACCTACTTTTTTCAGCAATTTTCGAAACTGTTCTCTGGAACACCCGGTGTGATAGGTGGCAGAGTGGACACAACGTCACTGAAAAATATACAGAAGAAAGAAAAATAAGTTAATTTACCGCGTTCTTTTATTTCAGTAACAGAAATTTGCTCTTTGTTACACGTCGTTTATTCCCCGTTTCTTATTGTGGAATGACGAACTATTTCGGACTTAAGTGTAGGAAAAGGGCTGTCGTAAGACTCCGATGATGAGGGTAGCTTGTTCAGAAAGCCTCAGCGAACATCCTTTTTTACATAACACGCATTAGTGCGTTCGAGTTTCAGCAATTCTTTTCCAGCCGAGATTTGGTAAACATTTTCCGCTCCCAAAGCACAACTCCCAGTCCCTCCAAGGTGACACTATCATCGCTTGTATAAGTTATATTCTGTTACAGACTCTGCACTACAAGTAATTCGAGAACGAAAAGATGAGAACTGTAAGGAGCACCAGCGCAGCGAAAAGAAGCGGTGCAGAAATTGGCGCCGTTCCAATCCGCTGCAAAAGGTTCGGGAAGCGATAAATGAAGCCCGAGAGGGAACTCCCGCACACGCGGACAGAAAACCGCTGGCGCTTTCTGCGCAAACGGGTACGTTCTCTTATCGCCTCGAGCGACAGAGAGGGGGTTCGAACAAGGCAAGCAAGGGCGAGACTGATCAAAACACACGAGCGCGTAAGAATGCGCACACACGCGAATGCGCGCGCGCAAACTGTGCCGCCAACCGTCGCAGCGTTTTCCCTCGCGTTCTTCCGATTGCTGACGCCCGTGTGTACCATAGCGCTGGTGAGATCCACCTCCTACCCCTCGGGCTTGCACCAGCGAGCGGGGGAGCTCGTTTACTCGTTTACTTCGTAATGACGCGAATGATCTCCTTTCAAAACGACCACCGCTACAGCCACTGTTCGCGGTTCGATCACGGAGGGTTCGAAATCCAGCAACACATACCGTCTCTCGAGCTGTTTTTCTCTCCGCTTTCTTTTTTCTTCTCTTGTCCTTTCATTGCGCTTGCGTTTTTCGTCCCGCTCTCCTCACTTATTTCGAACGGAAGCTACCAATTTAGGGAGGAGTGGGCTGAGAGGATGAAGGGGCCCGGATCACTTGAGGACCGTGTTTCGATCCACAAGAGGAGGCATACGGTCGAACGGCTGTTCGGCTGCCTAATGACGGTTGTGAGAGGAGACAGAGCGGCTCCTGGCGGAATCGGCGAAAGGCTTAAAAGTTTGCTCCCGCACGAAACGCAAATGCGCGACAAGGACAAAAAAAAAAGAAAAAAACTCTGAGGTGATTTTTCTTTCTAATGATACACTAACTCCCGATTCACGGTGTACTATAATGCGCCAAGGCAAACCGCTCTAGGCTTCAATTCTCCCTAACTGGAACCAGCACCACTTGTTTGTCTTGTGCCAGATACTAACATGTCCAATATTGCAAGAACAGCGTTGAGGTGTGAACAGCGTGCACTTCAAAGCGTTTTTCATACGCATGGGTATTTTTTTTATTATTTACCGCAATTTTAACGCGTCGGCTGCCGAGTAGTGAAGGAAGTCTGGCAATGTACACCACTTTCGGTGATAAATCAATTACCAGTAGCTTTAAACCACGCAAAGCAAAACGTTTTTTTTTTTTCTTTTTTTTTTCTTTTTTTTTTTTTTGCGGTACGTGGGACGAATACGAACGACAAATCATTGCACCCATTCCCATTCCGCGCACCGAGCTTGTGATTACCGTATTCCTTCGTGGCCAAAGGGATTTTTAAGGTTTCAGCCCAGTAATTAAAAAAAACTTTTCGAACTCCGTTTCAACTAGGCCACAACCTGCAGTGTGACATCGTCGCTTGTAGTCTCTTATTACTGCGTGAGTAGTATATCGCTCGTTATGCAAAAAAGGCGGCTATGTTTTTGTTTACAGCCTCCAGCCCCCCAGCATCAAAACGTCCAGCCATGCACCGACCTCTGCTTCCTTGCACCCTATGAAAATACTCCCTCTTCCACGCCACCCTCTTGCCCCCTCCGAGGCATATACCCGCCAGAAATATAGCGAAGCAGCACTGGAACGAAAGAGAGACGGCGAAATTAAATCCAAAGGCCAGATGAGAAGACAATAATTGCAGCGGCGCAAATATAAAGGAAAAACGTTAAGCGAGCACTGCGCCTGCAGATTTGTCGCATCACGTATTGTGACCGCCAGTCAACTTGTTTCATCCGCATGAGTAATTACTCCCTTATTACAAATCTACTGCACCTTGGGGGATTCCCCTAAATACTTGACCAACACCATTCCCATTCCGAGTTATAGATCAATTCGCTCTCGCCCTACCATCTGATCTGCTGACCGTCCTGGTTAGCTCAGTCGGTAGAGCGACTGCCCCGGAATGGCGGTGGTGCCGGGTTCGATTCCCGGATCAGGACGAATTTTTCTTTAACTACGAGGTTTCTGAGAAAGCTGTGTAGCTTTCCTTTGTAGCCGTATGGCTGCGCTTGGGTGGATGCAATGAGTAATTACTCCCTTATTACAAATCTACTCCACTTTGGGGGATTCCCCTAAATATTTGACCAACAAAATCCGCATAGCAATTGAATGATATTTGAGAAGCTAAAGAATACAGCACGGAGTTAAGAAAGAAAAGGTGTACACGCACCTGCAGGAGCAGGGAGCAGCTGTGATTTGCGAGGCGGTAACGCGTCAAGGCGCTCAAGTAAAAGTAAAAAGCCCGAAGAGCTTCCGTTCACTTCAATATATGTGACGATATGTAACGACATTTCAGCGTGAAGTTCAATTTTTAATTTTTAATTAAAACAAGCGATGAATCTATGTAATAGAACCTAAAATTAGTTTAGTGCACTCGTTATAAACTATCCAATGATATACAACTTGATTGTATGGATTAAAGATTAATTTTTATTCACAATAACTTATTAACAATAAATATTTAAAACCTGCAATTATTAAATTAGTCTAGTGCAATTATATTCGATATAAGCTACACAACGATGTATAAGTTGTTGCTGTAGCGTCAAGTTTCATCTTTAATAAAAAATTTAATCGTTATCACACCTTCATCGCAACTTTAATTAATTATGACGCTTAGTTAGTAAAGCAGTCAGTTAATCGTAACATAAATTGTAAGCCATCTGGTCATGCCCCAGCCCCCATAGCACGCTATACTCACCGAGACTTGTCGCTAAGCAGGTGAAGTCCTAGGTTCACCTGAGCTTGAAGGTCAGATTGAAGGAACTAGGCATTTTCTTGGTTTGTACATAGAATTTTAAGGCGATCACTCAAAAACCTCGATTGATTTATTGATTATCTATTCCTTAGTCCCAGTCTGAAGTGAGCTTGTGTTAGCTTGGGGGGGGGGGGGGGGGGGGAATAGGACAAACTGTCGGGCTAGTTCGTTCTGGTCCATGATTTACAGTGCTTCACCACAGCTTAGCTGTAGTTTAGCTGTAGTTTATCTTGGTGTATGTTAAATATAAATGACATTGTCGCTATCTTGCCCGCTGTTCACTCCACATGGCTCTGCGTGTCTCAGCCCCATAACTGGGCACACCACTGGTGACGTCGTACACACGCGTAATACATTTAATCACAAAGGAAATAACTTGAAGACAAGTTACTCAAAGAAACCGCCTACCAGTCAGTGCCACCTGCCAACTACCACCTGCTCATGAGGAGATACATGATGTATGTTGCATAGGTTGCCATGAGAGACATAGATATTAAGCTCCCCTTGAACCAAGCCTTACGAATATCCCTATGTGCCTTAGAGGCAACATTTCTTACTAGGGATCCAAATCTCGTGTAAGGCTCGTGTTGTAAAAGCGTGGTCGCTGTACACGCCGCTCCCGGGTGATGCATCAGACAGCGTATCCAGGCCAAAAAATTCCTGTTTATTTTCGGATCAAGGAGTATTATATAGCCAGAGGAGCGAGGGAAAGAAGGAAAGAAACAATGAAAAGATCGATGCCCTCGTTGGTTCATAGTTAGTGATATATCGCTTCTGCTATCAGCAGAAGCTGCGTTCTGCAGGAGCTCACCCTCTTATCTCAACGACAAAAGCAGTGTTGGCAGCATCTGCCAGTTCGGCCAAGATATGTGCTTTTGTGACGTCACAGAAACCACCAGCCAATCAGCGACCAGTCGTGTCGCCTGGCTAGAAGCTTCACACCCCTCCGGCATTTTGCAGCTTTGGTCTTGAAGCATAACTTTTCTTCTAGAAAGAAAGCCCCCTACTACGTTTTTGAAAACTAGCGAACCAAGGAGCGCGGGCACGTGCCAGGCCATCCCATCATCTCGCTTTTCAGGGGACGAAAAAATGCCTGCACTCTTTTTTCGCTGGCTGCGCAGCGATGCGGCACAAAACGCAGCAGTTACAATAATGTTTGCGATCCACTTCAGCGAGAGCGCTTTGGACGAGAGGCTGCGAAAATGAAGCAAAGCGCTCAATGGGAGCCCTGGGTACAAAGAATGGGGGAGCGACGCACTTAGCGAAGACAGGACTGGGCCGTCGAAGAGCCGCGCAGTGTGTATACGGAGACAGCGCGCTGTGACACAGGTAGAGAAAGGTTAGGCCTGAAGACGGTGTGGGGGGGGGGGGGGGGGGGGGGGGGGGGGAGCTAGAAGAGAAGGAAGCGGCGTATCGGCCGTGGCGACGGAGCAATACACCGTTGCTTAGCGTGCCGTTGCCGCAGCTCTGCGCAATCAAAACGACAAGAGCAATGCGCGGAACGAACAATGCAGGCAGCGCGAAGGAGAGACGTCTCGAGCAGGAAGGTACAGTAGCGCAGGCCCGCATACAGAAATACAGGCTGGCTCCCGCACGAACGCTACAATTGCGCCGTCTAGGTTGCAACTAACGGAAACACAAGCAACGATCCAAGCGGAGACAGCGTACGTCAATGCGAGAGAGGGCAGGACGCATGGCGCAAGAAGCGCGAATTGGAGCGAACGGAGGACAGTCGTCGGTGGGAGAAAGGCGCCGAGTGCAAACACCCACCATTCCAGCGCTCCCGTTGCTTTCTGCCAACATGTAAATTTTTACAGAGCACCGACGAGCTCGTTTGCATAAAACGGCCACCGATGGAAGGAGGCGCGCTTAGAGAGCGGCGCGATTCGCAAAAGAGACGGGAACTGTTTTCCGCGCTTTTTTTCGTGGCAAGCATCTTTCTTTTACTCTCTCCCTCTCCCTCTCTCTCGCTCTCTTGTTTGGCGTTTCCTCCTTTTCCCTCTCGTAGAACCCCTCTGCGCGTGCGTGGGCGGCCGGCGAGGAATTTGCGCCGCACGCTCGAAAAGCCGCACCGCGGGTCGTCCGAGCCAACCCGACATCGTGCGCGCTGAACTCGAATTCTTTCCGGGAAATTCCGGAATGGTTTCCGCGTCGCGGCGCTTTCCTAGCGGCCCTTTTCGCGTTATAGTTCCGCATCTTCGATGTGAAAGTTATTCCCCCGTGTTCTTGCCTCCTCTCTCGCGGCCACTCGAATCTCTGTTTTGGGCCTCGACGCCGCCGAATTCTAATATATACGGCCGTCTCAAATCCTGACACCTGGCGAAA
This sequence comes from Amblyomma maculatum, assembly GCF_055883805.1. Taxonomy (NCBI): domain Eukaryota; kingdom Metazoa; phylum Arthropoda; class Arachnida; order Ixodida; family Ixodidae; genus Amblyomma; species Amblyomma maculatum. The sequence goes on from NC_139345.1 coordinate 27,626,999, forward strand.
CGCGGGTTTCCCGCACGCCCGCTCTTGTGCGCTACAGCTCGTTGCATGTCGACAGCCTTCGTTCCCGGCGTACAGATCGTGGCGAGTCCAACATGCATGTGTTTATGCGCGAGCATGGACGTCGCTTGTGTCAGAGGCCAGCTGCATAAGAGGCACGTGCAGTACGAAACTCTTTGCACACTACCCGGAACCCGGAAATGACCATAGGAAATTCTTCGGGCATGTGAGGCGAAGTTTTCTTTTGTTTACTTTTCGACCACATGTACTGCATTACGTTATAGGTTGTTGGTTTTTATCCCTCAGCGGCAGAACGACAATATTACTGGAATAGTTTCGAGACCTGAAGGATTCTGAGTCCTTTTCCGGAGCGTTGGACCGCAGTGGCATTTTCGCTTGGTGTCTTAGCTCGATTTCTACGTTCAGGAATCAGGGCATTTGCTCGTATTTTTGTCGAACGCGAGCAGATGATAACATCCAACCACATCCTCCTAATCGGGCTGTTGAACAACACAGATTGTCACGCCAGATTGCCGCCCTTTGCGTAGTGATCTAGAGATAACAGAGTGAGCTGCACAAGATCTTGCTCAAGATCAATTTCCTATTTGAGAGCCCGAATTGATGGGAGGCCAGTCCTTTTGCGCTACTGACATTTCTGAACGGTGTCAAAAATGCTACAGGCAAGCAGCTTCTTTGTTTTCACCACACCGACTCCGCATGAATAAATACTCACTTTTGAATTTCCTCACCGCTTGACTGCTGAAACGACGTGCTTCTTTGCAGCGGGGTCTGGTTACTTTTTTCAGAGAAAACGAGAGAGAGACACATAAGAGCGGAAAGGTAGGTAGGTCAACTAGGCGATACCCAGTAAGCTACCCGACACTGGGGGCCGGGCTCACCGGAGAAAGGAACAAATGCAGAAAAGGAAAAAAAAAAAAAGGGCGGCAACAAAATGAGGTTGTACGCGTGTCCGCGTAGACCACTATTTCCTAAACTTTAAGTGAATTGCTCTTGCAGAGCCAATGCATAAATTTTGAGCGTCGGGATCGAACGGTTCTCTAAGCTGCTCGAGTGCAATGATGGTTACTCGTACTGCACTCTTGTCAAAGGGAAGTATCAATTACGCTAACGTAAATGAAGCTGGAGAAGTCAGCCTGAGGAGATTTTTCAGCTCTCAGAGACGCCGAGCCTACAAAACAAAATCCCCGAACAGAGCATGATCATACACATTAAATCAGCGATTATAATGCAAGTTCACGCTTACCAGGAAGAAAGGAGTCATTCCAAGTGAACTGCTCTGAAGTCGCGACCGCGGTCATGGTTATTTTTTTCTTACCGATCATTTTTTTTTTCTTTATAAAGATCGCTGAGACGCGTCAGATTCCCTCGGGAAATAATAAAATGACACTCCGCCCACCTTACAATGAGAGCACACCCAAAAACGGAACTCACCAAAACTCTCGTGGATGAGTTTTCAAGAATTAATTTTCGAGCAAATAATGTATCCTGCCGTTGTGTACTTATAGCTTCGCTTCAGGCAGTGCACACTGTTTACGGGACAGTTGGAGGGTTTACCACCACTATTTGCATGGTGAAAGACGTCTGCCTGCCTCACTTGTGCTTTATAAATACTAGCACTATGAATGTACTATGATGATTTTATTTTAGCCGCCAAATGGAACCTCGGCCAAAGCGTGCCAAAAGAGAGGCACTAGTAGATGTATCAACAAAAACTTGGAAGGTTCCTGATTACCACTAGCTGTGGGAATGCGATAGCACAAGAACCTCGTCGAAAGCTGCCATGCTCAACCAGGCATATTGTAGGCGCTAAGCATGATCACATTCAGAATGCATGACTTCACATATAGTGCATCGCTGCACAAACCTTCTAAATTTATTAGAACATTTGATCAGAATATGTAGAAGTAAAGAATTTAAATTGGTTACAATATATAGCCACCTGCCTCCAAGCCTCTTCTTTTTATGTTGGGTTTCATGTTGGAGACTCTCAAACCGGAAAAATCAGCCCCGAAGGCGATAGTAATTTTGTTCTCGAAGCTGGCTTGTGCAAACTACGTTCACCATTGTATGAAGTGCAACATCTTTTGTCTGCGACCAAGGCACAAAACTTTGCCAATTGTTTTTTACTAATCAACAGCACATTCACCCTGTTTGATTCCGTGTATGGCTCTGCTTCTAGTGCAGGAGAGACAGAGCAGCACACACTTTACATAGAGTGGCCCTATATGCACAACATCAAACGACATGAGGTCTGCGCATTGTTTGCAGCCACCATTTAGAAGCTTGTCGGCGCTTATAATTACGCAGCCGTGCGAAAACCATTTTTAAAAATGACGCGGTAATTTGCACCGCTTGTTTAGAAAATTTGTAGCTGATGTCTTTTTTTTTTTTTTTTTTTGGTCGACACGTACATTTCAGCCTGAAGTTCCTTCTGTGCATTAAATTTGCGCTTCGAACTGAAAGAAACTGTTCCACGCTGCGTGCACGTGTTAATTCAAGCCAGCTAGATGGAATGGAACTTACCTGCAGTAAGCAGCTGGTGCAGCCATAGACAGCCTTTCTTGGCTCGTCAGAAGCGTGAGAGGAACGATGTCCACAAAACAGCATGATCGATGTATGCAAATTATTAATTGAAGATAACTGATTACAAATTGTTTATTAAGTACACGGCTGATAAAACCATAGTAGGAAAAGAAAACTAGGGATAATGCAAGATGTGATAGTGATGATTAATAATTGAAAGAGATAGTAATAAATACCAATATAGTAAAGACGCTTAATTGTAGAGATGCTAGGTATAATGACACTCACAATAGCTAGTGATAGTTAGCGAGGTAACAGATAATGATAGTGATCATAATAGGTATTGATAGTGATGGGCAGTGATAAAGACAGATATTGATAATAAAGATGATGATAGGTAAAGTAGTTGTAAGATGCTGACTGTTTGTGATAGCGATAGTAGTGGTGATAGTGACAGTGGTAGTTGATAGTGATAGAGACGGTAATGGTGCGATAGTTAGTGAAGTGGCAGTGGTGACAGTGATAATTGATTGAGATAACGAAGGTGATAGGGCCATAGTTTGTGATAATGGTAGGGGATGATATCTATAGTTATACTGATAGTGGTAGCGGTGATAGCGATGAAGAGAGAGAGAGGGAGAGAAAACTTTATTTCAAAAAGAAAAAGAAAAGAAAAAAGAAAGCGATGAAAGTTGGCGACAAAGATATGATGATGATAATGAAAATAGAATACCAAAGTCAGGGTTCTAGTCTGATAAGTTCGCGGTTTAAATTCGGATAAGGTCATGGGTTCGAGTCCGATAAAGTCCTGGATTCGAGTCCAATGACGCCTTGGGTTCGAGTTTGATAAGGTCACAATTTCGATTCGGATAAGGTCCCGTATTCAAATCCGATACCATTTTGTGGTCTAGACCGATAATGTCACGGGTTCGAATATGATTAGGTCGAGAGCAGCAGGAAAAGAAAAGTGGCAAGCAGGGCTTTCGCATATTTGGCCCTTAAGAAATCTTATTAGCAATTCTGTATGTTTTCCTTTGTATCGGGCATATACAGCTATGCTTGTTCCGCACAGGGTAGAACAAATGACCAATATAATTCTTAATGTACCCTGCTCAATAAGAGTCAGCCGATGAAATGAAGAAAGCGACTCTGAATCGAGGGAGCTAACATAGAAAATGAGCTCAACAGCCGTAAAAAGTTTCACAAGCATTACTGATTTAGCACTAAAACAAGCATTCGACATGGGCTGTTCAGTCAGTGCAAAAGTAGCAATGGACAAAACATTGTTCGGGTACTGAATTTAGAAAAGGAACAGCCTCCAGAGTTTGACAAAAGCAGTAAAATAGCTCAAAATGCTGACACAAGCTCACACTAAACCTGTCATATGTAATAGCGCTTTGTCTGTCACACTCGAGTGATACTTTTTTTTTTCTTCCATCGGCCTTGAATGCAACTGACAGCAGTGTTTGCGCGCTTACATATGTATGTTTTTGTGTTTGCAGTGCAGAGAAGGTCAGGAACAAAACAAAAAATACCATTTAAACAAAGATACATCTCATCGGGAGCCCCTTCTAGTGTGAAAAATGATAAAACTTTATGCGAAGTGTAGACAGAAACACGCTGGTTGGAAATATCACTCCCTTCACTTCTTCCATTTTATCACGGACTGGATATACGTCAAGTTTCTTATGAGACTTCTGCGACACGTGTTCTGAGAGCCGAGCCAACAGTTCTTTACTTTCATGTCATTTTTCTCCTCTATTTCTTTTCCTTTAGTAAATTATTTTGGCCAATATTTTGCCTCCTTTTTTTTTTTTTGCGCCACTTTTTTAAGACCGCCGTCAGCGCAAGCTCTACATCTGTTTCCATAGTGTGTTTGCTTTGTGTTTAGCAACGATTTAGAGCACTGCATCTGACATGTTTGAAAATCTCTTGGAGATAAAGTAAAGTTCTACCCTCCTTTCATTCTTTCTTTCTGTTCCGAAGCATGGTGTCGAAATTTTTGACGGAAAGACACAGCAGAGAACATAGACAAAATATTGAGCGTGATGTACTAAAAAAACTACAAACCGCAATGGAAGTGCTGATACTCAAATAGGCCCTAAAACTCACAAGGTACACCAAGGGCATTTACAACTAGAATAAAGAGAAGAAAGGTGCTGAGCCTTTGCGATGACAGTGGCCTTGATTGATATATGATTGATCTATAAGAGCTCCATATCGCAATGCATATAAAGGCAGCACAAGTAGGTTAATTTTACGTTTCACAGCAGAAATGATTCACAGCATTCCTCCTCTATACGTCAATGCTCAAATCGCGAAAGTACGCATATGTAACTGTACGAGTAAGAATTGAGGGGGAAAAAAACATGCGCAAGCGAAAAGGCTGTTGCCGAAGCAGAAAAAAAAAAAGCGGCTTTGGAAGTTCATTCATTCATTCATTCATTCATTCATTCATTCATTCATTCATTCATTCATTCATTCATTCTAAAAGATCGAAGAGGCACGCGTTCGCGTACATGCACTTTGCTTAATAGACTTATCCTTGATTTGTGCCTCTGTTATCTGACACATGGTTATTAGCATAGAGTCGCATCGGGACGTTAGACTCCATAAGCCTAACTAAACCAAACCTTATTAGCATACGTAATCTACGACATGACGTGAAAGACCACCCAATTAACCGAGCCGTACGAACGCGGCTGCGTGGCGTAAGAGTAACGTGTCGAAATACATTTGCGAACCTAATGTCCCCATTTTATTTTTGAATTTCATCTCACCCCAATTCAATTTCCCTTTGGGCGCAATTCATTTAGCTTATATATTTACATATCCTAACGACGTCTCATCACGTTGTGGCCTTGTAATCACAAGTTATGCAATGTTTCGTTAAGGTCACGACCTTTCTAGTTATCCGTGGTACCCGGGAGAGCCCGTAAAACCGCAAGAGGTGAAGCTCACACTGTAGAATTATTCACAGGTCTTTGCAAACGGGGCTGCAGACAGTAATGGAAAGGCAAACAGTTACAGCATTGACTGCGAGCTACTTAGAGATCTAATTTACGCTAGACGGTGCCTGCGGTGACGTACTTCTTTCGTTTCGTGGCAATGCATGAAAAATAGACTCCCCAATTGTCATCGGCGCCCCACGACTTTCAGCGCTGCGGAGTAGGATACAGCCTTTTCTCAAGTTGCCGTGGATAAAGTGGTATTATTTTCGCCGAACAAGAAGTATGTATGCACGGATAGCATCATGCTAAATACATACTAGATGATCGAGCGGGAAATTCCTCTGCATTTCGCTTTCGCATGTAAAGCAGAGTTACGATAACTAGCACAGTAGTAAGCACGCTTATCTGGAACATTCGTAGCGGTGTGCTGCGAAGCCAGTGTAGTAAAGTTTTGTCTCAGCTGCCTTGAGAGGCAAGATACTTCTGTCTGCTGTTTTTATGTGTATGCGGCTGCGAACGAGCGCAGATGTTATTTTCGAAACTTAGTGCATGCTGTAATATTGATGCGAGAGCCTTTTTAGGTGAAAATCTCGCATTCATGAGGTGTGTTCGTCCTCGAGATATGTTCACGAGATTCAGCGAGATGTGTCTACGAGAAGTCGCGAAGAATCTGGCGTCGAAATAATTTCCCCAATCAGGACTTCCCAATAGGTTCTGACGTTGAAATTCTTTCACCGTTCTGCTAGTTAGGCCTAGTTCCCATAAAAGTCCTCGTTGAGGCTTGTGTAAATTCGTTCAGTCTCGAATGTCAAGGAGGGGACTCCTGACATGTCGATGTCGCCGACGACGAAACCAGATAAAAGAAAGGAAGAAATGAAATTATAGCAAATAAAAAAAAAAAGAAACACGAGAGATAGAAGAATAGAAGAAGGGGGAAAGGCTTTCGCCACTAGGCTCAAGAGCGAAGCTAAGTGCAATCCTGCAATTATTTTCACTTCTGTTCCTCTACGATGCGCCGCTGTAGTAGAAAAGTGCACACACCTCTGTTCATAAAAGTGACGCTGCAGGTTAGGTATATAGTAGAGATTGCGGAAGCCATGAAAGTAGTGTCCGAGACGACGGGTTCTACATCGCATACTCAGCGCCCAATGCTTTGGTAACCTCCAATGATTTTCCTTTTGGTGGATTATTGATCAAACATCTACAGTCGTATAATTACCGCTCTCATATAAAGAACTTCGCGTTGAATAGTTTTGTCTAACATCGGCTTGCTGTGAGTAGTTACATAATTGCGTGCATGCACCACAGAATGTCGAATGTGAAACGGCTCCACCTTATACGAGCTCAACTTTCTGTGTTATTGAACTTATACGAGTAGGTATTTTTAATGGTTAACAGAGCGTGGCAAGTGTTAGTCCTGTATAATCAGGCGGCTGCGTTTCGATGGAGGCGAAACGGTGAGGCGTCCCCGTGCTGTGCCATGTCAGCGCACGTTAAATATCCCCACGTGGTCTAAATTACTCCGAAGCCCTCTACTATGGCTCCTCTCTCTTTTTCCGCCCTGCTGGGGTGGCGCAGTGGTTACGGCGCCCGGCTACTACCGGCCTCGGCGGCCGCTTTTCGATGGAGCCGAAAAGCAAGGCGCCCGTGGGCTGTTCGATGTCAGTGAACGTTAAATAACCCCAGGTGGTCGAAATCTCCGGAGTCCTCCACTAAGGCGTCTAACATAGCCTGAGTCGCTTTGGGACGTTGGACCCCACAGGCCATACCATCTTTCTCTTTCCAGTTTCACTCCCACCTTCCTCCCTTTCCTTGCGGCCGATTAAGGTGCCCACCGAACAAGCGTGACTGATACTGCACCTTTCGTTTCCTATGAACCAATTTATTATTATTATTATTATTATTATTATTATTATTATTATTATTATTATTATTATTATTATTATTATTATTATTATTATTATTATTATTATTATTATTATTATTATTATTATTATTATTATTATTATTATTATTATTATTATTATTATTATTATTTAAGCAGGAGAAAAATGCCTGGGTTACCTTTTTTTTTTTTTTCTCGAAGCAGGTGGTGCAGAGACTCGGAGCTCACACGATGCGAGCCTGGGACTGTTCTTAGCACGCATAAACAAAAAAGAAGCATAAGGAAAGAGCACGGATTGTTTGTGCCGATTTTTAACTCACGTGGTCTTCACTGTTTTTGGCAGCTGCACTCATCGATGCGCAGAGCCTCGCGTGTCTATGCGGGCCGATGCCCGCACACTGTCCTGGCACGGTGTAACGTCATACCATAGCGCGTGCCGCGCGCAGCAGCGTCGCCGCAGCATACATGTAACTAACACTGCTTGCACAACGAATTCCGTCATCATCAAACAAAGTGAGCGAATTTCGCAGGAGAAAAACCATTGAACTAGAAGTTTCAAGGAAGCCCGCTACTATGTATAAAGTTAAGTACCTTGAGAGATGAAAACGGCTCCAGCGGATCAATCGTATCAGTGTTGGAGAACCTCATTAACCAGGAGAATAATAGTAAATAGGAAGGTGCTTAAAGAATGCCCTGTTAAAAACACCTGTAGGCGCCTGGTTGCAATTAGACGTTTGTCGCCGGCCATTCGTACCAGTTTTTAGAATTTTGAAATTTCGAATGCCTTGTGCTGTGGCTCTGCAAACGTTTGCTGTCTCACGCCAATAGACGCATGATTATTTCGAAATTACGTGCTCTAAGCAACGCCCCCTGAGCCTGTAGCGCCACGTCACCTTCTCTGCCTCGCCAGCGCTTCGGTATGCACCACGGTTCGCGGCTCCGGCGCATGAGGGAAAAAAGATCACGTGATCGAAAAAATTACCACGTGACTTAAGTGAATTCTACCTAGTTTGTAAGCCCTCTCTCAGTAAACCGAAGTCGTTCATGTAATGACATTCAGCATCTGACGCTGCAGTCAAACCGGTTCGGTTTGCATGGTACCCAGAAATTGGGGGCAACAAACACAATCATGAGAAGCCACATTTCTGGGTACTATACTGTACCAACTCACCTCTCAAGCTGTTATTTTGGTTCGATTTGGTTTATGAGATTCCAAAACTCTAATCTATGAGACATGCCATAGAGGAGGGCTCCGGAAAATTCGATCGCATGGGGTTCTTTAACGTGCACTTGCATCATACATCACACGGGCGCTTTGCTGTTTGCCTCCGTGGAGAAACGGCCACCGTGGCCGGGATTCGATTCCGCATCCTTGGCCACGTACAGTTGTCGAGCGCCATAATCTAATCTCTTCGCCACAACGGCGATTCAGACTATCTTTATATACCTAGATATTTCTAAAAATCTTTATTGCGTATGTCATGCCAAACTAATCGCAAAGCGTCAGGCCATGATAAGAGACGGAAAGGCTTTAATCCTTTCACTGTCGGCTGTTTTCCCAAGCTTTCTCAGTTTTTAATATTTGAAATTATGGCGCCTAGCAGAAGCCTCTGTTTCATCAGGGGCACTGCGAGGTACCGTCCTTGGTGAGTTAGAAAGTTTAATTTTTCTAAATGGTATTGCCTCAAAAGCTAATTGTAGATCATTAACTTGACTGGTGGACGATCTTGTGGAGCATGACAATACGATCATATTCCCGTGCACTTTAGTAGCTGGAGCGACGAACTGTTAGCATGTGACAAAAGAGAAAAACTGATAAAACTGCGTTCATATTACGATTAATAAATATACCTGCTTTTTTTTTCTTTTGATTTATTCCAGCTTGTCAATGTCACAAGCCCAGTGCTAAAGCCAAACAACCATGAGTGTATTCAAGAATATACCGAACAAGAGGTTTGTAAAAAGTTAGCGAATACTAAACTTAGCTCCCGGTGTCAGGGCGCCGCCTATGACAGTGGCGCCAGGTCAGAGAAGACGACGAAGGGGAGCCTAACAAAGTTACGCATTTTCGTGGGTCACCCCTGAAGCCTACATGCGGAATTACCGCTCAAGCAGTGCTTGCGTCAGCACGTGTCTTCCTAGTCCCGTGGTGTGTGAAGCCAGCGCGTACCGCGAAGAAGTCTGCGAAGTGACCTCTAAGCCCGAGCTGCACATGCACAATCCTGGCAAAAGCAAACATTTGATTTCGCAATCCTGAATTAGCTTCTTGATTTACATTGATTAGACCTGCACAAAAGTTTGCATTCCTATAGTATTGTTAACATTGTTCACCTTACCTATAGCTTCCCGTGCATATTGAACCTTTCCATCGGATACATGTTTCCACCTTTGACATGTTCTAATTTCTTCTTTTAACTATGCTCTACTAACGCATCCTTGTCTGGCCCCTTATAAAGTTTCTTTTGCGTTTGCCGTCACAATGCAACTTTGAATTGAATGTAAAAGTAGTGCACGCCCAACTGCTTTGGCCTCGTTAAAGGGCCTGCAGTGCTGAACGTAAAACAAATCACATTTTCCAACCTTCTGGACAGAATCTTCGCGCACACCCGAAGAAAATTACCCGTTGACGTTTCGCTTTTCGAAACTATATTCTTCTCTTAGAATTGGCGAGGGGCCCTCCTAGAGGTTTAGTGGAACGATATCGGCACACAAATAAAACCAACAATTCTGAACCGAAAATTCCTTGGAATATTGTGACTTGTAAACATCAAAATTTCTCACGAATGTCACACGGATACCTAAGAAATTTATGTTTATATCTGCCCTCACCACTTTTATCGATTCCTATTTACCTGACAGACATATAAAAGATGTTCAGTATAGTGCTCTCCTGTAAGAGAGGTACAATTAACCGTCATCTGCCCAAAAGCGCATCTCGGAAGATTCGTGTGTAGGCGTGCTCCAGTCGCGCACGCAAGCGGATCTCCAAGCGTGCTCGACTGCTCCACACTTCTGTGATTAGCACCGTTGGCATTTTCAGACGGCCTTAATCGAGCACGCGTAGGAGTCTGCTGTCTGCCAGGTGCTATTTCTGTCGGGGTGCGATTGGAAAGGCTTTTCTCGGTGCTCCAAATGTGCTTGTGTGGTTATGCGGGCGCGCTGCAGAATACACGTGGGAGCGCCGTTCACTTATTTTTTCATTAGATAACGCTTCGCACACGCCACAGTCGCATTAAGTGGTAAAGAGCACGACTCACTAGCCTAAGTGCGCTACCGTGGAATATACAGCTTACTGCTGCGTGAAACGCAAATTATGTCCTTCCCCTCCCCCACTTTCATAGTTTTCTATTCTGAAATGTGCCATTTAGTATTATATTTATCTTTTTATGTGGCCTTAACATTATAGTAACCCCAGTATTTCTTCTTCTGAAAACCATTTTTATTTGCCCTCCTTTGTGACGCGCTTAAGTTTCTCTTCGCGCGAGGCCTGAATTTGAAATTTTAGCATTGATATTTTACTGACCATAAAGCTCTACAAAGCCATACAAAAGGTAGAAAGGTTATAGTGTGTTTTGAGAGGATTGTACCTTTGAAAGGAACATGGGCGTTTCCTCAGATCGAGACCTCATCGTTGTCAGCTTTGGAAGCTCTACATAAGCTGAAGTGGGCGGCGCAAAACCTTGAGATGTGGAAGCATGAATAATCACTCCAGCCGGCCTCTCGACACCCCAACATCCAGGTGCTGCTTGTGTCTCTTTAGTCGCGAAGGCTGCCTTACACTGCAGTGAAGAGTGAGCAAGGAGAAACGCCGGGTCAAGATGTGGATGGATAACATGCAGAGTTATTTCTCGCCTAAAAAACTTCTTGGAGTAAGCTCCATCAAATGACATTCAGCAGCACGCTAACTTCTACATTTTCTCTGGGACACCTCACCATGCTTTTTGGGATTAATGCTAAGAAAAAAAAAAGTTTTTTAAGTTTAGAATTCTTTTTCTTGCATGCATGTGTGCATTCCTCATGCTGCAAGGCATTTATCACCTACTACCATTTTTTCAGGATGCGAGATAGTTGAAATTCCTTATGTGCGAACATGAAAAAAATATAAAAAATTCTAACCGTGTTTTGTAGCTGTTTTGGGCTTTTACATTTGGGTAAAAGTGAAGCGAAATGCATTACAAGCTGGTATATACGTATATATATATATATATATATATATATATATATATATATATATATATATATATATATATATATATATATATATATATATATATATATATATATATATATATATTTGTCGTGAGTGAAAGCTCTTTTCTTTTTTTTTTAGGATTCTGCTATTATTTGCAAAAATATAGTGGAGGCTTCGGCACGCAAAAAAACTGTTTTCGCCAGAAACCAGCTAGCAGCGCTTACCATGGTTAACTCCCTATACCATTTATTTAAGAGTTAACCAGCAGATGATTTTCGCTATCAGAGACTGCTAATGGCCCACTTGCGAGTATTGCTGGTTAGATGACAACATCTAGTAATCAGCTATATCGTTCTTTCCAATGCACTGCATTCTAACATCTAGTCTACTAAACTCATACTATCAGTCTTTTTTGCTTTCATTGCTCGGAAAGTATTACTGACCTGGTGTAAGAATCAAGCATGCTCGCGTTATCAGCTGGAATTTATCTGCAGCACTCTCCCCAATGAAATATCTTACCAACAGCAATCGACGCTTTTTGACGTACATTTAAGAGCACGCGTACTGTACAGCCTCATTTCGCTCTGGATGTAATAAAGCCAGAAAGTTGAAAGAGAAAGTCGGGGCCAGAAAGCAAAGAGCTTCAAACTAAAGTGACTCGCGGAGCCTAGAGTTCGAGCGAAGCGGGCCCCGAACGCAACTCGAATTCCCCAACCGCAATCAAGGCCCTGCCCTCGCTAACGAAGCGTCGCTTTGCTTCAGCTGGCAAAGAAAATACCACGGAGCGCAGGATGGAATGCCGGAAGCGCAGTAACAAACTCACCTCGGGAAGCAGCTAAGGGACGAAGTCGGCGGCTTCGACGAGCGACAGTGCTTGCGAAATCATGCGCTTCCTCGCCGTCGTTAAGTAGCGCAGGTTACGCGCTGTAAACAACCCGCTTCTCTCACCGGATTAGCACATCTAATTAAAGGTCGTGGACGACGGCGGAGGCCTCGTCCGAGACGCTTCTAGTTCTTTGCTTTGCCGCCATCTTTTCTCCCAGAGCAGCTAAGCCACTCGCGACGAGCTGCGGTGGTGGGCGGTGCCTTGTTTTTCGCAGCTCCCTCTTGTCTTTCGTCGTGACTTCAGAGCCGCATCGCCCGGCGCCTCCCTGATCGCGTTCCAGAGTTCCCGTTGTTGCGGTTCCCGGAGGGATTCCTTTGTGTAGCGGGGCCCTCTTTGAAGACACCACCGTTAGGCCGCCATGCTCCTCGTGCACCTTCTTTGACGGTTAGCAGTCCTCCTCCGCCTTCGATATTGAGCGAAGAATTTTCAGCAAAGCGAGCCTGATTACGCCCTTAGGAATCGCGCCAGATGAAAGACGAAGGCATGCAGTGCGCACTCGACAGAACCATGAAGGCAAACGCAGATGTCATCGGCCAGAAAATTGCACCTGCCCCTCTTTAGAAGAAAGAAAACAGATTATTCAGACGAAGTAAACGAGATGCGTTAATCAATTTCAGCATTGTTAGCGCCAGCAATTAGTCTCTACAGGAACGACTGCAACTTGTTTCTGCAATATGCAGTCGTTATAGAACGGCTGTGTCTTTTTCCTAACTGTATTTTTTTTTTTTGCCTTAACTTTCTTCCCCGGCTTATTGTGCCACGAGTGGTATGCGACTAAATATCTTCCTGTGAAATCATCGCGTATCTGCAGCGGCGGCTTTTAATTTACGAGTTTCCTATACTGTCTGCCTCGCTCCTCTGCGCGTCGCATTGCATTCATGTGCACCTCTTTTTTTTCTCTCTCTCTCTCCATCTCTCTCTGGCAAAATAAGTAGCGAGAACGGGTCGAGGAGGAAGCGTTTAATCAGTCGATCAGTTTAAACCCCAGGAGCAGCACTTCAGTGGACAAACGGTACGCGCGCCCTATGGGTGCGAGTTTCACAGGACCTCGCGTATGAACGAAAACTCGGCTATTTTCCATCAGAGCAGCTTAGGAAAGCTTAGGTAGGAGTCGATGAAAGAGCGAGCGCTGGTTCCCACTGGCCGGCTGTAGCGTCCTTCTGGAACCCGGCACAGTCGTTCCGGTCTGTTTGCTGCGAGGAGTTTGCAATTCCTGCCACAGTGTGACGCGATGTTGCAGTGAAGGTTCTGCTCGGCGACTCATGCAATGTGCATGATCACATAAGCGTGTTTCCTGACGAAAACAGAACAAGGTTCAGAGGGGATCCACAAAGGAGTGTCGTATACCTAGTTCACAAAAAGCAAATTTTGACTCAACGATCGGCACGCGTGAAAGTGACGCCCACTATTGGCTTCGGATGTCCATGCCAATAATGGACAAGATCCAGAAAATCTGTGAATGGGCGGAGCCCTGCGCTCGTCAACTGTCGTGATTGATCACTGCTCGTAGGCAGATTAATCAACTTCAGATATGCGTGCAGGCGCGGAAACATAAATAAATGACGGTCAACAGGCTTTATCGATAGCGCGAGCTTTCGCGCGAGTGGGTTCCTGTACACTGTACACTGTTCGCTGCAGCTTTCGCATCCATGCACTCTGTACAAATGTGGTGAGGAGCTCAGCGGCAATAGCTGCCACATGGTATAGAGTCGCTGTGGCGTCGCCGCGGCGCGGCCTCCACTCTCGGAATCGCTGCTCTATGACGTCGACATCAAATTTGCTTCATGTCCAGGATGCTAGCGACACCTTTTATGTTCGAGGCACCTGTGGAATATTGTAAAATATTGTTATGCACATGTGTTGACGGTGATGGCCTAAGCTGCCGACGTATGGCAAAAATTTGCATTCAAAGTTTTTCCTGCGCTTGCAACAAATAGTGAAAACTGTCATGAAAAACCAATGAGCTGCGTTTCTTTAGTATAATTATGATGAAACTAGAATAATAGGGAGGTACTTTTATGAACATATTGATAGAAGCTATTTAAGCTTCCGATGCGCAGAAAGTTATTGCTTCTAAAGTTTTTCCTGCGCTCACGACTTTTTAGGACTGCTATGGAAAAACAATGAGACGTGTTTTTGAAAATTATTAGCAAGAAACTAGAAGTCTGCCTAGCAAGGACCTTCGGGTATATTGAATACTAACGTCGAGTTATATGATACGTAAGAAAGAAAATTGCGTTCTAAACTCTTCTTCTGAATTTTCCGAAATATCTGGTTATGGTCTTTCGCTGAGTCACTCAACAAGACGCGCAAGTCTACCGATTTGTAGATAAGACACGGACGCTAAAGTCTATATGGCTTATCACAAGATCAGAATGCGTCGGATCAGGCAGCGCAGCATCATGGTATTCAAGAATGCGCAAAGCAATTTCGAACACTCAGCCTGTGTGCATGCGTGCATGCGAGCGTTCATGCGTTCTTGTATATAAACTCTTAGGCACTGAGTGCACATTGCGGAGAAGTAGTCACCATGAACCACGTAGCGTTCAATTAAACAGCTGACTCGACAGGTTAATGTATAAATGCATTTTCCGCTAGTTTGTGACGAACACATTCGTTTTACCCCAAGTTATTCCTAAAAGGGAAATATTTTTTGTATCTCCTTTGATTGTTCATCTTTAAAAAGAACACGCAGCTTCAAAAGAAATTTTGAGTTATAAAAAACATTTTAGTCATTGCCCATAATGCAAACCCACAGTCCCCCTTTCTATCCGCTAGCAACCTATGTGCCGGAGAACCCAACACAGCACACTACTAGAGTCGTTCTCGGCCCTGGACATTCCCGAAGGCTGCTACAGTAGTATGGTCTGCTCTGATCCGTATGGAAAACGTTGTACTGATGGCACAGAGGGATCCTATAGGTGAAACCGAGTTTTGCTGTAAGCTTTTAATTAGAAGTGTTCAGCATTCAGCTTTCATTAATCGTAGCAATTACCGTGATATAATCATAGAGGAAATCATTTAGTGTGTCAGAATCAGGCATTCCCTTCACAGTAATAATAATCGCCCCTTAATTATGTCCTAAAGTAGCTAACGTACTTACAGTATTCAATCCACTTCTTAGAAGCACAACAAAATGCTTTCAATGTTTCTTCTCTTTACTGATTTTCTTGTACGCTCAGGGTCAAAGGAGGTGTTACTAAAATTAAAATTATGTACACTGTAACTTTTTACATCCTAGAGTAACTTCAAGGAACGCGGCGCTAGCCGATCTTCACGAAGCAATAAACTATTAGTGATAGTTGCTGCTTCACGCGAAATAACATTTATTCCTTGTGTCTTTATTTTCTTCATTCTCTGTTTTGTTATCCTTGTACACTCTGCACGCATAAAACGTGTTTTAAGCCTTAAGTCAATTGATCTTTTCATGGCGTAACTGCTTGCACTGAAAGCATCTCAAACGCGCATGGGAAACGGAAACATGTTTTAGGGGAAACAGTCAGCGCGTGTTCTTTCCGTTTTATTATTTTCGTGTTCGGCGACATTTTTCGTTTGTTTTCTGTTTTCACTGATTATCGACAAGAACAGGCTCGCCTGCAGATGTTCTGCTAAGACTGTCTTTTCCTTACGCAGTTGTCGCAGCCGGTGTGCCAGCTTGTTCGTTCTTCTGCGGACGTCACTTGCTGTTGTATGTCTCCTCGTCTGCAGGGCAGCTTACTATAGCACCACAGTGCCGGCGGCGTTTAACGCTCGAGCCGACTGAAGGTGCACGTGCCACCAGCCAAAAATTGGGGCTCGGCGACATCGCGTTTCGGGCGCGATACACCGCGACGCATCGACGGAGGCACCAACAGTGGCGGCCTCCACTTGGGCCCAGGATTAATGATCCTGTCCGGCTGAGCGGGCGGCTTAATAAACTCGAGAACCGGGCGGTGAATATAGCCAAAGAAAAACACTCGAGAACCACGCGCTGCAAGCCAAATATTATATTCAAAGCTTTGTCTTTTGCTGCCAGCTCCCGCCGCTGAACTACGCGCGCTGAATGAGATTGGATTTGTCTCTTTCTTTTTGTTTGCCTTCTTTTTTGTGTACCTTTCACGCTATCGCTCTAAGGGCGTCCCCGCTTCACCTCGAGCTTTTCGGACACTTCGAGCAAATTAGTTTTGAAGCTCGACTGGCATGTCCCTCTTTCTTTTTCTTCCTTTAGACTTGATCGCTCATGCGAGTCGGCCCTAATTCTTTCTTCTTTATGTCGATTCCACTTTATGGGCTGGGATGTCCGCACGGCTCTTTGTACATCTGTGCGTGCGAACATGGCAGTACCCCAGATCCCGTTTCGTTTAAGAGAGCGCCCTTTCATTTTTCACGTCTTATTTAACAACACGTCATCTTAATGCACCGACGCGACTTCATCCGGCAACGAGATGACGATCGCGTAGTTCCTTTGTTTTCTTTTCTTCTTTTTTTTTTTCTTTACATGCGCTTTCCTGCACGCATAAAGTGATAAGTGATCGGGTCATCTTTGAAAAGCGGATTTGCGTGAGGCTTTAGCTTTAGCGCACATCTTGTTTGCAGGTTCCTCTACCACTAGGCATTCGACGCATTCGAAAAGAGCACTCCTCGGAGTGGCATAGAGCTCGATGCGAGCACTTGATCGCCATTTGACTTCAAGGAGAACAAAATGTCGACAATCGCGCTGGGCGAAAATGCTTTTGTGCTAAACCAGGCACGAGAACATGCAGTCTATCGGTCAGCTTATTCATTACCTTTCTTTTCGAAGGACCAGCCTGTTAAAAAAATTTACCTTTATTCCTAGCAATTTGCACACTCCACCTATTTCAGCTCCATTCAGAACGGCGCACTCCAGCCACCCAAAGACAGTTATTATTTGGCCAAGTGATAAGATTATGCAGTCTGTATTTCATCCCTGCAGAAAAAAAAAATAAATAAAAATAACACGGGCGGCAACCAAAAAGACGGCACTAATGCTTACCGTGCTGTCCTTGAACAACCTTTGTTGACAAAATATGTTTCTGTTTGAATATCAATCACATGGTATAATAAAGTGGAAGTGACCCCAATAACGTCACGTTGGGATCAGTGTCGTCATAACCGCTTAGTGTGGTAGCCATGTGATCGCTTTTTATAAAATATAAGAACTAGTGCTTAAAAGCACATTCTTTTGTCCGAATAAAGATAATTCATCGTGTCTATAGATTTCCGCATTCCCAAGGCAACCCTGAAATATAACGCGTTGGAGGCTATATTACTCGCCTTGTTCTAGGCTCTGACTACGTTTCCTCCCATACAATCTTAAAATAGCAGCAATTTGAGCCCAAGGAAGGAGAATGACAGTTAACTAAAACATTTCATGAAGCACTTAGTTTACCTGACTTGGCCTCTTGCAGCACCTGTCTTACGCAACTTGGGTAATTTCCGTCGAGTTTTCTACATCAATCCCAGCTTGAAACATAACTAATTTATCAGTCTGTATACTCTATATACACCTTACCGCCTAATTATTATATGTTCAAAGCCAGTTTTCCCTCATGCCCGTATAGTATCTATACTCTTGTTAATTTTTGCCATACAAAAGTAACAAATGAAACCACTTTTCTGCCACTTACGCTGCATTGCCCGTAATTTCACCCACTGATCCTTATAATACACTCGGGCATTGATAGTACGTAAATAAACAAGTGAACAAACTTAAGAAGGCATGACCAATTTTGTTGTTGTTGTTGTTGTTGTTGTTGTTGTTGTTGTTGTTGTTATTGTTGATGATGTTAGAAGTTACCTTGTTAGACTATCTAAGCTGGCGTTCCTGATAAGATGGAAGTTTCCTTTCCTGCTCGCGTATGGTAACAACATTGAAAGACTGAAGCTCAGGATCTCGAGTTTCACAAGTCACGATGTTTTCTGCCTACACCTCAGTAAAGAATTGCCAGCAAGGTAATCGGCGTATAATCTGTCGTAGCTGTTTCAACACCTCCATACATATGAAGTCTTCATCACAGGATCGAGAACGTTTCCGCAATTATTACACTTGTCTTTAAGAGACCAACTCTTTCCATCTGGGGTGCGTACTGGAAAGAGAGTGAGCTGCGATATTAACGAATAATTTGAGAGGCGTGCCTTGCAGGCTGCTACTAAAAGTTTGCATTGAACTATTTTATGAAGCACACGATGAAACGGAGATATACTTATATAACCAATGCAGACGGACTTGCACTAAAGGCCTTTTCGCGGTTCGCGGTTGAGTCCCGCGTCTGAGTCCGACAAAAAAAAAAAAAAAAAAAAAAAAAAAAACCGTCTGTCGCTTCTCAGAAATTCTGCCTGATGGAAGCACCAGCGGCCTCTATGCGGACGCAGTGTCGGCCTACGCGAAGCGACTCGCCGGGGGATATAACGAGTGCATAACCCTCGAGCTTCGGCCAGGATTCGAAAGCTTCACTTTCTGGAAGCTCTTGCTGTCCGGATAGGCAAGAAGTGACCGCTTTTATCCAGATGTACGTCGGTTTTCTCGTCCCCTTCCCGGTAGCACGTTTGCTCGGTGAATATGCAGAACGGTACTTAAGCAGCGTTTCTTTAAGGGCTAGATGACTCATAACTTAGGACGGACTATCTCATAACCTATCCGACAGCCCACTTGGCTGGACAAGCGCTAACTGCTTACCCGGAGGAGACGCGCTGACATATACATATATATATGCACATATATACTCATTCCATCCAACGTTCACGACACAGAATGGGTGTTTCCAGGAAAGGTTGCTTTTAATTCAAGCACAATGGCTTTCGCTGATACATTGTTCGGGCCCTTTTGGGATAAAAAAAAACAAACAAACAACAAAGCTTTCATGGATTTCACATGCCACATGGTCACGACTTTTGCCCAAATATATCTGTCAACTTTGGTTTCCATTCTTTACAAATCTAGCAGTGCTTTGGCAAGGCAATTTGTGTTTATGAATTGAGCTGACCAGCATACCATGCGATATGCTAGCGTGCTTGAGACAAAAATAATTTTTCCTAGTCACACGTAATAATTCAATTAAGACTGTGAATTTCATATGGTGAATGACTCTGTACGGTGTTAAATAAGCATTTCGAATTTCAGACGAATTTATATTTAAGCACGTTTTTTTTGTTTGTTTGTTTGTTTGTTTTTTATAGAATAAACAACTGTTAGTGCTTACTTGCACGTCTATACTTTTATGCGATATGGGCTGAGTCCTTGCCTCGCACGAAACTCACGGTCATTTTCAGTTCTAAACCGCTTTCTTTATTCTTTAAATTATGAATGTTTACTACGGTTTCTGCCGCCCTCATTGCCGGTTTTCATCCATATCTCGTAGAAACCGAAGGTCCGCGAGCTACAACATCCTAACATGCATTCCTCCCGAATATAAGCATCCACGTTTCCTTCGTTTTGTCTCCACCGGTCGTGCGTGCGAGTCTTCGGAGGTAAACATCCTCTCGGCAGAAAACCAACCGTGCCTTAAGAACGGTTTTTCTCTTCCTCAAGTCAACAACAGAAACGACTGCATCCGAGGAAGCTCAGTTTTGAAGCCCCTCCGCCGTGCCGTTGGCGCTCGAGTGCTCTTCGCAAAGGTAAATGGCAGGACTCTAGCAAACGATCGGTCGCTACGTGCGTGACGTGAGACGAAACAAAGCGAAGGCGCCGCATTCTTGAGACCTCTATCAGCATCGGCGAGGAAAGTGACGCCGCCAGCGCGTACAGGATTGAATGCATCATTTCCGATCACCGCTCGGGACGTCTCTGTGTTCTTCGACAAGGTAACACTCCACTATGTTGTTTTTTTCGACAGAGCAGCTGTCTCGGATATCTTATTGTTACATTTGTAGGCTCTAGATGAGCCTTTTTCAAAAGCAGCGCTGATCGCATATAGACCGTGACACACTGTTTGAAACTGAGTTCGTAAGGTGCATGGGTTGCCATTGAGGAGACAGCGTTTTTTTAATGGTCGTCGGAAACTATTCGTGGTTTTCGTGGCTCGCGCATCGACGTCACGCGGAAGAAGTCTTACGACATGTGCGTAAAATGCACGCTTACTCTAAGTACGCACTGGTTGCGACCGTCTACGGCAGAAGGCGCCGACCGCCGAATGTACACGCTCCGACTTCGGCTACGCGAAGTTCCCTCTCGTCGGGTCTGGCGGTCCCCGCAAGCCTGTGGCTCCGGGAAGGAATTCGACAAAAGCGTGACGTTTCTGGCCGACAGAAGGGTAGGGAGGGGCGGGGGGGGGGGGGGGGGGGGGGGGGTTGCAGACTATTCCGTGGCAGGAAGAGCGGCGGCCTCCCGCCACTCCGGCGTTCCCGCAACACCAATATTTGCTCTGGAGGGCCTAGGCAAATACGATTTCGAGCCGAACATCCCGGGGTCGTTCCCACCAATATGGATTTCCTCCCCGTGCTCTATCGCTTCTCTCGCTACCTTCTTCGTGCGGATCGCCTTCTTTGTTCTTGTTCTGTTTCTTTCGGAACTTGACTTGGTGCCCGCCTCCCCATCCTCCACGCGCCGAGGCAGCAGCAGCACCAGCAGCAGCAGCAGTGTACCCTCTTTCTCTGCCGGCTGACGTGAGCGCGCTGCCTTCGTGTGCCACGTATGTGGCTGTTTCGGCCCGGGGGCGAGTGCGGATGCGTGCGTGTGTGCGCGAATCGCGTTGCCGCCCCGAGCGGCCGCCTTCCTCGCTAGTAGGAAGCAGCCCGTGGGCGCAGCTCAGCCAGTTCCGCATTCAGTCCGCGCATTCGGAACACGGCTACTGCTGCGCTTTAAACGTATATCGAGACACTCGGGGTCGAGGAGTCGCGGCTTGAGGGCTGTTCCCTATTCATTCACTCAGCCACAGCGGAAATGGCGGTGGATGCCATCTGTACCGGCCAACTCCACGCGACGATTCTCTTCAATACAGGACGAAACAGGCGCACTCAAGAGGCGGGTATCTTCCGATCAGAGCCTGTCGGCAATGGGTGCGCTGTGGAACTTGACTTTAGCTTGGCTTTTCGACATTTCCCGCTGCACTTTTTTCTCTTAAGTCAGTCATCGCTTTAGTCCATTGTTATCTCGAATAGTAACAGCAAGATATTATTTAAGTGACGAAAAATATGTGATGGTTGATTTGGTTGGTTTAGGTGGTTTTTGGGGTTTAACGTCCCAAAGCGACTCAGGCTATGAGAGACGCCGTAGTGGAGGACCGGAAATTTCGACCCCCTGGGGTTCTTTAACGTGCACTGAAATCGCACAGCACACGGGCGCCTAGCTTTTCGCCTCCATAGAAAAGCGGCCACCGAGGCCGGGATTCGATCCCACGTCCTTGGGCACAGTAGTCGAGCGCCCTAACCACTGCGCCACCCCGGCGGGGAAAAGATGGGAGCTGAAGTTATAAAAATTTGATAAAAAGAGTCTAAAGACTCAGCTGTATTCTTAGTATTATGTTTTCTCACGGATCAAAAGTTCTATTAGAACTCCTTTTATTTTTCTAGATTTCGGTTTCTGAAGGGGAAAGATTAGGATGCGTTCGGCATGAAACCGCTGGGATCCAATAGCTGCTTGTGGGACAGTAACGGTTATAGCGGACGAGCCGCCGCTTACCAGATGTTACCGCACCATTTACTCTGTCCCATTAGGCTTGCTTTCGTAAGAGCCGTTGCGACAGGGAAGGTTAACGGCTGTCCCGAGTGCGATGCGAGGCCTCGTCCAGTACCGCTGTTTCCTCATCCCCCTAACATGCACACCGCAAACTGCGTCGAATTTCTTCGATCCGCCGTTCTATTGCCGCGGATCTGGCGGATTTATAAGCCGTAAAAAAAGACGCGACACTTAGCGAGACTACAGGAGGTTGTGCGAGCCTCAGCTTCTCTCTTGTAGCAAAGATAAGTGGGGCCTTCCCCCAGCACGCGACGCGAACACACGGGCATTCCGATTCTTTCACAACAGCTCGCAGTCGTTCTCTTTGAACCATTAGGGCCCCTGGGATTGCCCACGGCAGGTTGGCACGTCGCGGAACGATAACCCCTTTGCAAACACTAGCAGAGTGCGCGTTCTTGTTCTCGGCCGCTTCGGTGCATCTCCGTGCGCCGCCTGTCGGACTTTGCTTTTGCCGGCAAGTTTTGTAACAGCCGATACCTTGGTGCACTCGATTTCCCTTTTGTTTATTTTTGCTTCTTTTTACTTTTTCTCTCTTGGTGCATTGTTCTGTGTGTCGCCTGTCTCTATTTGATTTGTGACTTTTTCCTTCACTCTATTCCCCATTCAAGTTCTAAAACCTCTCACCGGAACGCGTCACTTCTCTCTCTCTCTCTCTCTCTCTCTCTCTCTCTCTCTCTCTCTCTCTCTCTCTCTCTCTCTCTCTCTCTCTCTCTCTCTCTCTCTCTATCTATCTATCTATCTATCTATCTATCTCTCTCTCCCTCTCTCTCTCTCTCTCTCTCTCTCTCTCTCTCTCTCTCTCTCTCTCTCTCTCTCTCTCTCTCTCTCTCTCTCTCTAGTGTCAATTGCGCCATTTCGAACGCGCCATGGAAAAACTGCAGTCGGCGACACCAGACAGCAAAACGTTCCCGCTGGGAGCTGCAGCTGTTGCCAGACAGGCTAGTTTCATTTATGCGTGCACAAGAAACAGCGCGTGGTTACGCGTTCTCGTGATGCCTAGCTGAGAAATCCTTAAGGACGGGTAATCCGCCAAAGGAATGCTAACAACTTTCACATAGCCCCACCGTCGGGAAGAAAACAGAGGCAGGAAAAGTGCGAAAGAAGTCAGCGATGGGAAGGAGTCGCGATCGACAGGACGAACGAGGGCCAGGTGGGAAACGCGAGCGAAACGAGACGCGAAGAGACAGTTTTATCCCTGCCGCTGCATCGCCGCCGATGGGAAACATCGGCGGGAAATACACTTCTGAGGCTCTGCGCCTGTGCCCGCGGCTTCTTGCTCTGTGCCGGAGCGTAAATCTCGGCGGGGTCTGCAATAAACAACCTCGAGGCCGGACTGTCGAGCCGCCCTTCTCCGGCGAAGGCAGCGACAAAACGGCTGCCTGCTCGGAAGAAGCAGGGACGTGTGCCGTTCTCCTCTTCGGAAGGGATAAGTACTAATACTTCCGGAGTGGAAGTACGTCCAGCTTCGCCTTGAGACAGGCGTCCACCTGGTGCGCTAGGTGGAGAAGCCTGCGTGACCACTGACTGCATCGTTCATCGAGCGTCGTGTTCGCGGCAAAGGTGCAGGCCAGCTCTAGGATAATAAAGCGATTCAATTCAATTTTTAAATACATGTGCATTTGTCAAGTATTCTCTGATGATGAATGGCAGTTCACCAGCACCGCTAAATAGAAAAATATATATAACAGCTGCATCACACTGGCATTCGCATTAGGGCAGTGGCATGGAGGCTAGAGAAACGGGTTAGACTTGATTTAAGCTGAGTAAGGAGAAATAAGCATGAGCAGGACATGCAAGGCGAAGGAAAAAGAACCGATGGCCGCTAAAGGTAAGGACTTGGATCCCAACGTAAGTAAAGTGCTAAGGGGGCAGGAAGTTTAGTGGACGGGATAAGTTAGGAAGTTTGTGCGGACAACGTTGGAGTAGCTAGCACGGGAAAGCATTTATCATGCAGTGAGCGTAGACAGGCTGTGGTTTATAATGCTTGTTATAATTCAATTCTTCTTTCCTCGGTCTGTATTGGCATAAACAGCGATACTTCGCCGTTATCTCCCGCGTACGTCAACCCCCAGCATGCGGATGGACTAAAAAGAATCGAATGCAGAAAAATGTCCGACGCCGCGTGTTGGGCTTCTCTGCTTAGGTTATGGAAACTGTCTCAACTACTTGGTTAGTGGTCTCGCACTAAGCAGGAGCATATATGGCCACATCTTGAGAAGTGATTAAACAAGGTAGCTGAGTTTAAGCGACAGGGAAAGAAACCCAATGCGTTGAAAACAAGTTCAAGGCCGCCATATTGGGACACGGTAAAACTGCTTGCGTGCATTTCACTAACATGCGGCCGATTGAGAGCGCTCAAGTAATGCCAACTTTACGTCAGCGTACTGAGAAAACGGCGTCGTGTTGAAATATGGCTGGTACTGGCGCACTGTGGTCCATGAATCAGGCCTCCAAATAACAACCTCTTTGTTATCCTTTAATCTGTAAGTACTGCGGCAGCGCACGTATTCACAAAAAGTGTTTCACCTAGCAGCTTAATCTAGTTCACTGCTGGCTGAAAGAAGCTACGCGTTTCAGTCGCTCAGCGCGCAGAAATATCTTAGTACATAAAAACATTTTGCAATGCTGCATGAATGTTTCTTTCAAACTTTACTTATTTTTCTTCATTCTACGGTAGACAATATCGATGCAGGAATAAATTCGCAGAACAGATACCCTGACCTTCATCCTCATTTTGCGGCAAATTAGATCGCAGTCAAGGACACAGAATTAGGCGAGCAGGCTGGAACTAAACACGGTACCTTGAGCGCTATTTTCAGTCGTGTCTCTTTTCTTTGCGCTATTGTCAGCGTGTTGCGTGCGCAAGCTGACGGCAAATTTCTAGCAACAAAGCAGCCTTATGAGGTTCTTTCCAGCCGGCGTGTTGCCTATACATCGCGAGGAGCTTTGACGAAACACGACAGAAGAAACGGACTGAAGCAAATGTCATTCGGCATTAGTCCATGTTCCTCGACGTGTTTCTTCAGGTATGCAGTACCAGCTGGCCCGAAGCCTTGCTCTTGAGTCCTTTTAGCTGCCGAACGCGCGGGTTCTTTCTTGCCAACGACTCGACGTTCGAGACAGCAGTGCACACCTATAGGGGTCACGAAAAACCCTTCACATGGTCCAAATCACGGGCCAGCACAGATGGCCGACGACTCTAACGAAATAATACGTGCGCCCTGCCGCGCTGGGCCGTAACACTTTGTTTTCGTCAGCCGCTTCATTTACCGCTTCCACGGGAAAAGCCCCGGCATCTGTTCGATGTGACCGAGAGGCTACGGGCTCCGCCACCACTCGGATCTGCGCAGCTCCTGAAATCCCGCTGATGCGGAAGAGCGGGGCACGCGTGCGAAGCAGAGGCCAAAAGTCGAGGAAGAAGAGAACGGAGCTGAACTTCCGGCTCGGGTCCGAAGGCAAGCTTCCGGTTCGCTTCGGGTCCGCGATGCCGTCTGCCGAGGACCCGGGCAAGCAGCGTAAAAGCCATTTGACAAATGGCGGCGATCGTGTTCAAAGCTGTTGTGAACAAAGTGTGGAAGAAAGCCCGGCTCTGCAGCAACAGACTCGCCGGCCATATTTCACCCCGAGTGCGATGCTGCAACGGAGTGGCCGCGCTCCGGTTTGAGCCAGACAACAGAGCCCGTGTAAAACGCGTGCCTGCGTGTGCTCCTACTCTGCTCGCTTCTTTATTCAAACTTAGGCTCTGCTCGCTTCTCTCCGCACATCGGAAACCACCAACGTTCGCAGTTCTGTCTTTGTATTCTGAAAAAATGCTGGATGAAAATATTTTGCAATTTCTGAAGCAGCTGCAAATCTCGTTGCACGCTCACGATCTGCCTTAGTGGTGCCAAATCAAAGCACCAGTATAATAGAATTGGTTATAATGCTGAACATATTAGTTTTGATTGTGTTATATTTAGGCAGAACCCGCCTCGTTCTCTACTTGCAGACCGGCATGAAGTTATATTACGATGCGGGACTTTTATATGGCGCGATAACAGTTTCCTTGAGCCTTCTTCCATGCTGAACATAGAAGGAGGAGGAGCGGCTGAGAAGAAAATTCAGGTTTTTTGCCTGCATTGAAAAGAAGTAACAGTAACTGCTTTAATCATCGCCTCTGAAAAGCCATCGCCTGTGACAGTCTCTGTTGCCAGTCTGAATTCAAATCTCGTTCTGCGGATCTGCGTATCTGGCACACATTTGCATTTGTGAATATTTTTTGTCCACTGAGACGTCTCTTCATCGTTATTTCGGCTCCAAAAAGTCTCCCTCTTTTTCCCGGTCAGCATAAATATGAACACCTTATTTATTATTATGCTATGAAACCGCGCACTGATGTCCCAAAAGATGGATTCAGACAGTTCTCGCCTCAGAGCCCACATATAGTGCAACCACGTTATGAGGCATGCTTGCTTCTTGTGAAGGAGAAGGCACTACAGTGGCAGGGCGCCGATACTGCCCCGTGCGGCAAGTCCGACTCATGCGCTAACGCTAGGTCCATGCTCTGGGAACAAAGCAATTTTCATTGTGCTATCAACGCCAGCTGTCAATCGTTCAAATGCCTTCTCCGTCATATTATCCCCTATTGATACAGAAACGCTGGTACTGTCACACGCAAAAGACATAAGTTGGAAATCGTCCTCCTTTACCTCTAAGCCTGCAGCATGCATGCGCGCGAGCGCAGAGTTGTGTCATACTGTTGTGAAAATTCAATAAGCAGGATAACGTCGCGCGCGAGCGAGTACGGTGAGTTCAGTTTTAAGAACGCGGCCAGCGTTCACTTTATTTGAACAACAGGTACCAAGCGGACCCAAGAATTCTCCCAATTTGCTAAGAAATGTCACTGAGTTATTCCAAATGAACATTATTTTGCGAGCTAGACGATTCTTGAAAGCTAACTTCATCACCGTTGCAACCACTATTATTATTGACGCTATTATTATTATTATTCATTCACGCTCCAAGGCTGTGACTAAAACGATGGGAAGAGAAATTGGCAATACCAATCCCTACCGCTAGTTTCCCGATGGCGGTGAATGACATCGCTGGGAAGACAATCGAGAACGTCTAGTTTGGGGAAACCGGCTGTGGTCAGATGACGGAAAATCAGTCCGCGATTATGCTTGTAGTGGAGACCCTGAGGGGATGGAAAGGTCAGATCATGAATTTCCGCATTGCAACTCGAGCAAGGGTTCGGCATGTACCTCTGGTAGCGTGTGATGTGGCCCTGGCGCCGGAAAATAGGGATGCGTTCGATCATACGGTCGGTAACACACTGTATACATTCAAGCGTCCTTGAGTGTCAGTGTTCGTAAACAGTGTCCACATATATATATATATATATATATATATATATATATATATATATATATATATATATATATATATATATATATTGCCACCTAGCGTTGCCAGGTGGCGCATGACTGAGTGAAGGACGACGAAGTGTCGCTTGCGGGTTTTGCGTCTGTGTTGCTGTGTTGTTTTTTCTTCTACTTTATGTTTAATCATCTTTCCCCTAAACAGATTACATTGCTAATTTCTGTGATTATCCAAGTAAACATTAAAAAAAGTGCATAAAGTACAATCCCCAACGCTTTCCTTGGCCTCGCCGACTGTTGGCTTCTATATATATATATATATATATATATATAGAAGCCAACAGTCGGCGAGGCCAAGGAAAGCGTTGGGGATTGTACTTTATGCACTTTATATATATATATATATATATATATATATATATATATATATATATATATATATATATATATATATATATATATATATATATATATATATATATATATATATATATATATATATATATACAGCAATTGAAAGAGCGAGGCGAGATCTCTGTGCCGGAGCTGCCTGCAAGGAGGAGCCGTCATATGTGGCCTCACTGCAGCTCGCAAATTCTTGAAGCCGGCAGTTGCCAGATACAGTTGATTTTGTCAGCGCCGTAAAGAATATTCATTGGCTCATTCGAGTCGACGCTATAGCTACGGCAGTGATATTCAGCAATCATCCAAACTTCGGGGTAATGCGAGGTTACTTGATGGCTTAACATGTGCAGCAATACTTGATGACGTCTATGGCAGAGTCCAAGTTGTCCTTCCTAAAAAAATGTGGTACACATATTCTTAGGAGACGGTTCAACACTTTTTTTCGGACATCGTTGGATACACGACTTTGCAGAACTTCCGGACCCCTTAAATGTGCATGCAACGTGCATGCCTCACCAGGTACTTACGCTCTCTGTGCCAAAGTATGCTCAAGGCATTTTTTTTTTTTTCAACGGTATCCTCAATGTAGTTCGAATCTCTTTCATGCGTTAAACAAGCTTTATGTTTCTCACACATGCTCAGTGCGGTTTTGTTAAAAAGAAACATATTGCCACCTGACGGTTCGAGGTAGCGCTTGAAAGACAAAGCAGTTCGAGACTCTCGCGCGCTTCGGCTAGCTAGGACTGTGGACTCTTGAGCTTGTGTCTTTGTGTTACCGTTTCCCCGGAACCTCCGTCTTGACTGTGTGTATCTGCCACTGTTTCCGATTCCCATAAATCCCTGTCTTCGTGACAGTTTTGGTGGAGCCGCTGGGTAACTGTCCTCTCAATGTCGCACACCCCTCCGCGAACCAACGACACCGAGCTTTTGCCTGTGGGCACGCCAGTTCATCGCGTCAGCCGGAGGAACCTGGGCCTTCCTCCCGAACACTGTCCCTTGGAGACCACCTCAACAACGAGCCTCCGGCCAGCCACCCAAAGCACTACGTCAGTCATGCAAGGTACTCCTGTTTACATTCAAAACCCCCGAGTGCCGAAATCGTTCCATGGCACTGCGCATGAAGACGTTGAGGATTGGCTAACTCAGTTCGAACGAGTCGCATCCTTTAATCAGTGGGACGACAACTTAAAGCTACGGAACGCCATTTTCTGCCTGGAAGACCATGCTTTGACATGGTATGAGAACCGAGAAGGCACATTGACATCATGGCCTCAGTTCCGCCGTCTTATCATAGAGGCGTATGTCAGCCTGGATAGGCGCGAACGAGCAGAACGTGCTCTACAATCTCGGAGACAGATGCCAAACGAGTCCGTCATGATGTATGTTGAGGACATGACGAAACTATTTCGACGTGCGGATCCCAACATGTCTGAAGACAGAAAGCTGCGCCACCTGATGCATGGGGTTAACGAACAGCTTCTTGCTGGTCTTGTACGCAGCCCACCAACTACAGTTACCTCGTTTTTAACAGAGGCGGTCACCATGGAAAAGATCCTACACCAGCGCCGCTCGGCGGTCTACGACAGCCCAATCCTCGCTACGACTGCTGCCGAGCCTCTTACAGCTGCTGTAAGCAATACTGAACACCTCCGAGATCTTATTCGTGCAATTGTACACGAGGAACTGCAGAAGGTTTGTGGCACGTTCCAACCCAGGGGTGATTCTCTCGCTCATATGATCCGCGAAGAGATTCAGCAAGTCACGCAGCCATCTCTGCATGTTGCTGAAGCTCAAAGTACCCCTGTTCCTGATTATTCTCGTCCGACTTACGTTGACATTCTCCGACGCCCAGTTCCCGTCCAAGCTCCGTTGTCTACGTTACCACCAACCCAGTGCATGCCCGTCCAGCAGCCAACGCAATACATTCCTGCACAGCAGCCAACGCGGTACGTGCGGCCACCGCCGTCAAACATTCGACGAACGGACGTCTGGCGGGCCCCTCGGAGCCGCCGCCTATGCTACCACTGTGGGGAACCTGATCACATTTTCCGGTGGTGCCCTTATCGGGAACTCGGACCGGAGGGTTTTTACACCAACGCACCTAGACGCACGTTCGGTCAACTACCTCGTGACATTGGAGACAACCTCGCACAAGAGAGCCTCCGGATGGCGCGCCGACAATCCAGGTCTCCATCCCCACGTCGGCAATCCCCTTCAACAACTGGTGACTTCCCGCGAGCACCGCCTGGTCGCTCGCCAAGCCCCCATCGGG
The DNA here is from genome assembly GCF_055883805.1 of Amblyomma maculatum. Classification (NCBI taxonomy): domain Eukaryota; kingdom Metazoa; phylum Arthropoda; class Arachnida; order Ixodida; family Ixodidae; genus Amblyomma; species Amblyomma maculatum. The sequence continues at coordinate 27,657,164 of NC_139345.1, forward strand.
AAAACTGAGTAGAGCGACCTCCGGGGGCGGGGCCGCTAAATGTCAGCACAAAGAAGTCCCCCCAATGAGAACAGATATGGATTTTGGAGCAGAAACGACAGAATTTGACTCACGAGACCGGCTATCGCTGGACATCCCTGTGTGCATCGATGGTCATGTCAGCGCTTTAGTGGATACCGGAGCAGACTTTTCGATTTTGAGTGGGAAACTGGCAGCGCATCTTAGGAAGGTTATGCCACCATGGTGTAGCACGCAGATACGCACGGCTGTGGGGCATGTAATTACTCCTATTGGACAGTGCACGGCTAGAATCCAGATTCGTACGTCAACGTTCGTTGCCAGCTGCGTCGTTCTCCGGGAATTTTCTCGGGATTTGATTCTCGATGTGGATTTCCTGCGGGAATATGGCGCCATCATCGATCTCCGACAGCGAACGGTCTCGTTCTCAACGGAGAAAGCGGCTGCCAGCCCCACCGATGGCCAACGTACGTGCGCCCTACGAGCTTCAGCCGAGTGTGTTTCAGTGCCTCCCCGCTCCAGCGTGTTTGTGAGTGTTGTGTGCGACGGGCTTCGTGACGGGCCGATAATAGCTGAAGGCAACCGTTCGCTTTTATTTTCTCATGGCATCTGTGCAGCTCGAAGCTTAATTATTCTCAGCAATGGTCACTCTGAGCTTCTCGTCACGAACTTCACGAATGAATCTCGCCACCTCTACCGCTCTACTGCCATCGCTTTCGGCGAACTGTTAAAGGAAATTTCTGAATGTTTTGCGTCTGACATTATTGATACTCTTAGTGTTCTAGACCACATCGATGTTAGCAGTGACCTTTCTGTCGGTCAACAACGCGACCTGCGTGCCTTACTGCTGGAGTACGCCCCGTGCTTTGCCTCATCATCGAAAGTCCGGCAAACTTCTATCACCAAGCATCGCATCTTAACGTCTGACGATGCCCGACCTATTCGACAGCAGCCGTACCGTATTTCAGCAAAAGAACATGAGGCAATTCGGACACAAGTCCAGGAAATGTTTAATGATGATGTTATTCAGCCGTCCAAAAGTCCGTGGTCGTCGCCAGTCGTGTTGGTTAAGAAAAAGGATGGCACATTGCGTTTTTGCGTTGATTACAGGAAACTGAATGACATCACAAAAAAAAGATGTAAATCCGTTGCCCCGTATCGACGATTCACACGATCGACTTCGCAACGCCAAGTTCTTTTCCTCCATTGATTTCAAAAGTTGTTATTGGCAGATAGAAGTGGATGAGCGCGATCGGGAAAAGACTGCCTTTGTGACACTCGATGGCTTATATGAATTTAAAGTATTGCAAGTATTGCCTTTCGGTCTGTGTTCAGCGCCAGCGACGCAAGACACCGCCATTGAAGCCAGCGGATTTCCTGCAGCCTATTCCCCCCTCCACCCCCCCCCCCCCCCCCGCTAGTACCATTCGACCAAATTGGTATGGACTTTCTCGGCCCTTTTCCTCTATCGTCAGCTGGCAATAAGTGGATTATCGTGGCTACAGATTATCTGACACGTTACGCGGAAACTATGGCGGTGCCACGTGCAACATCCTCCGAAGTGGCACAATTTTTCATGACGCAGATTGTCCTCCGCCATGGCGCTCCTTCATACGTCATCACTGATCGTGGCAAGGCATTTACAGCGCGTCTTCTTGAAGAAGTTTTCCAACTAATCCAGACACATCACTGAAAGACTACTGCTTACCATCCTCAGTCTAATGGCCTTACTGAGCGACTAAACAAAACAATAGCGGACATGCTCGCCATGTATGTGGATGTGCGGCATAAAACATGGGACGAGATATTGCCCTATGTCACATTTGCATATAACACGGCCGTCCAAGAAACAACTCGATTCACTCCGTTTCGCCTAGTATACGGACGCGATGTACAGACCATGCTCGACGCTATGCTGCCATGTGCGGCTGATGACCAGCTGCTTACCGCTGAAGCAGAAGAATTCACCAACTACGCTGAGGAATCTCGCCAACTCGCCCGTAATCACATTACAAAACAGCAAGCAACAGATGCACGCCGATATAACGACCGCCATCGCTATGTCGTGTTCCAGCCTGGTGACAAAGTCTGGGTGTGGACACCTGTCCGGCGCCCAGGCCTGTCAGAAAAACTTATCAATCGTTACTTCGGACCCTACAGAGTGTTACGTCGCCTCTCAGAAGTTACGTACGAGGTTATTCCAGACGGAACTGTACCGAGTTCTAGTCGTCAGTGCTCGTCTGACCTAGTGCATGTGCTTCGCATGAAGCCTTATTTTACCCGCTGAAAGTCGTATTTGCCATTTGGATCAGTTTTTTTCTGTGAGCTTGCGGCGTATTTTTTTTTTTTTTTTTTTCGAAGGGGGGGAATAATGCCACCTGACGGTTCGAGGTAGCGCTTGAAAGACAAAGAAGTTGGAGACTCGCGCGCGCTTCGGCTAGCTAGGACTGTGGACTCTTGAGCTTGTGTCTTTGTGTTACCGTTTCCCGGGAACCTCTGTCTTGACTGTGTGTATCTGCCCCTGTTGCCGATTCCCATAAATCCCTGTCTTCGTGACAATATTGATCAGCTTAACTTTCTTATAAGACAGCAGGACACATACTGTTCCACTTGCTTCAAGTGTCGGCAAGCGGACTATTGAAAATCTATGTGCCATTTATTTATTTTTTAATGCGTAAGCAGTAATATAGATAATGCCCCAGAAAAGTATCCATCCGTGCGTCCGTCCGCAGGTATACGGGCGCAGACCGACAAGATTGATAGGTAATCGATAAGTAACGTTTAATACATAGACTAATTTGGGTATTGCTAACTCGGTGGTGACTTCCAAACTCAGGTGGCCCACCCATAAACATTGTCTCACCGGACACCCTAAATTTGAACTCGTCCGGATTTAAGCAAAATTTGGTGCCCAACCTATTTTGGCTATTGGCAACTCATTAGTACCTTCCAAGTTTAGGCAGGCCGCCCCAAAAAATTTAGCCCTCCAGACCTCCTAGTTGATTCCACAGCAGTACTCTTATGCAGTGAATAGTGATACTAATTAGTGGTAGTATTTAGTAACAAAGCTCAGTAACGTTAGTCAGGGATTACTGATTGTAATTAAATGCTTACACATTATACACGCGTGAGAGGCTAGGTGCACCCTTGCAATTTTTGTTATGTTGAAAACTACCGAACTATTCAGCAAAACATTCAGCGAGTTTTATCTTTCGCTAAAAGACCTCCTCGCATTTCTCGGCGTTTGTACAAGTGCAGATATGCAATTCTACGCGGCCAACTTGGTCCTGAAAAAAAAAACAAAAACACGAAAGAAAGAAAACATTCGAAAAATGGTCCCCTTTTCTAGCTTCTTCCACCAGTAACTACTTCATATGGGTTCTTATATTGTATTTATTATATTTATTTCTGATGCAAGTTTTTTTTATATATACTTGCAAAAAGACCAATATATCGATGCACGCCATATTCGAGGGCTATTTACGAAGCAGAAGAACTGAGCCATCTACAAAGCCTGTGATGGAAACTGCTCGAAATTGACGTCATTCAATTTTTATACCAGTTCTGAGATACATTTTAACATTTGTGTGCATTTTAGACATGCACATATATTGCATCTTTTGAAGGATTCACGGCGCCCTCTCAGCGGTTTTATTGGCTCGCCAGTCGTTAATTGGTGTGCTGTCACCGACGCCTTCACCAAACTTAATTTTCCAGTATAGGTCCTCGGCTCGCATTAGTACGGTCAAGTGGGGGCTGCCGCTACAGGCGGCTCCTTCTTGGGCCATTCTCGGGGGCAAGTGTGGCTGCTCGATGAGTCCTCAGCTCCAGTTAAGTCAAGAGGGGGCCGTGAGGATCTACCCAGCGCGTATACCACGCTGTTAAGGGTTTTAATTACAGCGCCGAGTTGACTGGTGCCGGGCGCGTCAACACGGAGATGTCGAGCTTCTTCTTCCGCTTCTTACCGGTGCCTTCAAGTTTTGTTAAATTCTTCCTCCGCGTCTCCGCGTCTCCGTATCTTCACTTTGTTATCCTGGCGCGAATCACAGTACAGTCTTCGAAAGATATTTCTTGACCGGCGTTCTCATTCCAGGTTGTGACAGGCAACTATGTAAGCCGTATAAGCTGTGCAAATCGTTACGGTGCGACTGAATTCGGTCGTGTGCAAAAGAACTGTGGCCGTTTACGAAAAATTATTTCTTTGCGACATGACGTACTGTTACACTTATTGGGCAGTTACGTTTCCTTCCTCATCCTTTAGTCGTGGAACGTTCAAAGCACGTAGGAACGTTGCATATTACAATCATTCTACATATGCAAAATATACAGAACGATGATGAAGACAACGCAGCGAAAGCCGGAAGCGCACTTTTTGTCTAAAGAGTAGCGCAGAAGAGCCCTCATCGTCTGTTTTGTTTTCATTTTTCATTTCTCGAATATTATGGGCGACGTGGTCCTGTACTTTCTTTTTTTCCGTACTGGAGACAATTTGTCCGCTTATGACCGGACATAAATCTCCCTCCATGCTGAGCCCGAGTTTTTACTGCAAGTCATTCCGTGCCAGAACAAACGACCGTCGAGGCCATAACCATTGTCGGCGTTGTTCCGGTTGGTTGCAACGGTGCGATCGGCGGTGGCGGGCTCTCTTCGTAGAGCGAGGCGAGCCGAGCCACCTCCAGGGCGGCGGCGGAGCTCTTTGGGACGCCGCTGGGAGCTGCATTTCACGGCAACAACGCAGATCTTCCCTGCCTGTCCAACGCTGCACGCCACCCGTTGTCCGCGTGCGGAAACGAATGGCTCGACTAACGCCTGCGTCTGTAGCTGCAGCGGATGGGAATAAGCCGCACTAAATCTCGATCGTTTAACTAAATAAAGAAGAAAATTAAACCAATATATACATTTGCAAGGTGAGCAAGGGCCTTGAGAGGAGAGGGTTTCGTATAGGGTCTCTCCCGGGCATCTTGTTTGCTCTAGATCTTGCGTCACTCAGGCTTCCAGGTGGACCTTGCTCTGCGAAGCTAAGCTCCAGAGGCTAGTGGGTGCGGCGTCCTTGTCTCTGGTGGAGAATAAACAGAGACTCTACAATTGTGTGGCTTTCGCCTGTCTACTTGTGTGGCAAAGTACGGATGTCGCTATGAGAGATGTACTACATTAGATTATAAGGCGGCTTGCCTGCAAGCGAGTATCGAGCAGGGAAAGATCCGGTGACAAGAGAAGAGAAAAAAAAAAAAAGATCATTTGTTGCATCCCGAATGAGGGACAATTTTCAGGTTTAATGCACTGCTCTTTTTCCTTTTTTTTATTTTTTTTTTTTTACGGAAGTTGGTATTCCTCTCATTTATACATGCGCTTTAGTGATGCGCATTTGTTTTTCTTTCTTTTTTTTCAGTCTTCTTCTTACACAGACTTGCCATAATAGCAGCATCGTTTCTTTACAATCAAGCTCATTATTTGTCAGGCCATGTTTTTTTTCTTCTCCGTTCCCGTATAGTCAACTGCGGTTTACCTTCTTCGCTATTGCGACTTTACAGGAACTATCATAAAGATGATAGTTATGAGGTTCCGTGTTCGCGTACCACGAGAAATTCCTGGGTTTAAATCTGCGACGTGCCGACGTGTCTTTTTTTTTTTTTTTCTGACGGCGGCAGAAGCTTCAAAAAATATTCTTGAGGAGAGTCCTAGTAGCGTTTTCAAAATGAAACAATATAATCAGTGAATGAGTGACGCTACGGTTCCAGGACACGTATATAATGAAAATTCCGAAAGCCGCTCCTGGTCTTCATATCAACTGGAGTAGAGCAGGCAGTCATTGCCCGCGAATCATTCAGCTTTTTTCCTCCATGAAAGGCTCACTTACAACAGAACAGCCACACGGCCTATGTGCATGAACTTGAGAGAACTTGAATAGTCGGGGTAAAGAGGGTTTTCTTTTTTTTTTTTTTTTTCAAGAACGGGACGTGACTAGCGATTTGCTTTCTTCCTCGGTGCCCTTAGACTTTCCTTCTAAACCATTCTCGATTCGAAATAAATAAATTCGTTCACTCTATTTGTTCAGCTAATTCATTCACTCGCCAATTGAGTTATTTCGTTACACCTCTGGCCCTGTCGCTGTCGGCGCATTCGCGAGCCGTAGCCCCATATATGGGGCGACTCCAGCGCATTAGTCGACCAAGTTCCGCTAATTTTGTTTTGTTGGCTAATGCACAATGTGATAACAATGTTTATTTCTAACAAATAGTCTCTTCTTTACGTGCGTGCGTGCATGCATGCGCATACAGAAAGCAGAACCCTGACTGCAACATTCCCGGAGTCTTCTCGTTTTTAAGTAATTACTTTTTTTTTTTACCTCTCTTCATTTTTTTCGGGTCTCCGATTTGCAGCTTAACCTTTTTAAAATGGCCATTCTATTCCCATTAGAGCTCCTAAATTGCCTAGCTTTTCAATGGATATGGTCGATGCTGCTTAATTTTTATGCGCGTCTTCTGCATATTTCGTGCCTCTGCTGAATTGTACATCGTCCCCTATTTCTTAAATCTGAACTGAGGTCACAGTCGAGGCCGCCTTGCGTCTTCTTGAGTACCGCCATTTCAAGCTATTAAAAATGACTGCGAGCCCGTCTAACCGTCTACAGGGTTTCCGAATGGTTTAGTTTTATTCCTTTTCTTTCTCAGCTAACCTGGTTTATCCCGTCCTCCAGCCCGCGTGGAGACAAACCATCATATATCTGCGCTCGCGCTGAGATGCTCTTACCGGGCAATTTCATCTTCTTTTACTTCTTTTTTAGTCGCAGCCTTTATTAGTGATAGTCATCCAGCAGATGCGCTTAATACAGGGAATAAATGCATGTGCCCGCGTTTACTGTGTTCCTATTCCCGAAAGATTCCAGCTATCTGAGCCACTGTAGCGCTCGCCAGCGCAGAAAATTCTTCCTGGAAAAACCAAAAGCAGGACCTCCGTAGCACAGTGATGGCATTCTAAGTCGTTCACTTTATTACGACCGCCTCCTATTATATTCGTTTTCATCCCAAGAGAATAAGTTCCGCAGTGCGACTCATGACAATAGAAGATAATCTAATAATAATATAATAATAATAACTTTTATTTCACCACCACAAAGTACATGGTGGCAGGATGCCTACAGTAAAAGCTGCCTCTTGGGCAGCTTGACAAGGCCACAGGCACCCAGCCGTTTACTTTGGCAGCAAAAGTAGCACACAATATTTAGGAAAACGACAATACATGTAATACAGAAAACTACATATGCACATGACAAGTATGCGTCACAAAAACAAAAATAAAACCACGTACATAATTATTTACATGCAAAATAAAATAAAATCACCATGTAGAATTTTTACTTTCTACATCTAAAAAGGCTTCCTGCGTATTGCTGCATATAGTATTGGCGCAGATCACACACACTGTAGGACGCCTGCACTATCGCAGCACTGCTTCGTTTAATCACGTATGGTTCGAAAACGTCTGCCTTCTACGTTGTCTGCCGCGCAGGTGGGAAAAAAATAGAGAAGTGACCAGACAAATCTTTTTTTTTTTTCGTTTTTTTTTCTTCTTTGCTTCCATGAAAGATGCTTGCATGCTTGAAATATCTCCAATGAGAACCTGAAGGAGGAGAATTCTGAAATTCTCTGTCGACAAGAATCGTTCTTCGTGCCCATAACGCCATTCCGTTGTAATATTTTGAATGAAAATGCTGCCGAAGTAATCAGGCTAAAAGGTATACACCGCACTGAGGAATGGCTCATGCGCTGTTCAAGACATGCATAGTTATACCGCTTGATTTCTCAACGCCCATCACTAATGTTGGAGACCAAGCTTTTTGATATAAAAAGATGTCTTTTGAGCCACAGGAGTACCAAAGTTGGCAGACGTTAGAATGTAGCCGAATCACGATAAGCACTTGTCAGCAATTGTAAATTTATACCTGACCGTTAGCAATCGCAAAAAAAAAAAGAAAGAAAAAAAGAAACGGAAATTCGAAAACATTATATTTGTGCTGTTATTCAAGAAAATCTATAGCGCGTGCTATTAGATAACCAGGCGGCTACAGGGGGCGCGCAGCAATGCCCTCCGGAATAAAGATTTTCCGGAGGGCATTGCTCGACACTGCTCTCTGCTCCAGGCCAGGTAAAAAGGGCCACTCGGGAGGTGTGACACGTTAAAAGAGAGAGAGGGGGGGGGGGGGGGGGGGGGGCATTGCCATGTGAGCTCCAAAGCCACGTGGTGTCCCAATAGCATCGAGATGGACAAGATCCGTCGAACGATAGCATTTACGGCAACTGCGTCTTCAATATCTCGAAAACTGATATCTGTTACTAAAGACAGTTCAGTTCAGTTCAGTCGTTCAGTTGTGTCCGACTCTTCGTGGCCTTATTGACCATGTCACGCCACGCTTTCCGGTCTCTCACTATCTTCCTAACATCACATAACTTCATCCGCAGTGCCTCGAGGATGCCATCTAACTATCGCGTTCGCTGCCTACCCCTTCTCCGGCGACCCTCAACCTTTCCCAACATCATATCTTTCTCCAGCGACTCCTCTCTTCTCATCAGATGGCCAAAGTAGCTGAGCTTTAACTTTAGAATTTGACCCTCCAATGAGCAGTCAGGGTTTATTGTCGACAATATTGACTGGTTTGATCTTCTGGCAGTCCAAGGAACTCTCAAGAGTCTTCGCCAGCACCACAATTCAAACGCGTCAATTCTTCGGCGGTCAGCCTTTTTCACAGTCCAACTCTCGCATCCATACATCACAACTGGAAAGACCATAGCACGAGTTATACGGATCTTGGTTGGCAGACTAATGTCTCTGCTCTTTACTAGGCGGTCAAGGCTAACCATTGCTCTCTTTCCCAGAAGCAGGCGTCTCCTAATTTCATGGCGTCAGTCTCCTTCCGAGGTAATCTTGGAGCCCAAGAAGAGAAAATCTGTCACAGCTTCCACTTCTTGTCCATTGATGCTCCAGGACTTGATAGGGCAAGACGCCATGATCTTTGTCTTTTTAATGTTCGGTTTAAGCCCAAACTTCTCACTCTCTTCTTGTACGCGCAACAGAAGTCTCTTGAGTTCCGCTTCACTTTCTGCCATTAAAGTGGTATCATCCGCATATCTAAGGTTGTTGATACGTTTTCCAGCAATCTTCACTCCAGATGAAGACTCGTTCAGACCAGCCTTCCTCATGGTGCACTCTGCATATAGGTTAAATAGGCAGGGCGACAGTATGCAGCCTTGCCTCACTCCTTTCTCAATCGGAAACCAATCAGTAAGACCATGCCCAGTTCTGACTGTGGCCTCTTGCCCTTCATACAGGTTTCTTAGGAGACAGATGAGGTGAATTGGAACTCCCATCTCTTGGAGAGCTTGCCACAATCTGCTGTGATCTACGCAGTCAAACGCTTTCACATAATCAATAAAGCAGAAGTAGATGGGTTTCTGGAACTCTTGCTTTTTCCATGATCCAGCGAAGTTTGGCAACTTGGTCTCTAGTTCCTCTGCCCTTGCGAAACCCAGCTTGCACGTCCGGAAGCTCCCGATCCACATACTGCTGCAGCCTACCTTGGAGGATTTTCAACATCACCTTGCTAGCATGCGAAATAAGCGCGATCGTGCGGTAGTTGGAACAATCTTTGGCACTGCCTTTCTTTGGAATGGGGATGTAAACTGACCTCCTCCAATCCTGTGGCCACTGCAGGGTTGTCCAAATCTTCTGGCATAATGTATTCAGAATGTTAACAGCATCATGGTTGAGGTTTTGAAGCAACTCAGCTGGAATGCTATCAATTCCGCTGGGCTTTGTTCTTAGCAAGGCTGGCTAAGGCCCATTCAACTTCACTCTTCAGGATGCCCGGCTCGAGATCAGTGATCACAACCGTCTTATGTTGGGTTTGCACATTCGGGTCCTTCTTGTACAGTTCTTCTGTGTATTCCTGCCACCTCTTCTTTATCTCTGCGGCTTCAGTGAGGTCCTTGCCTCGTTTGTCCTTTATCACGCCCATCTTAGCACAGAAGCTTCCTTTGATATCTTTGATTGTCTTATACAGAGCTCTTGTGTTCCTTAATTGGCTGTTGTCCTCAACTGCTTGGCACTGTATGTTCAGGAAGGCATTCTTATCTCTCCTTGCTATTTTCTGAAAATCCGCATTGAGAATCTTGTATCTTTCTCTTTCCCCCATAACTTTTGCCATCCTCCTTTCCTCAGCTATTTGCAAAGCCTCTTCAGATAACCAGTTTGCTTTCTTGAATTTCTTTTGCTTTGGAACTACCTTAGTAGCAACTTCATGTATTATATCACGAACATCAGTCCACATCTCTTCGGGCTCTTTGTCTTCTAGATCTAATTCTTGAAATCGATTCCTCACTTCCACAGCATATTCTAATGGAACTTGATCCAGATTATACCTGAAAGGCCTTCTAGTTTTCTGCGTTTTCCTCAATCGAAGCTTAATCTTGGCAACAAGAAGCTGATGATCGGTGCCACAATCGACCCCAGGCCTTGTTTTTACTGCTTGTATAGCGCTTCTTCATCTCTGTCGGCAAATAATATAATCGATCTGATTCCTGTACAGACCGTCCGGTGAAGTCCATGTGTACAGGCGCCTCTTGTGCTGTTGAAAATGAGTATTCGCTATGGTCAGGTTGTTTTCTTGACAAAACTCTACTAGCCTCTGCCCAGCTTCATTTGGCTCACCAAGACTGAACTTGCCTGTAATTTCGGATATTTCTTCACTCCCTACCTTAGCATTCCAGTCTCCTACGAGAAAAACGACGTCTGATGATGGGGTGCGGTCTAAAAGGCATTGTAGGTCCGCATAAAATCTCTCTACGTCAGCTTCTTCAGCAGTAGTGGTCGGTGCATAGACTTGGATAACTGTTATGTTGAAAGGGTGACCTTGGATCCGAAGTGAAATCATTCGGTCGTTTTTGGGGTTGTACCCTAGCACTGCTTTGCCCATTCTTCTGTTTACTATGAGAGCGACCCCATTCCTTCTCTTGGATTCGTGCCCACAATAAAAGACATAATGGTCGCCGGAGTTAAATTCTCCCATTCCGGTCCACTTGAGCTCGCTGATACCCAAGATATCAATGTTCAATCTGTCCATTTCTCGCTTGACGATATCCAGTTTACCTTGCGTCATAGATCTTACATTCCATGTTGCTATGTGATACATCTCCTTGCAACATCGGACTTTCCGGTCGCTTCCCGACCCATCCACAACTGAGCGTCCTTTTGGCTTTAGCCCAGCCGCTTCATTCGTCCTGGAGCTACTAGGAATCGCCCTTTGTTCATCCCCAGTAACATGTGGGACGCCTTCCAACCTGGGGGGGCTCATCTTCCGGTGCCATATCATTAATGGTATTGTGACTGGCCATAGGGTTTTCTTGGTAGGAAATACTGGAGTGGGTTGCCATTACCTTCCCCAGTGAATCACATTTTGTCAGAACTCTCTGCCGTGACCTGTCTATCTTGGGTGGCCCTACACAGCAGAGCTCACGACTTCATCGAGTTTCGCAAGCCCCTCCGCCACGACAAGGCAGTGATCCATGAAGGGGTCTGTTACTAAAGCTCAGCTTCAAATTTCTGTTTTCAGCCAAACTCAAAAATATAACAGTTTAAAGTTAACTATTCGAATTTAGTTAACCGGCAAACCAGTTGACGTGATTCGCCTATTTCCTGTCCTCGGCTACAGTGCGTTGACGCAGCAAACTAAATAGTCAGTGTAATCGGCGGGATATTCGCGTGACTCCTGTGGTGTGACCAGTGGCAACACGCTTTTGTTGGAGTTCGATCACTGTGCAGCCAAGACAGGTGGTTTCACCGCGACATTCGCGTGATCGCGAGCGCACATTTTTTCACTTAAATCGATTTTGGTCCGCGGCTGGTTGCGTGACCGAAAACAATTATTTTGTCTTCTTATGTAGGAAGTACAAAGGAAAAACTGCAGTTGTAGATCGTTTGCAGACAATCTCGGAGAGTCGTAGAAACCGGTTTGCAGGTTAAAAAATTATATCCCGCTTCGATCGGCAGTGGCGGGTCGACTACACCCGGCCAAATCAAGCGACCGTCGACTTGCTGACTTATATAAGCGCCTTAGCCAGGCGCGGAGTGGTGAAACTAGTGAAAATAAGTGCTAGCGCCCAGGGTTTCGCCCGCTTTCCGGAAAACAGGAGTACGACCCCTGCCACGGTGTCCAGCTTCCTGTCCGAAATGCTTGAGGCAGAGGCACGTGCAACTATGCTCTGCGTGCTTTTTTTACACAGCAAATGTCGCAAAGTTGCACAAACAGTGAACAATAATCAAAATTTTCAAAACAGGCAAAAATCGGAATGCAACGAAAATGACTCCACGTTGGACTCTCAGGCCTTTTGTTCGCGGCACCGTCAACTCCTTGCACTCAATGCGTGCTTTTGTTTTTCTTGATTGCGGATTTTTTTTCTTTTTCTGCTCGCCTCATTATTTTTCTTTTTTTTGAGTATGCCGAAAAAACGTTTATTGATGGTAAACAAAAAAAAAATACATTGTACCGTCGGCGAGGAACGGACGCCCGAGTGCACCAGGAACTGAGCTTTCGTGCCGTGTCTCGCGGGAGAACGAAAGAGCTTGGAATTTTGTCTAATATTTATTTATTTATTTATTTATTTATTTATTTATTTATTTATTTATTTATTTATTTATTTATTTATTTATTTATTTATTTATTTATTTATTTATTTATTTATATTTTTTTATTTTTTTGCGAGCTGCGAGAAGTACCCATGCGAGCAAAGGCCTGCTTTATTCCGCTTTACAAGTTGAAACAAGCGGCTTATGCTGTTTTCAGCTTCTGAGAAACGACAGACATTTGTAGAAGTAATCGTTTGCAAGTTCGGCATGACGCCCGAGCCGCAACCACCGCAGCGGAGACGCGGACCACCTTTGTTACGTCAGTCATGTAGAGATGGGGAAACATCCAGGCCTTAGCCGAGGTGAAATTATTCCTTACCCCGAAATTGTCATGGTGCAATCGCAAGTACAGCTGGCCGGCCATGCGTGGGGGTGGCTTTTCTTTCATCGCCATCATCAGCAGCAGCGATGTCTTCATTTATATTACTGTTTTATCGTAAGCAGACCTTTGATAAGAAACAGGAGAGAAAAGAATGTCTTTCTTGTAGATGCCAGAAATGTTTGATATTTCCTAGCAAAATCATCTTTACCTTATTGTTTCTACATATTAACATCACGACGATAACAATCAATATTACAGCAGATCTTCCTTGGGTGGGCTTCTAATCTTTTTGCTATTAAATTTCCAAAACGCGCGCATTTTTTTGTATGGCGAGCGCAGGAAAACATCAGAAGCAAGATTTTGATACGCAACTGAAACTTGTGCAATTTTCATGATGTGTGCATAACCGTATCTTGTAATGTCACTGAGATGCTTCACAATTAAAAGGCATCCTACAATTCCTGATATGAGGTTCCCTCAAAGTTAAGGGTGAGAAGGGTCTGGTCAGGAACTCTCGTTATCATCGTGTTCTGAACCGCAGCACCACGCGTTGTCATTCTGCAGCTGCGGGAATTGGTCACTTCTGCGAATCTTTTTTATTGTCCCCCCACTTCTAGTTCACCTAAATTAGCAGCTTGCATTCAGGGAATTCGTTGGTCCTCGGGTTTCTTCGTCATTTTCGCTGGTGCAGTTGCTAAATGTTTATGGTTCAACTGAACTTTGAGAGTGCTTAGGCCAATGACAGCGGCCCTTTTTCCTTGGTGCGCTGGCATGCCCGGTGTATATTTCTCTTCAGTAATCATAACCTTTCACGACTCCGCTGGGGCGGTGCAGTGGTTACGGCGCTCGACTACTGTTCCCAAGGATGCGGGAAGGAACCGCGGCCGCTGCAGCCTCTTTTCGATGGAGGCGAAAAGCAAGGCGCCCGTGTGCTCTGCGATGTCAGCGCACAGTAAAGAACCCCAGTGGGGCGAAATTTCCAGAGCCCTCCATTACGGCATCTCTCGTTGCCTGAGTCCCTTTGGGACGTTAACCCCTACAAACCAACCGAGACCATAACTTATAGTATCGCGTCGAGGCGGCTCAAAGAAACTAATAATTGTTATAACTAGCGATGTCATGACTTAATTGGGCTATTAGACGAGAACTCTGTACTGATCTGCTCCCTTGGGTCTTGATAAAAAGCTACAGATTGGTTGCTGCCCATACGCGTTCTACAAAACTCCTCGTATTTGGCATGTCCTTGTTCGTTATTCAAAGACGTTGGGGAGAACTTTTAAAACAACAACAAGATGACTTTTAATTGTCCAAACTGCACTCACAAAGACACTGTTCGGAGAGCGTCTTAATGAACCGCCGCACTGCTCCGGAAACGCTGAGTGTCTTTTACACTTGAAGGGAGCACGCGCACAAGCGTCCCTCTCGCGCGCCACCCACCGACCACACCACACAACACACGCGCACACAGCCGTACCCTGCGGGGAAGAATGGGCGATTCCAGTGCGTATACGTCCATCCCCCGGTGTCAGTGGGATGGCCCAGATGTCGTGTCGGGAAGACTGCAGTAGCGGAGGCGGCACCCGGAATATTCAACAGTCTTCTTTGGATGTTATCAAGCAGAACTCCAATCATCTGGACTAAAGTATTATGTTTTTCAACCTACCATCTACAATAGCGTTCCGAAAGGTCGCGCACTTCCATTGATAATAAAAACTGTATACAGAAATTTTGTGTACAGTAAAAAAGCACTCTCTTTTTTTTCCTTATGTGTATAACATTCATATCAGTTCACATAAGTGCACGGAGTTTTGGAACACCTCTCTTATAAAGCATAATTTACCCATTTTTATTTCCATCCCCAAGCTTGTTGTTTAAAAAACTGTGTTCAGCCCTTACAGAGCGCCTGAGGGAACGTTCTTCTACCGCCGAAGAACATTTCAAAGTATAACTGCGGTAATTACTGCAGGAAGGTGGTTTGGTTTGCGCGGTTTAACGTCCCAAAGCAACTCAGGCTATGAGAGACGCCGTAGGGGAGGACTCCGGAAATTTCGGCCACCTGGGGTTCCTTAACGTGCACCGACATCGCACAGCACACGGGCGCCTTGATTTTCGCCTCCATCGAAAAGCGGCCGAATTACTGCAAGAAGAGGATCAATGAATAATACTCCTTATAATTTTAATGTTTGAAATTACATATATATTACACGTTTCTGGAACACTAGGCCCCAATTTCTCGGTACCCTGTCCATTCGTAACGATGTTTTCATATGCACATGGTAAATACATGTTCGTGGGTATATATGCCTGAAAGTGTATTCACATGACTGACCATTGCCGCGGACCAGAGCGTTAGTTCTGTGCTTGGCCATCGATGTTGGTGAACCTGGATTAAAAATAAAATAAGCGGGTGTCTATAAACTGCTTATAGTTATCTACAGAGGTGACGGTAAGATCAGGCATTGATATGCCGATTAGAACTGCGCCCGGTCAGTCTGGGTACGGGGGCCAGCTGAGCACCGAACGGAGCGGAAGTAGAACGTTAAGTGATGCCGAGTCTACCAACCACACTTTGAGTCCAATTTTATAATCGCAGAATAGCACACTCTGGTGCAGTATTTTTTTTTTATTTCTTCTTTAAGAATCCTGAAAACATTTGTATTGAACGTATCGCAGCTGTTTCTCAGGAGCATGCACGCGTGGTGCTCACGCGGTTTCACTGGGATTTATTTGATCGTAGGGCTTATCAAACGCCCTAACTTGCTGCTAGCTCGGATATTCAATTTAGGCGTAATTTTCAAAGTTCTAACTATGAAGTAAAACACGACATTACGATTGATACTGACTATGAGCGAAATGAGCCTGTATGTTCTTGCCTTTTAATTTACATCAATCAGATAATGCATTCTATCCTGCAACATAATATTTAACAAGTTTCTCTATGTTTATTATATGATTCTTGAAACGAGAAAGGTTTAGCGTGTTTCCGGCCTTAACCGGCATAGTTTCTCGATTTAGGCATATTTTTACCAGTCTTTCATTGCTTTATTAGAAAACGTGCACATTTTCGACTCACCGTATTCTGATCCGGCACGGCAGACAAGGTACAGTACCGCGCCGTGCGTGCTCCCAACTTAATTTTAGAACCTGCGCATGCACGGACCTTCGCGCTAGCCATTTCAGTGGTTCAACGCGGGGATATAAGTGATCGGTGTGCTCAGAGTTTATCTGCTGCTCCAGGTCCCCACCTCGAATCGATTCGCCAAACTTTATGAGCGTGCTTTCAAAACTCGCCAGATTTGAAGAGCCGTGTCATTTGTTTTTCTTTTCTAACCAACTCTGATTTCGTCACATTGTCTTAAGGTTCTCTTAAGTAATGGTGTTGCAGCAGTACTTCCCAGCCGGATAAAATAATGATAAAGCTTTTCTTCGAACATTGCGGCCAAGAGAGAAGAAGTTACGTAAGATGGAAGGAGGAGAGAAGACAGCAGCACATCATCATTCTGGTGTTCTTTGCCGCAGAATTTCTTGGTTTTCTTCACAAATAAAATAATAACGACGCTATTTTCAGCGCTTAATCCCTCAGCACAGCGAACCACTTCTTACTTGGGTGCGTCCTCTGCGTGGATATAGAATTTAATCTGTCCGCTTGCATATTCCGTAAGAGGCCAGAAAGAACTAACAAGAATAGTATGGAGAAACCAAAGTAGAATATTTTGTTAGCGATCTTGGTAAGTAGCTTAAAAGGAGGGCGTTCCATTTATTTTCTTTCCATACGGAGGTAATAAGGGCCCTGTGAGCCCACTTCGATATTTCGTCTTTCCACTTGTTGGTTTTACTCTTCATGAGCTTCAGTTTACTAAGCTGTTGCTGCGTTCGTTGCACAAGTCCTTCGATAAGTTTAAGCTTTCTGCTTTATTGAAACTGTAGCTGTTCTCGAGAACGAAGTATTTTTAGTATGCTTCACTTAAGCCTATATCTATAACGCGTTGCCGTATACAACTAATATCACGTAGGAAAGGTTCTACAGGTCTGGAAATTTTATTCTTCTCTCTCTCTCTCTCTCTCTCTCTCTCTCTCTCTCTCTCTCTATATATATATATATATATATATATATATATATATATATATATATATCTATCTCTATCTCTCTCTCTCTCTCTCTCTCTCTCTCTCTCTCTCTCTCTCTTTCACTCTCTCTGGAAAAAAAATTGGAGGCTTTGAGGAGGGTCTTCTTAAGAACTCTCTGTAATGGGGCTCTTCGCGAGCTACAAGGGCGTCGCAGTGGAGAAAAGATGACGACACTGGCCTTAATAACAAGTGTTTTTGATTACGTGAATGAATCGAGTTTCTTCGTTTGAAGTGAACGCCTAGTATTAGCTAAACACTTTTTGTTAGTAAACCAAAAAACGATGACAACTGGCGATCAGTACCCTGTGTCTGCAAACGTCAGCTGTGCAACACGAACCGAACGCGATCGTTGGCCACCTCTAAGGAGTTCTAATGGATACCAAGATGATCAGCCGCGAACATGTCTACCCTCTGGAAACATCCGAAAAGGGTAAACGCGTCTTAAGTTTAATGCTGCATTGTTACAGACAAGCAAGAATTAGTGAAACCGTCACATATATAATTTTAAAAGTTAAATTGGTTCACCACGGTTACTCTTTCCACTGTGGTCTGCTTGGCTTTCTACCCAAGAAACTGATCCCCAGTATCGTTTACTTTAGTCGAGGAAGAAACATTATCGTGTGTACAATCGTGAGCAGACTTAGAGCACTGGAGCAGGATGCCGCAGAACAAACCATGGCAGGTAACCGTTTTGTTAAATTCAACGTGCTTTTTCACTGGTTTTATTTCTATACAGTATCGCTTTGGCTCAGCCCTCCCTGCTGTAAAATTTTTGTTCGTTTTCTCTCACTTTGCAAAGGACCGCTCGAGTGCCCTGAAACATGCTTGCCCACGTATGTACAAAACAGAGTGAACTTGAGTTGGTGCGTGCCCTTGGAGGCCCTATGGCATCCTATCTTTCATTCATTGGCCAGTAATCCCATTCCCAGGAGTGAAACTGTTGACTTATAATTTACTAATTGGGTCTAACATATACGTATATGCCGTACCGGCGATTTGTCTCTCCCAGCCGTGCTACTTTCTCCTTTTTTTTTTTTTAACGTTGTAGCGTTAAGAGGCAAGCCGCGCAAAAAAAAAATCAAAAAAACAAATCGGGCGTTCTCGAGCTAGAGATCGCGAACGTGGTATACTGACAGGTTGTAACTGGCAGGTGGTAACTGGCAGCTGTCATGACCGGGCACTGATTCTTCGATAATCCGTGCGCCTTAAGAAGACATCATCATCATCAGCCTGACTATACCCACTGCAGGGCGAAGGCCTCTCCCATATTTCTCCACTTAACCCGGTTCTGTGCAAGCTGCATTCACTTGACCCCTGCGAACTTAACCTCATCCGCCCACCTAACTTTCTGCCGCCCCCTGCTACGCTTTCCTTCCCTTGGAATCCAGTTTGTTACCATCAGCGACCATCGGTTATCCTCTCTTCGCGCTACATGTCCTGCCCATGTCCATTTCTTCTTAATTTCCACTAGCATGTCGGTAACATGAGTTATTTCTCTGACCCCCTCTGCACGCTTCCTATGTCTTAATGTTGCCCCTACCATTTTTCGTTCCATAGCCCTCTTAAGAAGGCAACATGATATCAAAAGGATTGGAGGAGCTGTCAACTCTGGAAGGCCCGTTCGAGGTGGAAAGAATCAACCTTCCAGCGCTGTTGGATGCCGGGACAGGCACGCTACGCCCATTAGGCCACGCAAGCACGTTGATACGGCTTGGTTAAAGCGGAGTTTTACATGTGGGCCTACGCTATCACGCCATACACCTAAAGGCGGAACTAAAGTGCCTTCCTAGTTTTTATTTTCTGGCCATCTGGCTCCCGCTTTCTCAAATGCGCTGTCTCTCGCCACTTCTATCTCCTCACTTTGATTTCTTTCGCGGACGATGGAACACGAGTGTTTGGAATAAACAAGCACCAATGGGAAAGTTTAAAATCGAAGGAATAAGTAATAACACCCCGGTGCTTTAATCGCTGCTTGGGATGCAGCAAGACTGCCACGATCCACCATGGCTGCTGCGCTGGTCATCGAGGTGGGAGCTGAACAGCACGGCTTCCCACTGGGCGTGGGTTCCATTGTCACACTGTCAGGGTGGCAGTTGCTGGCTTTTTTGTGTTATCTTCGCATTTCGACTTCAGGAGAGGGATCGCGGTTTGGGAGGCGTCATGGGTGGATTTGCTCGAAGCTGGAAACTCGAGCACTGTTTATTGAAGTAATTTCACTTGATCCATGAACGCTTGCATTTGTTGGGCTTCCAACTTGTGCATATCGCGCAGTTCTGCGAGTTGGCGCCATGTGTCAGATTCATACTGCTGTGGAAGCGGTAGCGGTGCTCGATTTGCTCACAGTTTATATTTTTTTAGCAAAGAGCCACTCTTTTCACTCCTTTAGTGGTACCCAGTTTAGTACCACTGCGTTGTGAACTGGAAGGAAGTACATTCTTCCTGAAAAAAAAAAAAAAACGTGGGCACGCAAGGATTGATGTTGTGATTGGCTCGCCCATCCGCTCTTTCAGCAGTTTCCGCAGTTTCCGCACCCAAGGCTCTATCCTTTTCTGACTACTGGCAGTGGAAGTACGATGTAGTATCTTCCAGTTCCTCCATCTGGTTAACGTTGAAAAAGGCTTGCAGCGGTCCTACCGGGCTTTTTTTTTTTTTTTTTTTTGCCACGACATTCTTGGGATGACATGCGAAAGTGCTTGTTGCGCAGTACGCAGCGTGAATCTGTCGATCAATTCTCCGTCGAGAGGGTACTGGCGCGGGTGCTGCGCGGGGTCAATGGCGTGAAAGCCTTCAATATTTTTTTATAGGACAACTCTAACCGCAACGTTTGAATACGCCGACGAAACACTAGCAAAGGAGCAAGTAAACTGTTCCGCGCACTGCTGACCCTTTTTAGATCGCTTTTTTTTTTCTTATTTTTTTTTAAGTTGATATTTATTGCCTCAGGGCATCAGTAGGTTATGAGATGAAGGATGAATAAATGATTAAATGAATGGAAAAAGGTTGGCTGATTTTATGAAGTCGAGAAGTGAGCGATGATGAGGTCCCTGCGTCCAAGTGACGTATGAGGCAGGATTGGTTGCTGAAAGGCCAGCTATTCTCAGGTGCCGGATTCGTGTTGGCTTGAGTGCTGGGCAGTCCCACAGCAAGTGGTGGCTTTCAGAATGCTTCGCTCTACATTTTTTCCCCACTGACACTGATCGTGGGCATACAAAACTCGAAATATTAGGCGCGCCAGGCCTTCCTCAAAGTGAGTCCTATTGAGAATACCGGAATACCACAGTTAGAGTTGGGTGGTTAGCAAAAACTAAGATGTGGTATAGGAAACCTTCTCATGGAAAATGTTCGCGAAGTCGAAGCTACGCTGCTGAGGTGCAGCAAGATCGCTTTGCTGCACCTCAGCAGCGTAGCTTCGACTTCGCGAACATTTTCCATGAGAAGGTTTCCTATACCACATCTTAGTTTTTGCTAACCACCCAACTCTAACTGTGGTATTCCGGTATTCTCAATAGGACTCACTTTGAGGAAGGCCTGGCGCGCCTAATATTTCGAGTTTTGTATGCCCACGATCAGTGTCAGTGGGGAAAAAATGTAGAGCGAAGCATTCTGAAAGCCGGGCAGCCTTTCTTCGCCAAAATACTATGCCCTCTTATGATATTTTAGTTCCCTTTATAGTACAAATGCGGCTACGGCTAGTAGCAGTTCCAAACGAGTGCGACATGTTCAATCAAAACGGTCATGTAGCACAACGTTATATTTTCGCCCCTTCTCTCTCTCTCTCTCTCTCTCTCTCTCTCTCTCTCTCTCTCTCTCTCTCTCTCTATCTATCTATCTATCTATCTATCTATCTATCTATCTACCTATCTATCTATCTATCTATCTATCTATCTATCTATCTATCTATCTATCTATCTATCTATCTATCTATCTATCTATCTATCTATCTATCTATCTATCTATCTATCTATCTATCTATCTATCTATCTATCTATCCATCCATCCATCCATCCATCCATCCCTCCCTCCCTCCCTCCCTCCCTCCCTCTATCTATCTATCTATCTATCTATCTATCTATCTATCTATCTATCTATCTATCTATCTATCTATCTATCTATCTATCTATCTATCTATCTATCTATCTATCTATCTATCTATCTATCTATCTATCTATCTATCTATCTATCTATCTATCTATCTATCTATCTATCTATCTATCTATCTATCTATCTATCTATCTATCTATCTATCTATCCATCCATCCATCCATCCATCCCTCCCTCCCTCCCTCCCTCCCTCCCTCCCTCTATCTATCTATCTATCTATCTATCTATCTATCTATCTATCTATCTATCTATCTATCTATCTATCTATCTATCTATCTATCTATCTATCTATCTATCTATCTATCTATCTATCTATCTATCTATCTTCCCTCTCTCTCTCTCTCTCTCTCTCTCTCTCTCTCTCTCTCTCTCTCTCTCTCTCTCTCTCTCTCCCTATTTCAAGAAGTTATTTCGTCTCCAGTACAGCACTTAACGCAAAATGTATGCATGTATCTACTTTAGAAGCTATACCACTTAACTTGAATTGTATCAGAAATTATGGCACAAGCATCAACTTACCATTTTTGAATGCTAAGAAAGCCCCAAGGAGTCGGTTAGTGATTCACATGGCGAGGCTTTGTTCGTTCCCTTCCAACATGAACCAACCAGCCCGACTCCACCCTCTTTTTAGCTGTCATTAATCATGAAAGAGTGAAGGATACGCCACGAATGCTAGCGAAGGCCGCTGCAGGAAAGGCGGCCGACATCTGTGGAGCTTCAAATAGTGGGGCACGGAGGCGATATCGGAGGCGCTGTCCTGCA
Source organism: Amblyomma maculatum (assembly GCF_055883805.1). Taxonomy (NCBI): domain Eukaryota; kingdom Metazoa; phylum Arthropoda; class Arachnida; order Ixodida; family Ixodidae; genus Amblyomma; species Amblyomma maculatum. The sequence continues at coordinate 27,679,173 of NC_139345.1, forward strand.
CGAAAGACGTGAAGCCGTTGTGAAAATATTTGTAGCGATTCCCGTGACAAGGGCTGTTCATGTGCCGAAGAAGAGGAAATGAAGCCAAAACGCGTTCACCGTCCGAGGTGAAGGCTGAATGATTGATGGAAACCTTACTGGTCGAAGGAGCTAGATGTTGCATTTTATGACTTTACCTCCACCTGTGGGAGTGAGCCTCAGTCCAGGTCTTCACTGGACTCGACTGCACGGTCCGCTCGGGCGGTCAGCCATTGTTGGTCTACACGGCTAGTGCTGCAGAGTGCTGTCTAACGAACGGGTTCCCTTGGGGCATTGTGATATAAAGTCGGAGAGTGGTAGCAGGTATGGGTGGTCTTGCCAGGCCCAAGCGGAATGGTACAGTGTGGGTAGTTGGCAGAAAGCACTGGGATGGTTATGTGATAGATAATAGAGGTGGGTATAAGAAGATGGCGAAGTGAGCTTTTAAAGTTGTCAGATTGCGCGTCCTATCAGGAGGGCCCCGTCAGGATGGAGGTAACGTGATCGGCGAGATCTGTAATTGACGAGGCGCTCTGCAAAGGTGTTAAAAAGTTTGTCTAAGACGATTTAATTTGCTGGAGTAACTGAGGGGACCGTTCTCTGCATGGTGGGGCCAAGGCATCTGCCATCGAATTTCTCTCTGTCCCTGCGTATCCTACTGTACAGGTGAATTTTGCACGTAGGTCAAGAGGCAGGCATTTGAGGAGTTTGTGGTAGGTTGAGATGATTTTGTTGGTCAGAGATCTATGTACGGAGGCATCGGAGTCTATCGTGATAAGGATAAAGTCAGCTGTGACCTTGTTGTTGCTAGTGTGGCTTTCTGAGTAGCGCGTGCTTAGCCTACTCGTCTATCGAATACAACATGCACTTGTCACGCAGGTCACTGCATAGTATAAGAGGCGCAGCAAGCCGATCGCTCTGTACAGCTAGGAAAAGCGGCTGGTGCCGGAAGCTGCTTAATACGTAAATGCGGCTCCCGCCCTCTAACAGCTAACAGATACCGTTGAATGCGCTACATATTTTCCACAATGGCTTTCATGCTTATATCTGCTCTCTGCGACAAGATCGACTACCAGTTTCAGCCAGACTTAGGCCAAGCCAACCCTGAGTTCCTTTTTTTTTTTATTTTCCTAGCATTGTTCATAGCAGTCGAGCTTTAGAGACGTCCTGAACGAAACATTTGCCCGAGTCGCCATGTAGGGACCGTCAAGCCATAGGCTTGAGGAACGCAAAGCAGCAATTTTAATGTGAAATCACTTATATTATCTGCAGAGCCCGGCCAAAAATCTTGCTTGTGCCTCGCTGGTTTCCACAGCAACTGTGACGCCAGCCGTTGTCAAGCCACAGAAGCAGAGAGTGGAGCTATTGTATGCACAACAGATACGCGTGTAGGAGGGCTCTACCCCCCCCCCCCCCCCCCCACACACACACACTCTTCTAATCGCCTCTGGCGCACCATTTGTTCGAACTGCCATCATTAACGGAACTCCAAATGACTCCGACTTCCCCTCTTTCATACCAAAATTGTGATGCCACCGTTCATCCTGCAGCGTTCAAGGTGCTTTCAAACCATTTTGGTTCCCCTTTAGCATCCATCTGCTAGTCAACTCGGAAGCTAGTTTGCGACTGTTATTCGAACCGATGACATTGTTTCATTCCGCACAAGTTTTAGTTTCGTTTTTCCTACGGCATATACTATCATCATCAGCAGTTTTCTCTATCTTCTTTCGAACCCAGACGTCCACACTCTCTGCTGAAAACCCGAGCTGCCGTCTGCGCCTGCTCGTTCCCTCCGTTCGGATACCGGACACCACAGGCATATGTACCTCCATCTGCTTACCTCGCAATAAAACAGACGTTTCACACTTTTTTAAACCTGGTTTCACTCTATCAGTGCTAAACCGCCAAGAAAAACCATGCTTAACCATTCTAACCAATGTTAAACCACGCTTATTTTGCACGTCTTCATTGGTTCAAGCTTAGTTAAACCTCGGCTAACATTTACTTCAACGTGATCGGTAATACTACCGGGCCAAGGCGCTATTACTGGCACCAGTAACGAGGATGCGGCGAGCACGGAGGCATGTATCTCGTACTGTTGCGGACAGTGAAATCCCGAATGAGCGAGGCTTGCGTCTGCACTTAGCGCGACCGCGTTACAGACGAAGATTACAGCGCCACAGGGCGGTAGCGCCACCGCTCCCGCCACAGTCGCGATGGGCTACAAACTTTTGACAAAAACTACCGTAGTTGCTGTCCTTGTACTAAGACGTATAAATGTGAAGGACGATTGACACCGCGCATGACTGGTCTCTTTGCACCAATCAATAATGAGCTCACTGCGAGGGTTGTTTCTCTCATGCCGATTTGCAGTAGTCGAGAGTGTACGGGGGTAAATAATTCTGTAGTGTAGATAGTTGGGCCAGCGCTGAAGGGAAAAAAAAAAAGAAACTATGCGCAAAATTTTCACTCCTATCTGTGCGCGTGTTCCTTCCTTGTGTCCTGTCGTTTTTTGCACAACTTTTTCTTGGATGAATAATTCCCAGATTTGCAAATGTTCCTGTGCTACCCCCAGGCTAAATATGCCTCGACTACATAAAACCATATCAAACATCAGGTTGCGTAATTTTCCGTTAAACGGATCGTTGTTAAATGGCGTACAGCGCCTTAATTCTGCATTGGAACGCGAAATTCGAGTGAGCTAGCAGAATCCGACCAACCGTGATAACAGATCGCACGAATGCTTCCCTACGGAATACTCTACTCTCTGATTACGTGAACCTAGCAATGTGTTCTTTTCTTTTCTATGTGCTGAGTGCATTTTTCCGTTAATATTTCTGCCACCCTCATGCTCAGCAGCAGGCGCTCTCGCACGTCAAGCAGCCCAACGCCGCTCCGAAATGGAACAGCGAGAAGAACGGGACGCTTCGCGCGAGCCCACGGGTCGTTAAATTCGCCGGCCCGGGGGCCGTTCGCTTTAATCGCTTCCGCAATGTTTATTCCGCGGTCGCGCAACAGCGACGAGCTACCGACTCGTGCAGCGGAGAGAGCGAGCATTCGAAGCAACGCTGCCGCCGGGCACGTCTTCGGGCTGCTGGCCGGACAAAACAAATTAAACTCTGCTCTTCCTAATCTCGGCAGTATGGGCACAGGGAAGAAAGCGGGCGAAATGGGTGGCTAGGGTTAGACGAGAACGTCTCGAGAAACCACCGTTGACAACCCGGTGCCGTCAAAATGGGTAAGCTGGAATGGAAGCTTGCTGAAATGTGAGAACGAGGGAACAAACAATAAAAAAAGAAAGGAAAGAAACGCGCTGAAGTATAAAATCCCTACTCTGGGCATCTCATCGCTCGGGTGGCAGCTACTCGTCGCTTTCTCGTCAGGGCGCGAAGCGCCGCGAGACAGGCCCTGTGCGGTCGTTATTTAAAAAGACGGCGTCACTCGGCCCTTCCGCGCTGTTTTGTTCCGGAAATTGCCGCGTTTTTCCCCCGCGTTTCCGCTTTCGCCATGGCATGCATGAGCGCTTCGGGCGTTTTACGCTGGAGCTCAACCCTTTCGCTCCTTCCCTGCCTTTTCGTTGTTGTTTTTTTCTTTGTTCTCCTGTTCCTTGCCCGCACCCCTCTTAGCCGAATGTTTACATTTTCAGTGAGACTATTTGAGACCTAGAGGACTCTGGACGCCTCCGAACTCTGCAGTGTTGCATTTCACGCGATCTTGGAGTAGGAGCTCTGTTCGGTAATTCATGCGAGAGACTGATGTGTTTGCTTCCCCGCCTTGCACGGCAACATGCGAACAATGGCCATTCCACATGCAACCATAACTGGAGGCATTGTCCCCTTTCCGGCCCTTCTAATCGGGTACTTCCGCGAGCAATGAGATCGAAGCTGCATTTTCTCGCCAGCTTTTGTGTTCAAGTGCAGAGAAAGATACAAGCTCTCAACTCCAGCCGCCTATTAGGGTGCAACTAAATGTTACTAGTCGCAATTATGTGTATGTCAGCAAGGCTCACATCTTCGTTAGTCACACAATCCTCAAACTTTATTTACTCCAGACGCGTAACACTTTCGCTTAAGACACCTAAACAAGAAAACGTGACAAGAAGTAACCAAATCTACAAGAACATGCCAAAAGTTAGGTATAGTTTTGAATCTGGCATAGCTAATATAGTACGAAAGTACTAAAGAAAAGCAAGGCAATCGCAAACCTTACGACAATTGTTTCAGAGTGTCGCAGTGTCTCAGTCGATATTGTCGACCATAAACCCTGACTGCTCATTGGAGGGTCAAATTCTAAAGTTAAAGCTCAGCTACTTTGGTCATCTGATGAGAAGAGAGGAGTCGCTGGAGAAAGATTTGATGTTGGGAAAGGTTGAGGGTCGCCGGAGAAGGGGTAGGCAGCGAACGCGATGGTTAGATGGCATTCTCGAGGCATTGCAGATGAAGCTATGTGATGTTAAGAAGATAGTGAGAGACCGGAAAGCGTGGCGTGACATGGTCCATAGGGTCACGAAGAGTCGGACACGACTGAACGCCTGAACTGGAACTGGTCGCAGTGTCAATGGCTCCAGATTAGTCGCGCATGATCGTGTTTCACTCAGTGACTCAGTTTTGTTGCTAAAAAAAAAACGATAGTGACACTTTTATGGGACCTGTAAGGAGCAAGCCTAATAAACATGTTACTCTCAAAGTGCGTAGTTCTAGTCGGAAGAGTGCAACGTCATTGTTTCTATATACTTTCATACACAATTCCAGGTTTCTCTATAAGAAGTGTAATGGTGGAAAGTATTAAAAAAAAAACGAAAATAAGTTACGCTAGACAAAACGCTTTCCAATTTTAAACTCTAATACTAGCTCCTTCCCTTCAGAATATATTGTATTGAAATTTCTCGACCGTACCTTTTATTGCCGCTACCTTAGAGTCAGTCTGAAAACCATTTCCGAAGTCTCACCCCAGCTTAAGTGACAGGACGTACTCTGTCCCGTGCGATCGATACTCGCTGTAAATGTTTCCATTGGCTAGCTTTCTCACTCACAGTTCAGAATCTAGTCATGTGGCCAGGAGTCACAGCTGTGAGATTTTGGTCGCTGCATGCAACAACGGCGACGTAAATGCTGAAAAATGTTCATTCTACAACCGCGGCTGTGAAATAGAAACCGCAAAAAACTAATCCCGAATAACGTATAAGAATCAAGCGCGAGAAGGATGAGAGTATAGTATAGTCATGCTGGGCGCACTCTATACTGACACGTATTCGTCTAACGCATACAAATTTACCGAACAGATGAGATAAATCAGGTACCGTAGCTGTCATAGCACAAAGAACGCGAACACAGAAAAGGCCCACAGTTCTATCGCCCTTCTCGTGGTTTCGTGGAAATACGTTGACTTCCACAAGAAAGGAAAAACCTTTAGACTCCCACGCAGCGTTGCCGTGTAGAGCTCTCAACGACTCTCGCAAAACCCGTGGCTCCCTGCAGTTGCTGTTACTTTCGGTCATATGCCACACCGCGACATCTTCCCGAAAGTGGGCTGCGGAGGAGGAGAAGAGATTCCTTGCCCTCCTCCAGGTGACGGCGCTGCCCAATGCAAGAGCGCAACCAGCATCGCCTGATTGGCCGCGTTAAGCCGCGAGGAAAGCGCAATTTACATAATGGCCGCAATCGTCATAAGGAATTACCATAATGGGAGCAGCGAGTAGCCTCAAGGCACGCGCGCTCGGCCGCGATTTTCATAACGTGCGGCTGGATAAGGAGCAGGAAAACCAAGAGTGCCCCGGCAGCTAGTTTCTGCAGCGTCCCCCCTTTCTTTCCCTGTTCCTTTTGTCCATTCTCTTTTATCTGCTCTCTAAGATGGGCGTAGTATAGCCTAAATAAAATTTCATTTCCGCTCGAAAGCGTAATTCGAGGCAGAGGCAAAAGTTTGACGGCGCACTTTTATTGCTATTTACCTCACCGGGATCTCTTTATAGGACCGTATAAAGTTCCGGAAGCGATCATGTATGCATCTAGATTTCGTAGGGATAACGCCCAGCGACAGGTGCATGCAGACTACCCCTCGTGTCGCTGATATCGTGCCTGACCTTTGCGATAACAACGTGACCTTGCGATGGCCTTGTTGCCTGTACCGGCTGGGACGAGACCGACTCCAAGCATGTCGCGCACCCCTTTGTATTATTGTTTTACTATTTTGAATTTGCTCTATTCCTATATCTAAAATATCTTTCGGCTTATCACTTAGACACCAAACTAAGTTAACGTTACCCCCCAAGCCGGCTGGTCCCCTTCTTCAATGCAACGAAGCTACAACCTCGCAACGTGGACCACACCCTTCGCTTAATCGTCACCGATGGTCTCGCTTCAGGGTTCATCATGGTAGTCAGTTCGGTAGACGTCTGGATTTGGTTACTTCACAGATTAGGAATAAGGCTACGAGGCTGTCTACATGACAAGGGGATGTATGGCACCGGAACGCAAGCAAAGCGCACAGAGACCCGGCTAAAGCGGATCTTCAGCTTCTTCCGCTGCTCGACGCACGAGGCTCGCGAAGAGCAGCCGCTAGTTGCAGGCTGCCATAGATCTCACCCAGCATCCAGGCCAATCTCCGGTGCTCAGCCACCAAGTCTCAACTTTTCGTTCTGCAACCTACTGCCGCAACCAAAGTACCACATTCTCCTAGTATCAGCCTCACTTTGGATAGAAAAAATGTTCCACGAGTGGCCTTGCTCCGCGTTCTGGGCCTTACTCTTCAGGAGAATGGCCGTGCCTCCCACACTGTGAAACCTCCAACAAGATCTTACGCATGGCGGCCCGAGTCACCTCCGGGAGACACGGGCTCACTGAGCATGACAACATCCACTATCCAGGCCCTTATTCACAGCCGCCTTACTTATGAGGCCATTTATCTTCCCCTAACTCAGACCCAACTTGACCTACTGTACTGCCTTATTCGAAAAGCATATAAGCAAACCCTCAATCTGCCACAGCAAACGCCTACGCAACGATTGCTGGCTATGGGAGTGCACAACACATTTCAAGAGATGGCGGAGGCGCACTTGATCAAGCAAAGAAAGCGCCTTGCCCTCACTCCAGCCGGCTGAGCACTCCTCATACGCCTCAGTCTTCGCTTTCCGGTAGATTCCCCAAAGCTGGAGAGCCTGCTGCGAATATACCGAATCCAAATTCAGGTTGCTCCCATTCCGCGAAACAAACACCCCTCTCTCCATTCTAGACGTAGGGCAGCTCGTGATCGCCACATCCAGAAGCAGTATGAAAATAACTACTCGGTTCGCTGCTGTGATGTTGCTCCCTACGTGAATCATTCTGCAAATTCAGTGTCTGTTACACAGACTTTCCTGTCCTTATTGCCTCTCTGTCTATGCCTCCGACATCACTGATGCAGAAGAAAATGGTATAGCCCTTGCAATCCCACCCTACGCTGAGTATGTCATTATCATCATGGATTCTTAAGCAGCTCTTCACCGTTACCAAACAGGTCGCGTCACCCCTCGAACCCTCCTCATCCTCCACCGTCACATATGCCCCAATACGCAAGTAAAACTCCTGTGGTAGCTAGACATAATCTGGAGACCGGCATTCCGCAGGCACATCAGCTCGCCCACGAATGCACCAAACGGGCAGCCTGGGGGCTGACGTCTCAGTCGGTCCAAACCCCTAGCTTCACCCCTGTTATCACCCCTGACCTCCTTCTCCCTTATCGTACCTGCCGGTACGACTTGCCTCCTCTCACCATTACCTCAGTCGCGCTGAGGCTATGGCGCCAGGTACAAGTGGGCGTCTATCCCATGGACCTCAGGCATTACCACCCCTTCTGCCCCTCTCACTTCTGCTCCCCATTTCTCCACTGTGAAGCCTACCCCTCCCTGTACCGCTTCACGAGGGGCTTGCCTCGCCATCCCAGCTATCCCATCTATACCAATCGTGACCCAGCTGCATGGGACGCACCAGCAGTCGCTGGTGGCCAGGGCCCGAGTGGCGGCGATTGGAGCTCTAAACTGAGAGCCCCATCTGTGTACAAGAACTGTAAATAAATGTTTTCTCCTCCTCCTTCTCCTCCTAGTTACAGACGTTGCAGACGTGACACAGGCAAGTACGCATCGTGTGATATTTCAGCAGCCCCGTATTCCAACAAGTTTATATCACGCTGCATCTGAAAATCTTAGTGACTAGCTTGACCAGTCGACCATTTCGAACGGGCGGCTAATTTCGAACGATCCCCTTATGTGGGTATGTGCCTGTGTGGGCGTGCGCCATCTGTATGAGGATTTAATAACAACAGTGCTATTGAACGCCTTCGGAATGGCGGCAATTTGGAACAAAGTTCATATTTTTATTCAGAAGTATTGCAGATATTCAAAGCAAAGCAAACGCGTGAGCTTTTTTGTTTTCTTTTTGAAATTTAATGCTTTGGTAAAGTTTGGTCTTCATATCTTCCTGCATTTATTCTCGTTAATTTTTTTTTTTTTGCACTGAAAGCTACTACAGGATTGTGAAGCCACATATGCTTGCATTCTGCCGCGAAATCTAAACCATCAGATAATCTTCAATCAATTGAACTGAGTCACTTGAATTGAAATTGCCATTGAATTAAACGCCTTACATGATTAGCAAGTGGCAAAGTGGAGATAGGAAACTCCTCTCTCCGCTTACAGGGGAGAGGAGAGGGAGAGAGTCTACACCGTGGAAGGCTGACATACTTCACGATGATGACGACGAAGAAGAATGGGAGCGCGCAGCAAGGAGCAAAGTAGAGCGCGATGTTCCCTCACTATGGCGATCACAAAGCTCTCTTCTTGCATTCCGTGAAGACATGAGCCTTTGTTAGAAATCTTTTGGTTCAATAACTAACAGAAACCCGTGACAGCTTTCAGTGATTAATTCGATGAGCGGTGTCGCCTTATGTCTTATTTTTTTTTTTTTTCATGAATGACCACAGCCAAACTGTAAGGGCAACTTAACTGCAAGGCTGATAAGGAAGCGCCGCGTCGCTTCAAAACGTTCGAGCCGTTACCACCGAAAGTGGAAAATGAAGCTACCGTCTCCGGTGCTATACTTCCTCGTCTAAAAACATAGTAATGACGTTTTTTGATTCTCGTAACAGGGCCGTCATTCAGCTGACGTAAGAAAACTTTCCCACTCAAAAAGTGCGAACTTCACACAAGCGGCGCCATAGCCTCATGCTTTCGGCGCCGTATCGTACCCCCTTATCACAGTGCGTTGCCATTTAAATCTATTTCGCCCGCAGCCATGGCAAACCTGTGTTATTCCAAAAGAAAAAAAAGCAAAATGAAGTGCATCAGGGCAACTAGACGCGATCATGTGAGCGTCATCTGCGAACAAGCTCCTTACTCCAAACAGCGGCCCCCTAATCCCGTCGCCCGCCGATCGACCCAAAAGCGGCAGTACACACTGCGTGGGCTCAGCGCTGTCGTTTGCACTTCGCCAGCGCGGTCCAGTTTAGTGCGCCGTTACAAGCTTCGCTTCAATGTCTCCGACCGCTGCACGCCTACGCTGGCGCGCAGAAGGACGACAGGGAAAGAGGTTGCCCGAAGAAAAAAAAAAAAACCCGAGATGGCGAATTAGAAGGAAAAGGAAGCGCGAAAGGGCAGAAGACAGGGAGACGGGGACGAGAAGTCGAGGGAAAACGGCGGCAGTTTTCTGGAGTCGTTAGAGTTGAAGCGGCCGCTCTGCGCGAAACCCGACAAGGCCATGGGCGCAGAATTGCAGTGCGGAAGCCTTCTTGCTCTTGTTCCCCATCTCTCAATGGCCAAAGAAGAAAGAGCGGCTCCTTTTCTGGCGCGACCCGGCCCTGACGGCCGAAGCAACGCCTCCTCCCATCTCGGCCCATTACTCAACGTTAATGTCGCCCGCGGAGCACGCAGCCGCTGAGTTGGTGGCGTGCGCGAGCGCGCGCGCGCGATTCAGCGCTATGGTGGCGTTCGCTTGTCGCCGACTCGAGCCAAAGTGTCAGCAGCGGAAAGCAAAGAGCCTGCAGCATCTCGGTTACGACCGGGGGGGAGAGAGTTGCCTACCGCGCTGCTACTTCGCAGTGCAGTGGCTGTCGCTTCACCGCTGACTGCCCGCCGGGTCTGCGTTCTGTCGTCGGCGTCTACGTAAGTGGCGGCGTCTAACGGCCGTTCTCAGAGAGAAGGGCGCGGAGCTGGCAACGCTGCAGAGTGCGAAAGAAAAGCGAACAAGTGGTGCGCGTAAGTGGTGAAATGACGTAAGTGCTCCGAGTCATTGTTTTTGGAGGATAGTCGCGTCGTTTCTTCTCGGCAAGGGCATTTTTAGTGTTTAGTTGTACTGTTTTTGCAAATTTAAATACACAGCTCTTACTAAGTCATTAATTGATAATTGCTTTTAGCTACATAAAACAGAGCTCCATGTAACAAAAAAAGAAAGAACAACAATTGCTTGCTTTTGAGAATACCGGTACGAGCTCGCTGAACAGCATTCGGGCTGCACAACGCGACTACTTACGTTCCTATGTTTCGGGACGGTATAGTAGTAGTAATGGTAGTAGTAGCCGTCGTTGTAATTGGAGGGTGTTTTCCATAGAAACGGCTCGATGGGTGGTCTTGCTTAGCAGTAGGAGGGCATGACGAGAGCTCAAGAGTGTGCAACCGGACGTGGTTCCGCGATTATCCATGGAACTATCCAGGAGATGGTACTGCGCTAGGAGGAGAGCATGTCGAGAGCGGATCATTCCTCAGCTGAGGTTTCCGGGAACGTTGCCACAGCTACCGTGCAGCTGTTGAAGGTTCGAAGAGAGCGTATAGGAAAGCGTAACCGGGAGGGGTTGCCATTGGAGCCAATCTCGAGGGTAGCTATCATGGAAGAGAGAGGGTACGGCGAGAGTGTACGAATGCGTTGCCCGTAAGAGCCACACGGAGGGGGACAAGCGTGAATAGAGGAATGTCCACCCAAAAGGCGGTTACTGTGGAAGGAGCGTGTGGTGACAGAATTCGAAGGCGCAATCGGAGGATAGTTTCCACTGGAAACACACTGTGGGCTGCAATCGTAGGAAGCGGAGGGCACAGCGATGTTGAGAATTGGGCAGCTAGATGGTGGTTGCTGTAGACTAAGGAGGGAGAGTGTGACGAGAGTAGGTGAACAAAGCACGGCCCACCTGCGGCTGCTGTTGTGCGATGGGCGCGCGCATAGAGAAGTGGACTGCAGAGGAGCGCTAGTCGAAGAACAAGCATATGTGGGAAACTATATGAAGAACGCTTTACAGGGTGGTGCAGACATAAAATCGCCTTGAAATTCTTTATCTGAAAATATCGTGACGTATAAATATTCCGAAACGTGTCGCCGAATCTTGCGTTAGACAGTGGCAACTATAATGTGAGTTTTATTACGAGTAAAGGGCCGCGATATATCCGCCGGCGTTGGCACTTCGCCACATTCATTTTAGCCGGCACATGATTCCGAAAGCTGCTGATCAAGCCGTTTCGAAGGACGCCACACTTCTTGTGTTCTTAGAGAGCACTGCAATACAGATTTATCTGTCAGCCAGAGCTTATACATAAAAAGTCCACTAGAAGTTTTAAGCGCGAACTGATAGCTCCCGGCTACCTTAGGGTGACGTGGAGCCAACTCCGGGAGCGAGCATCCGGGCGCCGATTCTCCTTCATCTGGGCGCCAAAATGTGAACATCCAGGCATCTAACGAGATTTCCCGAGACGAGTTCTCCACTCTTTCTGTGTATTCCCCAGAAATGGCGACAGACACGTGCTCGACGCCGGCGATCGAAGCGGTAGCGAAGTGCGCTGGAGCACTTAAAATCAAGCATGTCACCGGTTTGCTGCGTCAGCCCATGGCATTTTCCTCTTTATCGGGCAGTTGTATAAACGATGTGGATGCACTTGAACGCTCTGTTTCTCCTACATACTTGTCAGGCCTGCGTCACGCCATGGACGAGTGAGCGTCTACGTCGTTCTACATTTCAACGTTTCACCGTCACAAATGCTTAGGCCGTCATGACTGCTTAAATTTAATATTCGTTTTTATTCTTCAATATAATTAGGCTGTAAAACTGCCCAGTGCATGCTCGGCGTTCTTGTATGCATTATAACATTCGGCCTGACGGCGATAACTTCCAATTTTTTAGGCGAGTACCGTTGTTGAAATACGTTTGCCATGTTTTTTCAATCAAGCACACTAAGCAGGCCCCATTCTCGACTTCTGGTCTATTACTATTTCTGACCGGTACTTGCTCGCAAGCCTTACATCATAACGACGCAGCATATTAAACGGCAACAGCAACGCCACATCCCTAGAAAAGTCGCGCATGAATTTAAGCGCCACATTTTACGCATGCCAAATTTGCAATGCTAACCATGGCGTTCGCATAAAATAATCACACTTCATAAATTAAGAGACGATAACGTGTAACCAGTGTGTAATCTGAACTCAACTGTATTATCCACAACTGAACAGAAGATTAAGACAGCCTATCAAGGCCAGAAGCTAGACACCCTTCCTGCTGTCACGTGCTCCTCAGCGATTTAACAAAAAGTTAAATAAAGTAATATTTGTCGGTCGGTGTAGAAAAATGTCGGCATAGAGAGGCGCGTATGCCTTCAGCAGCTCATTAGGTTCAAGAGTAGGTACACCTGCACTTATAGCGAGGCACATTCCTCCATTGTTTCGCCTACCATGGACACTTCTTCACTACGCTGCCAGCCTATTACAAAGTTTGCGACATTATTATGTCTCATTGTAAGCATAAATTGCATCTTTCAACTTCCTCCGAAAGCTCTCGACGAAACATAAAGTTCTATCTTTTTTCAGAAGCTATAGCTCAGCGTTTTCATCCCATTGAAATTGGTCAACACCACTGTTAGCCATTTGTTCAACACTTTTTCTTGTAGTCACTGCCAGTCACTATTCTTCCAATTCCGCCTTGTAGAACATTGCAGAAGCTTTCACTAACGACCATCGCCATCTCATCAATACATGCACGAGCCAAAAATACGTCCGCTGTTGGCCGTTCGCAGTCGCAGGCTGTATGGCTGGGCCATCTGTGTCCGCTAGAACATCCGAGAACCCTAACCCGAGCCGTTTCTCATTATTAGCCGCACATATGCGGCCTGCGCCGGGTCTTCTCCCCTTAATCGGATCCAGACTTTCTCTCGTCCGCTTCATAGATTGCCCAAGCCGCAGAAACTGTTATGCTGCGAGTCCGCCTTCGTTTCCCGAGACGTTAAGCGTACGAATGCCAGGATCCGACGGCGGCGGCGTATGCACCGAAAAGCTCGCTTAAGAAAGCGAGATGGCAGCGGTGTATATTTAATGGCCGCTGCCTGCGGGCCTCCCTCGCCTTCCTTCTCCCTCGAAGTGCTCTCCGTTTTGAGCTGTCTTCTGCGTCGGGCTATCTCTTTCCCTCATTTGCTCTTGTATCTCAGCGCCGCTTGCCATTTCTTTCCCGTCATCCGGGCATCCGCTCTCTCTGTTCCCATGGCACGAGTGCTCCGTGCGCCTGATGAAGGAGAAAGCAAAAAATCGAGTCTAGTTTCTGTTATTTCATTAGGCTGATCGATTGCGCCTTTTGTCAACGTTATTCTGCCTAAAACTAAAAGAATGACCTTTCCTGCTCGTATAAAGAAAGCTCCCGGGAAGAGACACGTATACGGCTGCGCGACTGCGGTGGCAAAAGTTCACGTGTGAGCACAGGTGGATTACTGCACGTAGCCGCGTTCTGTCAAAGCGGTACTGCATAGCAACCACATTACTCCTATTTCTGTCATTCTTTGTTTCATTTTAAATTTGTTGTATGCCCGCGCGGATGAAACGCGGACGCTATAGGAGAAAGCGACACACGGACGGCGCGATCATTACGTCGTTCTTTCTCTGCATATACTCGTTTTGTTCTTCGATGGCTTTTTCCTGTGATAAGTATACACCAACTTAACCAGCAGTCCACGCTACTTTACATCAATTGCGAATTGATATTTCTAAACGTATAATAATGCGAGGAAGGCGCGGGGCGGGAAGGAGAAACACAAGGCGAACGCTTATCTTGCGTTGCTCATTCTCGATCCCGCCTATCGCCAGCAGCTCGCTTCATGTAATGGATGCCGTCAGGCTGCTGGTGGTGATGATGATGATGCTGATGACGACGACGACGACGACGACAGAGCCAAGCAGGTTCCCCTGTGTTTTGCAAGCTACCGGTGGTATTCGCCTTTACATTAGAACAGAACCGACTCCTAAAAGATAATCTTGTTTCTATAGTGCCTGCGCACATTTTGTTCAGGCAGTATGATTGCAAAACCTGCTGAGTGTGCCAAAAACAGTAGGGTCACGAAGATTCTACCAGAGAAGGAGAAAAAGTAATACCTCTGTCACACGGTCACTTTCAATCCTCATTGAACTCGATCTGCATTGCGGTTTTCAGGAAGGATTGAAGCGTCCCGTGCTGCACGGGCGTTTTCAATGAGCATTCAGAAAATTTCCTCGTGTGCGCTTTAGAGCTCACTGCTGACGGGGGTGTCGATGATCGCTTTTGAGTGTGCTTGAAATCTCGAGAGCGCTTGGGGAAGCAGCTTGAAGTCAAGCATGCTCGAGCTCGATTGCACTTGAAAGTTGCCGTGTAACAACCTCGATCAGCATTGTGTTGAATGCAGATCGAGTTCAGTGAGGATCGAAACTGTCCGTGTGACAGGGGTATAAAGTATAAACAATATTGCGTTCAACACCTGCAATAGCCGTCATCGAATCTTACGTCATACAGTCGTAAACGCCCTGCAATACTCTGTTTAATTATGTGTTATATAATGGCTGTATTATTAAGTGAAAGGAACAAATGGGGCGAAAAGACACCTCCTATGCTCAGCATCCGATGCGAGCGCCCCTTCCATGTAATGGCGGCGGCGCTTGGCGCAGCAATGTTCACATTGTCTCGAGTCGCATAACGTGGAGAGCCTTCTTCTTCCGCCATCCACAAAAGGCGGAGCCGAGATGAAGACGCACGGCACTCTCCCGGTCTAGTTCCCAGGCACGACCATTTAGACGCGGGCCTAATGGCGCACGGCGGGTGCTGTTAGTGAACCCTCCTGCTGCCTCTGAATTCCGCTGCTCCTTTCTTTTCGCTCTTCAGTATTTATGCCGATCGCATTTAAGGCGCTCTCCGGCTCGCGGCGGGCGTTAATGCAAGCATGTGTCTCGGAGAGTATCCGCCATGTCCGGAGGGCCCTCGCTCTAATCGTATCATCTGGCAGGCTGATTCGCTCGCTGCCCGAGCCGAGAGAAGCGCACTATACCGCGTTTTTGACGCAGGACTGGAAGGGCCGCACTGCCTTATCAGTGTACATTTCTACTTTTCTCGGCATAAGGCCCTGTTGAAGCTCTTCTTTTCCATCCTTGAAGAAGAACCGTTTTCGCCCTCAAGACTGGACTGGCGCGTTAATGCCTTCGGGTCTCGCCTATTTCCTGTGCGCTGTCACGCTTGCACTTTACAGTGGCGCTATACCGAGGGCTGATTCGTAACAGTTATGTTCATTTGTTCTTAGCATTTTTACTTTACTCTCCCTGAGATTCAGGACCCTTCAAAAAGCAAAAAGATAAGTGTGCTTAATATGAGAAAAATCGAATGCGGATGTGCCGAAACTCTAGTTTATCACGAGACGACATAGTCACAGCAAAAGAAACTCGTTTTTCATGTTCCTAAATAACACTTTCTTCACCATCGGCTTCCCTTCACCAAGGTTGCTGAGGCAGCAAGTTAAGTTTTTCCATACCCTCATGGCGCTGCTGCTCACAGGTCGTCAGACCCCCAAGTTCACTTCTGTGTTTGCTGCTTTCTGTGCAGAAAATAGATTTTTAAAATGTTTCAGGGAGTGGAAGGCGCAGTATTTATATCACACATCAGTGGACACACGAATCTCGTCGTGAGGGAAGGAATGCAAAAAAAAAAAGAGTGAAAGAACGGAGATCTATATCTGAGGAAGTGGAGCGCTAAAGAATAATTTCGACCACGTGGGGATCTTTAACCTTAACTGGCATCGTACAGCACATGGGCACCTTTTACCTTTCGCCTCATCGAAACACCCTTGCGGCCGGGTTTAAAACGAGGTACTCTGGCTCAGTAGCCGAGCGCCCCGAGCCATAGCGGCGGACACAAACCAATGGCCGATGACCTGCTAGAATAGGTTAGTTTGGTTGGTTTGTAGGGCTTAACGTCCCAAAGCGACTCAGGCTATGAGAGACTAATAGGATGGAATTATAAGGAACGGATACAACGTACCTGGGGAGCTAGATATACAAAGGAAAAGAAAATGTCCTGGAGTAACATGGATACTACTGGCCCCGAAAATGGCTGATTGAAGATCACTGGAAAAGGCAATTTCCCTGCAGTCGACTGGACCAGGGGGTGATGACGACGCTGATGCTGATGCCAACAATCCACAACATGTTGTTAGCGACAAATAATAAAGAGGATTTTTTTTTTATTGATCCTCTTTTCAAGCCCACAATTAAACTACCAATGTACCTTTCACGCCGCAGGTATAGTTTAGACATTTCCTGCATGCGAGAAATGCTCACAAAACACTGCGTAGTAGTTTTCTTCACTGCATGCATAGACATGTTGCCATTTTTTTTTTTCTGTTATGCTGTCTCAACCGCTGCGAACACGTGCAGAACCCTACCGCAACTTTTCGTTTGCGGGCAGTTTTGGGGGCGCCTGCACACCCTTTGAGCCATAAATGGAGAACATGATTACCACACTGACTATAGATATTTTCTTTTTTTTTTTTTTTAAGACTAAGCCGTTCTAGGCTCATGTGCTCCATAAATGTTCGCAGAAAATGTCCGCAGGAAATGTTCGCACAAACTGGCAGTTAATTAAAAAATTTGTCTCCACCCGGAATTGAACCACTCTCCCTCCGATCCCCAGTCGAGCGCATAAACATACAGACCACGCTGGGGTTTTATTTTTCTTCATTGCATAGGAAAACTTGCGAAGAAAAGACACTGGAACAGCTCATGCCTCAAACCATCAGGCTGCGTAATGCAAGCGCGTTATAAGCCAATAACTCCCCATCATAAGAAATGTCGCAATTCCGGGAGGCATGCATGGGCATCGAGATGCGGTAGCCAATTAGGTGGCTGTTCCAGAGCAGCATACACTCCCCGCACCAAAACGCACTGCTCTCAGAGCAAATACTTCGATCCTCGTGTGGTGATTCAGGTTGACAGTCCATCATTCGCCTTTTCCATAACTAAACAAACACATCAGAATAAAGAAATCATAAGGCGCATGATAATCTTTCCGAACAAGCGAAGAGCGAATAATATATGTCACTTCATTTCAACGTTCTTCTTTAGCGTCCGCTGCAATATGTTCCAGGAAAACACAGCACCAATGCACTGAAGAAATCAGTGGCCAATGGTCTCTGGCGTGTTACACAGGCAGCAATTCATCGGCCGTAGAACAAACAACTCCTTGGCGTGAAGCCATGCCTTAACAAGGAGTGCTGATGTGTGCAATTTAAAAAAAAAAAACGCTTCTGCAGCCCACTGAATGCACATGCGCTGAGCACGCTTTAAAACGCTAGTGTCAAGAACCTCCTGATAAGTTCGCCGATACGAAGGTATGGGGAACAAAATAATAAGTAGGAACTTCGGTCATCTGCTTTCTGGACAGGCTATACAGGTAATATGTGTCGCACTCAGAACATTGAAGGTGTCCGCAGCCTCCCTTCATGCACCTGTACACTCGGTGTGAATCGATAAGACAGATGAGAGTTAAGACACTTAACAAGCAAAAATACTAAAAAGACTGGCTTGCCGATTTGAAAAAGAAAGAAACATGAAAATGGCTTATGTACGGACAGGTGAACAGTGCCTAATCCACCGAACTCAATGAGAAGAAACAGGCTGTCACGGCGCACGGGTTCCCAGAGAGAGCGCCACAAGAATGTTGCGAATAGTATGTGTATTGCCGGTACCTCCTTTCTCGCACAACGTAGTACTTAGAAAAAAAAAAAAAGAAATCAGTGCCCGAATGAGGACAAATTGCTGTCCGCATGATGGGAAATTGGTGCCCGGATGTTTGCTGTCGAGTTAGACTCGAGGTCACCTCAAGGTCAACGACAACTGGAGCTAAAAGCATTCTATACCTAATACAATCGACATCTTCATCATCTTATTCAGCTGGGCTACTTTCACTTGCAGAACAAAAATATAATTTCAATTAACCCAGCCCTGTGCCAGCTGCGCCGTAGTTATCCCAATAAGCTTCGTAATTTCTTACGTCCAGCTGCATATCTGCCGCCCCTTGATGCGCTTGCCTTCTCTCTAACCCAGTCTGTTAACCTTAACAGCCATCGGTTGTATTGTGCGGTCATGCCTTCCTCTTGGCCATTTCTTCTTCTTGATGTTGGCTGGAATATAATTAACTCATGTTTGTTCTCAGACCCACACTGCACGGATCCTTCTCCCGTTACACCAGTCATTTGCCTTTCCATATCTCGCGTCGTCGTGCTCGATTTAAGTTGTACCTTTTTCGTATAATTTCGCAATTTCTGCCCCATAGTTGCGTACGGGTAAGATGCGCCTGTTATATATTTTCTCTTGTGGGGCCGTCGTAAACTACCCTTCGGATCTCAAAGTACAGCTGCCAAGTACGCTCCACTCTTACCGTATCATCCTAGTTATTTCGCTTTCGCAGTCCGGATCTGCAGTCACTGCCTGTGCTTACGACTCCCAACAGCTCGCTTCCTATAGTAAACTTGGTAAGGCAGTGTCATCAGGAAAGCGCAGAATACTTGGATATTCTCCATTCATTTAAATCAGCAAACCTGAGCAATCGAAGAATGTGAACACCTGTAAACACACGGTATAGTACCGAAGAGATCGTGTCTCTCTGTCTACAGTACGACACACTACAATATGATATTTCACGCACCAATACCACCTGATTACCAAAAGAAATACGAGCGCATACGCAACCACATGCCCCTCAGAATGTTCAAAACAACTGAAATGGAGACAAGAGATCTGGAAATGATAACGAATGAATTTTGCCATGCAGGTCTAATGCACTCCAAATCACCGCGGTGTAAGAAAAGTAAGTAGCATTTGATGGCGTTGGTACAATTTCAGTACACTCAGTAGTTTAGCGCGTAACCATTTTTGTTTTTATTTTTTTTTTTTTTTCAATAAAATCCCTTAGCCATCTTGCACAAGTTAAGGAGAGGTTTTCAGCCGCAGACAGCATGGCAATTGACTGCATCCAAAATAAAATTTCTCGTCCCAATGATATTTAGCAAAAGGAAAGGAAACATTTTGGTTGGACTCAAAGCACGACAGAGTGAAACGAGCAGTTTTGCTCCACTGCCAATTAAACCTCTCACCCGTCTTTGAAATTTTCGCATTTCAAGCATGATATTTATTGCGGTGAAATTGTGCTCAATATGGTGCACAAGACTAGAAAGCATGAAAGGAACGCTAGGAAATGTAACTACGAAACTTGTCGGGACACCAGCATACGCTGCGAAGGGTCCAATTGGCCGAGCACATGGCCGAGTACCAGTCTGAGTTGGAGTTTTAGTGACGTATTTCCTCTAGATATATTATCGTCTAGCTAAACTCAGATTATGTTGAAGCAACAAACGTATAACGACTGTCCAACATTCGACTTTTTCGTGCAGCGTGCACTCCGGTCAGGTAAAACAGTTAGAGATGCTCAAAAATTACAGTGCAATATGTCTCTTCGTGATTCTCTTTAAAGCATTCGAGAAGATAATTGCATCTTTCCAGCCAATGAACTCTGTCTGGAAAGTCACAGAGGTAGCAGTTTCCTGACGGCATAAAGATGTCATTTTCCTGAAGTCATGTTATGACCTGAAAGGCGTCAGTGTTGGGCTTGGGCTTATGAAATTGTTTTTCTGCATGGCGAGTGTTGCATTTTACGCTCATGGACACGTACTATCAGGAGCAAACAAAGCGCTAACGATTCAAATGAAAATAGAACCGAAAATTTAGGAGATCTTTCGCGATGGAAGTGCAGCGCTGACGCAGGTTGATTCTCTTCGATTGCGTGAAGGGCAGCGGCTGCCCTTTAGAGGTGCTAATCAACCGCGCTGGTAATTATTCTCCAGATTTAAAATGTATTTTCTTGTTCGTGTTTCATGTCGTTCTAACAGCGCATCGTGTCCAGACAAACTGAAATACACTCAACGGTGAATGTACCGAGGAAAGACCACTGGTGTCAAATGTTTGTGCAACTCCTCCCGAAATAATTAAATTAAAATTGCACAGAAACAAAAATAATTACTAAAAAAAGTACAGCGAAGTGCACTCAAGCATTAACCTCCACGATCAATGCCTCAAAGTTAAAGGTCATAAAAAAATATGAAGCCGGAGACGATCTTCAACGCTTAAAGATGGATCAAATCAAGCCCACGAATTCCTGACGCACAAATCTGAAACATCATCATCTATCTGTCACCTCAAAGGAATAACCCTCTAAAATGTCGGAAATATGAAGCCGGACACAGCGAATAGTCTGCAAAATATAAATAGTTTCGTTACTAGAAATATGTTACAGGCAGTGACCCTATTGAATATTGATAAACCATGCAGGACGGAAATCTGAGGAAAGGGATCTCGAGTCGGTATGCGATATTTCCAAAAATGCGATCTGTGTTTGTACGAGGGATAAATGGGCCGAATGCCAAGGCAGCCGAGAGGCAGACACATGTCTATGCAGCAACGGCATATTCAGCTTGTGTATACGGCCTCAATCCGAAATAAAAGCCGAAACTCTTCGAGCGGTTCATCCGGGCACCCAGAAACTAAACAAAATGTTTCATTCGGGTGAACTATTTCACCTATGTTTGTTCAATTGCGCGGAAAACTTGTAGATCATATGCACGAGGCAATATTGAGTCTCATCATTCATGGCAAGAAAACCTTGAATGGCCCTACTGTGTTAAATGCTTATACATAGCGGTTTTAACTAAAAAGTCAACAGAAGCAAAAATAGGGCAGACGTTCGACGTGAGAAAGGAAGTACGAAGGTTAAGGAAAGGGGGAGGGGGGGGGGGGGGGTAAACGCAACAATGTACAGGTGTAAAGCGGGTGTCCGAAGAGTAATGCCCCCTGTTTTTTCTTCTAACACTGTTTATTGAAAACTTACGAAATTCTCAAATATTAATGCATTTAATAAATGCATAAATAAATGCATTAAATGCATCCGCATAGTATTTAACGAGTGGCTTCTGTTTCTTTTCTTATTTTCTTGCGAATTGTCAAAACGCCCTGTTCTTTCTCTATAGAGTCACCCTCGTGGGGCTGAGCCGTTAATTAGCTCGACAAATGAACCGAGGGATACGCGTATGATCCCGCAGCCGCGGCGGGAACGTTTCGATTGAGGCGAAAGCCAGGCGCCCGTCTACTGCGTGATATGTCAGTGCACGGTAAATAAATAACCATAGGAGGTAAAAATTACCAGGGGCTCTCCACTATGGTAGCTCTTTCTCTGGCCCTTCTTTTACTACCACTCTGCTCAATTTCTTGGAAACAAAACTTACCACAGTATTTTTTCTCATTTCGCAAGAGGCCAGTGGAGGTGACCGGTCATTAAACGTTGGCGAGCGTAAGCGAGTAGTAAAGTGCATGTATGCAAACGAGGATACCTAGAAAAAACAACAACAAAAAGAAGCCATTAATGCTCTCACGTCATACGCTTAAAAGCGAAATGTCCTCCAGTTTTTGCCCAATCTTGCTGCAAAGCAATATCATGTGCCCGTTTTGGTGGCGTTTGCCTGTTCATTTTCTCCATTGATTTTTCTGGAGGTCACTAATCGGCCGCGCTTTCGCAGAGACCCCATGGGCGAAACCCCCGAGGCCTCTGAGGCTGGACAGCCAAGAACCGGCACGCGTGCTCAAGTCAGTGCCCCAGCAGCAGCAGCTGGGCTACGTGGGCTCTCCGGACTATTGGCCGTTCGCTGGGCACGCGGCCCCGTCCTTCGACCCGGCCACGCCCAGGAACGTCACGACACAGCTGGGTCAGACTGTCTACCTCAGCTGCATAGTGAACAACCTCGGAGACAAGACGGTGAGTCGAGTACTCAAACCAAAAAGAAATACAGGCGGCACGTTTTATTTTTACAAACTAACTCATGATCTGCTGTCTTTGTGAAGAGCATGTGTTGCATTCCGTCCCCAAACCACAACTGGCATTCATGCTGAACATACACATGCATGAACTTGCGCCGAACTCCAGCGGCCGGCACCCAAAATACGAGTGTCGTGACCGTCAGGCAAACGTATGGGGACAGGGTTAAGTGCTAACAGCGTGCCAGAGTGTAACCTCGGTGGACTGAAATCACTGGCCACAAAATGAAGCTGCCGGCGGATAGATGTTATCTTTCCTCCGGTTTTCAATCTAATTTCACGTTCTTCACAGCACTCGAGGCACAACTTTGGGTCCCGAAATGAATGCTAATAATTCCTCGGTTCCTGTTTGTCCAGTTGGAAGTTGTAGCACAAAGGTAGAAAAAAAAAACTTAGAAAAGAAAGGGAACGCGAGAAACCTCTACATTTAAACCTTCGAAACTCGGGCTATGCGGGCTGCGAGTGCCCGGTAAGTTTCGGGGCTGAATAGGGTGCAATTTGTGGAGTCGTTGAGAAGGAGACGAGCGTGTCTACAGTCCCAGGCGGCCTCCTTAATGGATATCGAAACCCATCTCCGCTGCGTTAATTTACGGGGACTGCAGGATTGTTTGCCCTGCCCGCATGACATAAAGTCGGATTATTTCACTCACAGTCGGGTTCTCGGTGTCCACTTAGAAACAGAAATTTCCTTAGAGGTTTGCGATGTAACTGTGGATGCATCAAAATTTATTCAATTGAAAGCTAATCTAATTGGAACATTGTCCATTTAGAGAGTACTGGAGATCGAGGAAACAATACACAAAATAAACAAGAAAGTTTGAATGAAGGCTTTAGTTATCATTGCTGAAGAGATGTGTATGTGCAGTATGAGGAAGCGTATACATGAGGAGTGTTGGATATGCAAGCTCTTGAAGTGCGCTCATATTCATTCGTAACGGAGAACTGCAGTGCAGCTCTTTCTTTTTTCTGCCCCTATCCCTGATCAGTGGGGTAAGGGGGGCAAAAATAACATTAGCGATGCCATCAATGCTGGCTTTCAACTGGCGTTTTTTAGGTACACGTTTATTTTTATCTGTTTCCGTCAAGATTATGTAAAACTGAAAACCATCACTGCCCCATTGCGACTTTCCAACCTTAACACCTCTGGAAAAAAAAAAAACGCCCGCCAGGTAGACAAACCAACGGCTGTCCAGCGATTGTGTGGGTTTGCTCACACTTGGGTTAATATCCCCATTAGCGTGATACTCTTCAACTAGCTCTCTTACACTCTGATCCTTTCCTTCGAAATCAAATGAGTTTTTCTGAAAAGGCTTATTTGTGTTAAATTTCATGACATCTCAGTGTTGACATTCAATCGGCCACTTTCTCCAAGGAATTGCGTCCCCTCCTCAATTCAATCAAGGACCTCTCGCTCTAACCAACGATAATACTTCTGGAGAAACCACCATGTCACCGTACATTACGTTTTCGGAAGTTCAATATGATAGAAAAGAAATGCAAAAGCAGTGATTCTTTTCCTTTTTTTTTTTTTGCGGTAATGGGAGTAGGTATTAGTGTGCGAAAGAAAACCTCAATTGAAAGTCTCTTAGTGAGAGGTGCAGTCTCTTTAGCTACTTTCATATCTGTCATTTTTCCTCATTTTTGAGGTAGAACCATACCAACTTGACAAACATTCTGTTCATCTAAGCGTGTTTTCTTTTACGCTCATTGCTTTCTCCTTTCTGCAAACTTGCTAACTCCTCGTGTGGCGCATGCAGGTCACATGGATCAGGCGCAAGGACCTGCACGTGCTGACTGTCGGCCTGGACACGTACGTCCAGGATCCGCGCTTCCAGGCCATCCACCTGGAGCGCTCCAACGACTGGGCGCTGCAGATTCGCTACGCGCAGCTCAACGACCAGGGGCTCTACGAGTGCCAGGTGCGCTACTATTTGGTTCTCGTCTAGTTCCTCACGAATTTTAACGCGATAACGTTAAGGGCCCCGTTCACCGAAAACCTGGTGTCGGCTTCCGTCGCCGACATTGGCGTTGTGAGCGAAAAATACTAGCATGATGCTGGCAGGGAGGGAAAAAAAAAAAAAAACGTTACGAGGGCGCCTATAACCCCCACCACCTTACCACGCCCCCTGTTCTCATGCTTAAAGCTTGAGACGTTTTAGATTCTCGAGCAGAAAACGCATGCCAATTTACCCGAACAATCTGCAGACTCTTAATGAAAATCTCCTGAGCGTATATGCTATCCCGTAGAGCACACAGACGGACCGGCATCTATACTGAACTATTCTAGGAAATCGCAGTACGCACGACATCCTCCCTCAAAAATCAGAATTAGCCCTCATGAAAAGTAAATTTTTAGACTGGTTATTTTTTTGGGGTAATTTGATAGCGCAGCGAGATTGGCTGCGTAGGCGCACAGACGAATTAGAAAGCGTCTTGTTCATATGCTGTTCTCAAATTCTTTCCGAAACATGCTATCAATCATATAATAGTTTTGTGAATTCATCTAACAAAGTAAATTGAAGCTCGCCTAAGACAACAGCGGCGATAAATTACTGAGGACCAAGCGGGAACGAGTGCGCTCCAACGCCGCCGGGCGGCGCGTCTTGTCTTCCGCGAGTGACAGACGCTGAGCCTTTCCTTTCCTCTAAACGAATTATAGAACGCCGCTGAACTTAGACGCACCCGACATGGCAGCCACTGGCGAACGGCGCAAAGGACTGGAGAAATTCACTTCTTCTGGTCCCGAGGTCGTCACTGCTTTTCGCTACGTATATCCATGGCATAGCAGAGCTGAGCTATCTTTCAATTTTGTGTGTGTGTGTGTGTGGGTGGGGGGGGGGGGGGGGGGGGGCATACTATTTGGAGAATACTACTTGATCTTTCATACTCGAATTAATTTAGACATCAGTTTTGGTGAAATTCTAACGAGGTCAAAATTTGGGAGTGCAGGGGACAACATTTTGGGGCAGCCCACCCAAATTTGGAGGTCACGATCGAGTTGACCATACTCTAATTAGATTGCATACCAAATTTGGTACTATTACGTACAACGGATTATTGACAGTACGTATGGACATTTGACGACACTTTTGCCGGCACAGTCTGTTCTGGCCACCCGTGAGCCAATGAGCTAAGAAATGTTTTCGCCTTAAAACCTCACTCGACCACAATTCACCCGCACGAATATAATGCTTTCGCGTTCATACAAGCAAGCAGTCTGAAGTGTGACTGCTGAATTTTTCCCGTTTCCTTGGCTGAGTGCAAAACAAAACGAACTATAGTGTACGGGGACATCTGGATTGATCAGTCTTAGGATGTCGTTCACAGTGCCCTTGTGGCATTTACCGGGGTACATATGCGAGAGGCGGGAGGTTTGGTTTGCTTTATTTTAACTTACGTCCCAAAGCAACTCGGGCAATTAGGGACGCCGTAGTGGAGGGCTCCGGAAATTTCAACCACCTGGGATTTTTAACGTGCACTTGACGTCGCACAATACACGGGCGCCTTGCTTTTCGCCTCTATCGGAAAGGGGCCGCCGCTGCGGGATTCGATCCCGCATCCCGGAGTTCAGCAGTCAAGCGCCGTAACCACAGCGCCACCGCGGCAGGTCGAGAGCAAGCAGCTAGCTGCAAGAAAAAGGAAAGGGTTAAGTTGGCGGAAAATTCTAAGGAAACTTTAAATAAGTTGAAAAGGTTACCTTGCCTCTATACGTACCTTTTCAGCATTGCAGCTGAATCACTTTACACGGAGTTGTGCGGGGGGTGGGGCCGCAGGTGAGCTCTGACCCCAAGATGAGCCTCTTCGTGCGGCTGCGCGTGCTGGTTGCCCGGGCCGAGATCGTGGGCGGTGGCAGCTCCGGTCAGCTGTTCCTTAAGACGGGCTCCACCATTAACCTGACGTGCGAGATCAGCCAGAGCCCCGAGCCACCGGTGTTCGTGTTTTGGTACCACAACGACCGCATGATCAACTACGACGAGGCAGCCAAGAGCCACATCCTGGTGCGCAAGGCGGGCCGCAACGCCGCCGTTTCCCGGCTGCTGGTGCATGATGCGGTGCCCGCTGACTCCGGCAACTACACCTGTGGACCCTCCAACGCCGACGCCACCAGTGTCGCCGTCTTCGTGCTCAACGGTGCCTCTCTTTGTTTTGATATTTTCTCTCAGGCTACACTCGCGGATGGTAACAAGTTTAGTTGGTATTTAACAGTGGAATGTACTCACCAGGTTTTAAGACTCTGTCGCGTCTCGGGGTAAACTTAAGATGTATTAGCCGCCTTGCTGTTTGAGATATTTCATTGTTCATGGGCAGCCACATACGTAGATGGGCTCAATTACTATTCATATGATTTGTATTAATGACAAAAAGAGTTTCTCTTATAAAGAAGCTGTTTACAAGCATCGCTAATGTCATTGCGTCATTCAAGAAAACCGATCAACTCCTGGTAACGTGGAGGCCAGAAAAGCAATAAAACGGTGCACGTAATCTTGCATCACTGAGAAGGTTACAGATGACATCATAAATAAGTGCGGCACTGTTTAAAGGATTATTGTTTTTTAAGCTTGAGAAGAAATATCAGTTCACGCCTACGAGAGTTAAGTACCACTCACAACAGAAATGAAAATATCTCAAGTTTTTGTACTTGAATGAAAGGACCGGAGTGAGGCACGAGAACGTTAGTCCAGCTAAAATAGAGCAATGAAAAATATTTGCACATTTATTTATCTGCGGGAGAATTTCTCCAAATTCGTTGCCTGCACGTGTACACATTGGCCCCTGCACTGAGGCTTGCAGTGCTCACGCCTTCGTTCTCGTTCCGCAGGCGAGAAGCCGGCCGCCATCCAGCACGATGCGACGTCCCCCTCGGTGGCAAGGCCCTCGGTCTGCGTCTCCGATGTGGTGGTCCTGCTCGCAGTACTGGTGGCCGTGCGGACCCTGCGCGCCCACAGGTGATGAAAGTGGACGCCCACACGTCGCCTCCGCCGCGCCCCACGGATCAGCCAACAACGATCCTCCAACTCGCCTAGCGCCACCAACCAACCCTGACTCGACGACGCGCGTCCGCGTCAGACCACGCTTCGATGTCACCCCGATGCGACGAACAATGCGCGCTGCGGCCCGTCGAACTGCCCGCAGTCTTGCCTGTGTGTCCGGGCGTGCGCTACACTCCGTGCACGACCAAGCGTCTCTTGTCCTTTGGCCAACATCGGTCTTTGTTCTGGCGGCACGTGGGCGAAGACACGAGTGACCGACCCACAGACACGAGTTATGGATGTGCATGGGATCAAACTAGTGGCAAAGAAGACGCTGACGACGAGCTCTGCCTGGCCCTCTCGCATGCTTCGTAACTATGTATTGCTGCTAGTGACAGCGCCTCCCCGCCTGCCTCCGATTTCCAACACGCTACTACACTTTTCTTCGCTACCTGCGTAAACACCTGCTGTTGGCCAAGGAACTGAGAAATGTACGTGATAGGAGATTCAAGGGCGCGAACCGGAGCATGGCATAATACTGGTGTATTCTTGGACTACTACTTTCGTACAGTTCCGTTTTATTTTCTCGCCGAGCCATGGAAGAGTGAAATGCCGCATGCGTAGTACGCCGTAGCGTGCGCTGTGATGATCCAATATAAACACGCGACATATGCTGTTATTACATTTGATGCCATCGAATAAGATAGGATGTAGAAGCACTCCGTACTGTAAGGGATATTCAGCCTTTGTTGAAAATTTCTGAGCCATTATGACCGTAGCCTCGACGGAAGCTCGCCATTGCTTTCTGAGTGCGAGTGTTGCGAGGGCGACGGATGAAGTTTCTCTCTGCTTTCACGGTTAGAGCCAGGGGTGGATGATAGTAACTGCGGCTTGCATCTATTATTTTTTCTTCTGTAGCTCTCTGGGAAGCCCGTTATACCAAGTGACATGGGCAGAGGCATATTATTTTATATTTGTTTTTGGTAGCCTCACCATAATATATGTAGCTCTCTGGGTTGTCTTCAATTTAAATGCAACCTTTTTCTTTTAACCTCCAAGTTTCTGTACCATGGGTGAGTACCGGGAAGATACAGCTGCTTTGCGGGTATGCTGCTCTCTTAACGGATACTGGTGAACGGCCATTCATGATCTGGGAGTACCCATCAAATTCGCTCCACCTCACTCTTATTTGACTCTCGTGATCCTAATATGCGGCCGCTACCTGCACTAAGCAAATGTATTCCTTTACGATAGGTACCGAAACAATTGGAGTGGTAAACTTCATTTCCCTTTCAGGTCTGTCGAACATTACTTTAACTTCCTGCATATTAATGTTTTGACCAACACTTCTGCTTCTGCAGACTTAGAGGTACCGCATGCTGACCTGCACTATGTTTCTGACACGCTACAGAAATTGGTCGACTCCAGCGCCCTCCGAAGCGAATTGATCACGATGAGTCATGAGGAGTTGAACAACACGACTTCGTACGATTACCTGAACCTAAAGTCCCTGGTATTAGTCTCAGGAGGAAAGCAAGGGCAGAAATCATCATTGCTCTAAAGAACTGCGCGGTCATAAGCAGCAGCAAATGCTCACGATTACAGCGCTCCCGCTCACCCGCGTGTCTTTTCAGTCCACGTTCGCCGCGGTTTAGAAACTCTTAATAAAGCCTGTAAGTCTCCTCAGTTTGCCGAATTTAAGTGCATCATGAAAGGGGAGCGGATCGAAAGGGCCGGCACAGATTAAATCTTGCGCGCTGCTAAAAGCATTAGATCTTTTTTGTGGCAACTCATTACAGCATACATTTACAGACTGCACACATCTACATGAGTCTAGAGCCGAGATTTACCAAACTGGCGCCTTCTACGTTGACTTTATATTCTAAGATTTTTTTTCTTCTGGCTGTATTTCTTTTTCACTCTATCCGGCGCAGCGTTGACCTGCAGATATATCTGTTAGAACAGGGGCGTGTCATCGCCCGGAACAGCGGCGAAGAACAGAAAAAAAAAAATTAAAATGGAATATAACCGAAAGAGAATCATTGTATCGTTCCGGTCATGTGCGTCTGACTAACTAAATTGCTTGACCCGAATAGGGCCCCCCTTCCGGGAGGTCGGCTTCATGTCGCTGAATGGCGCTATAGTTGCGCAGTGCGACCTCTAAGGTCGTCTTTGACAAGGACAGGCGGGCAAGGTGGCAAACTTTACATTTGTCATGCTGTGTTGTTTCATTGTTTTTGTTGTCGTTATTTGTGAAAACCCGCATTCTAAAATTTGTATCATTGAAGAGCTTTTACGTTACTTGCTTGATGATGCCCGAGTTTTCCTGTCTTTTTGTCGTAGGTAATGTTTTTTTAGTATTTTTTTTTTCTTCTTTTTTTTTTGCAATTAGGCTTTCGAGAATGACCACTGAGTACCCGCTCTATATAGAAACAAATCATGTCATGCGACTAACGACGAAGAGAATGACCAAATTTCTCGAGGCTAATTGGGTTAATTTGTGAATGGGCTCCTCTGCAGTGATCTGTGTCTGCAGCTGATGCTGATAGTTGTCTGCCCGGTTGCCTGCTGACGAACGTCCTTTTGAAGCCAAGTGTCGTGGGCAGTTATGGCTTCCTAACGACGTCCTCCGTGCGAGTGGTAGACAGGGCGTAAATATACACTCGGCCAGGTGCGAAGGAAAATGTAGCAGGTGTTCAAATGATAGCTTTTTCGCACACCCCTTCGCTTCCCGGCTATTTCCCCCACTTTAGCTCATGTAAGGGGCTTGTCTCGATGTCGAAGGTGCTTCTTCGCCCTCGACCTTCCGTCCTGTAATCAAGTGTATGACGGAGTATTGTGTTCTCGGCCAAAAGCAATGTTGCGTATAGGCTGCAGGGCGCTAACGGTGTCGAGACGAGATCATCATAGCTTCCATCATTCTTGAAACTCTGAGGGAATGGTCTGTTAATTATGTGGCCTTATGAGCACAGTGTACAGGTTCGGGATTATTTTTTCGTTGTTGTTATCGAACACACTGTGCTACACTTGATTGATTAAACATGCCCTAAACATAGAGGTTTGCTGACAAGATTCAACCTGTTCTCGACTCCTTTTGACGGCACACCTTTCGCCTTGCGCATCTTATCAGTATCTTAAATTAATCGAACGTCTGCACCTGTTAAGTTTGCGTTTTTTGTGTGTGGTTTTTGTGTTTCAGTCGAGCTATGAGCATTTGTAAGGGAGCTACTAAGACCTCTGAAGCTCGGGAAAAGTTCGTTGGACAAGCAAGATGTGTAAACTATGTCACAACGTAAACTAAAAACGTTTCCAATAAATATATGTCTTCTGAGCGTTAATGCCGAAATTTCAGGACGCTCCTTAGCTTGTAGGATCCCGGCCACGGCGGCTGCGTTTCGATGGAGGCGAAACGAAGAGGCGTCGTGTGCTGTGCGATGTCAGCGCACGTTAAAGATCCCCAGGTGGTCGAAACTACTCCGTAGCCCTCCACTACGGCCCCCCTTTCTCTCTATCCACTTTCACTCCCACCTTCATCCCTTCCCTTACGGCGCGGTTCAGGTGTCCACAGAGCAAGTGTGACAGATACTGCGCCTTTCCCTTCCTATGAACCAACCAACCAACCATCCTTAGCTTGTATGGTTTCCTTGACTCAGCTTCGGAGCTCTTTGTTTTCTTAACTCAAGGAAACACTGAAAGGAACCATCTAAATTTAGTATCGTCCTTATCCGCTCCTTGAATAACGAGGAACTTAGAGCAACGCAAGCCGCTTGCACGCATCTGATGTCAGAAATATGCGCCGAATAAAATTACTTGCCTAAATTGGGAAAAATCAAGTGCACATATATGAAAGGGTATTTCTTTGGGGCATCCGCCCCTATGTGCGCTCGCTTTGCATTTTAAGCATATTGTTTTAATGCTCTCTACAGCACAAAAGGAAAACATAGTTGATCATCTGGCAACGTCGAGTTTTTTTCAGCACAGAGGCAGCAGCGAATGTTCGCTCTGCCATTGTAAATTTTCCGTCGCCACTGCCGCTATGGAAGCCGCAATGCGCAAACCCAAAACTGTGAAGGGAAGCATACGTTCACGTCAAGGAACGAGGGGAAGAATCACAAAGGTAGCATCATGCCTACTCTGAAAAAGAGACACTCCAAGAAATGTCTCACTAGGAGCTCCTTAGCAAGGTGTATTTAGATATTGCCAGAAAGAAGACGCTCCACTTTTAAATCATCCTCATTGAAGCAAACGACGCTCTAGAATTAAATAAATATCGACAGAACGCTGCTCAAGTGCCACGGAAAGTCTAGAATTATGATTTCAAATTCAAGATAAGATCGCCGCTGGCACTGTTTACAATAACAGAATGTTAGGTGACCATATTTTGTGCGATAGCTACTCTGTCTTCCGTCTTCACAATAATACCTTCGTCCTCTGTCTTCTATGAGCTTAAATATCTCGGATATGTATTACTTTCGTATCAAAATGACAGGGATCATGTTAAACAGCAAAACAGTACATCTGATATACCGGCACTCGGAGACGCTCGATGAAGGATTTTCAGGCTGCTTAATGCGATGGTTGGCAAAGCAGCAGCTCAAGGACTGTAAGAAAAGCTCAAGGAAGCTCCAAATGAGTAATCAGTAGAGATTTTGTCGGCGAAATTTGTGTTACCAGCGCCCTGCAACCTCCATTACAATCATTCGCCTTTAGTGAAGGCTGATTGGCTGGCGCCAACTCTCAGTCATGTCCGAATGCTTAGAATGACGCAGCTATGCGCCTTGCCGTCTCATCAGGGTCGCACTCGATTTCACGGCTCAGCGCACTCACCTAATCTCTGACGGCACTCAGCGGCTTTGCTACACGTTTTGCACGAGCTAAATACTTTTATTTGATGCTTTCTGGCGCGTTCCTCCACTCCTGGCTTTAGTGGTGAGGTGCATGGTAAACGCATTCATGGAAACGAGAGCAAGCGTGCCATTTAGTGGTGTTTACTTTGTGCGGGGATCTGTTTAAACAAGTAATTGCTCGAGAGCTAGCCAGAGGCGCTGGAAATGTCTTGACAAGGTTGTCTCGTTTTATTGAATGCACAGATTTTGAGAAAAATATGTATCCCAAGGAATTTGCATCTAGCAAGTATCAGAGCTCTTGTGCATGAAACTCCCAGGGTTTAAAGGGCTGAAAACGAGAGCCCATATCGCCTTAGATAGATTTGGAACCTTAGCGATGAATTATACACGATATATCACGGTGCAAAAACAAACTCTGTGGGTGGTATATTTTTGTTTTACATAGAATGTGCTTGCAGTGCACTTTGTACTGCGCCCATGCAAATTCATTCGCAAACACAAATTCAGCGGCCCTATCCGAACATATAACACTACTGATAAAGGCTGATCAGACAGTTGGGCAATTATGCATGATTCCTTGGATGAAATAAGCGCGATATTCAAGCAACAATATCGTGTTTGTGCCACTTCGTTGCTGGACAGGGCTTTTATTTTTGAGGTTTTCGCGAAACGGAGGGCCTTTCTGAAAGTAAACCAATGCGTCGCTGCTGCGTAATAGAGCGCCATGTAGCATGGCAAAACGAACACGTCATCTGTCTCTCAATGCGCATTAGGAGATGTCGTTGCTCTTGGTGTTGTATATATGAAGTAAATATAAAGGCAGGTTCGTCGAACTTGTTATAAATTTCGTGAGCGAAAAGCAGCATAGCGGTTGAGACTGTTTAATCCCGTCTATTCCGGCAGACGTTAGTGACAGGAAGCCACTTCCTACACGAAGTTGCGCAGTAAGTCGAGCAGAAAAGAAAGCAGGGCGTGAGGAAATGAGCTTCTAAAATGACGACATATATGCGAGAACTTTCACTGCAAGTGATACCCAGTACCAGTATCCCGATAGTTGACCCCCCCTCCCCCCAAATTACGGATGCGCGTCGAACTCAGGTGTACGCTACACCGTTCAGCGCACAAGATCAGTTCCCTCCACATTTCACTCAGTCGCCCATGAACAACGTTTATTGAGCCCATACGGGGAAGACTCGCCGACACATCTCGCGGCCACCGCTGCCTACCTTCGAGGCTTTATTGGTGTGCACATAGTGATAGCCTGCGATATTTTTGGATGTGACCGGCCATTCTCTGCGCGCTGCGCGTTGTGTAAAAAGGCTTCTTGTCACGATCATTGCATGCGGAGGTGCCGATCCTTACGCGGCATGCTTACCGTATAGCGTTAACGTCAGACAGGACTTGTGCACGCGCCCAACGTGTGGCTGGTTAAGCAGTGCCGCAAATGATTGTGGGACTGGTGGCTCATTTGGCGACACGTCTCTGAAGCGAGCGAGCTTTCAAACGAACTAAAATGTCGTGTCCAAGGTGAGTATGTAAATCGTTTTTCATTCTCTCGGACATGCGGCAGGCGCGCACTGCCTGCGACCGTACCAAGTTGTTACAATCATTTCTGGTCGATTCATTCATCTACAGCATTCTCATGTTTCAGCGTTGAAATGGGAGAGCAAAACATCGTTTTAGAATATATCATTTCGCATGTGTGATATGTCGAGACATATAATGTTACATTATGCTTCATGTTGACGGTTCCTATGTTGTTTGTAAATAATTGCTCAGAATCTATAATAAAAATACATGAACAGTGCTCCCTCTTGTCTCTGTTATTTTCGGGCACCTGTGGTTCCTGTTTTACTTGAAGTCGAGCCTATCACATCCGGCTTGAAGTTGCAATTACAGCGATAAATTTATGACGACAGACACTAAAAACTTACTGGTCTCGTGTTTACAAAGCATTTTGATAAACTTAACTGCGCTGTTTGATGATCCCTCTATTTTATTTCAAACACAGATTTCTTTGGTTTTCTGTTGAAGTCTACATTACTCGTTGCGGGCGCAGGACATAGTTCAGAAACAAAATTTCGCTACGCATCACAAGCTTAATAATTTTTTTTTTAATTTGCTTGCAAAAGTATCTAACAATATTCCGCAGTTGCCTCATGAATTTCAAAAGTGCAGCTCACTGGTTCTCTACGGACACTTAATTACTAGATTCGAGCAGTGGTGGAATTCTAAAGATAATATTCTGCAACGCATTGGAACATGTGCATAGTATTAGCTTATAACATCCCACAGGTGTCTCACAGCTAAAGGGTGTTCCAGAAAGCTGGACTTGGGTATTAGTTGCGTCTGTTCGGGGACATAGCTGCGGTTTTAAAGCGTCCGTGTGTAGCGGCCTGATAATTGGTTCATTGGTGATCGGAGCTGGTAGCAAGTGGCAGCTGCTATCGTTGGCGTGGCAACTGCCTTGCAATTTCTGTGATTAGCCACTTGCTGCTTTCATTTGACATTGCCGCCCGCACTGGTCCCGCCAAATGAAATAGAAAATGGTTCATTATATAATAAAGCTCAAGTTTTTTTTCAGCTTAAGTCTCCCGTTAAAGTTTCCCTTTCTTTGTAAACAGTTTCTCTCGGAAGCTGTCTACAAAAAAAAAAAAAGGAAAAAAATACGGATTGAAGTCACTATCACGCCACAATATGCATTCGCTAATATTGTGCTCGTTCACTGTGGAGGTACCTGGACCCCTGTTTTCTTAGTGGCTGTAGTTGTGCGTTTGAGCGTACTGTTGCACTTTCGGCGGGTGAGCTTGTGGCTGGTTTAGTGTCTACTCCGTTACATGTGTGTCAGAATGACGCCTGGATCACGTATCGAGTGAATCTGATGCAGCTAATACAGGATCGTGGTGAATGTAGCGATGTGAAAAATGTATTTGCCCTGCAGTTGATATAGCCTGGCTGCTAAGGAATGACGTATAAACGTTAAAATTTCTTTTCAAAAACAATCTGAGACGTTGGAAGAAGAGACGAGCCACGGATGTATAATAAACGATGGTTGGAGCACGTTCTGCATCGTATCGGAACTCCTGATGTCGGAGCTGTGAGAATGGTTTCGGTGTGGTGAGGGAGTTTAGAGGATTCCTTTACTTAACTGTAACTAAACACAGTGATGTGGACTAAAGAACTCCGGCTACGCTTATGTATAGCGCCTCGCATGGTCCTCAACCAGTGTTGCACAGGTTACATGAAAGAAGTAGCCGATTACAATTACTTAATCGGAAATATAATAGGCTTCGGTGATCAGCTACTGCCTCCTCGTACAGGATCGTCCACTTTTAGGGAGGACACGCGAGCACGTGGGCGTTCTCTTCAGATGGTCAGTGCGTCCGACCCGACCGACTGCGCTTCGAAACAAAGCGATCGCACATGCATGTGAAGCCCCACCTCCAGGTCGTTCGTCGCAAAATGATTTCACTTTTTGCGCACTGTCTCTCGGACCTGGCAGCATAGCCTGAGTTTTCGCGTACTGCGAATAACGTTATTAAGCGACACTGCATACAGCTCTTTAAAAAAGCGTTGCCGTAACCCTGAACTGTGACAAATGTGTCGCAGAAGATAATCGCGTGCTTTCTTATCAAAATAGGACGGAACATTCTATGTGCTGCGTTTAGAGTGATGCCATGGCATGTCCGCATTCAGCATATATATGCTACTCAAGCTGGAGGCTAGTTTGCGATAGGAATTCTAACTGACAA
This sequence comes from Amblyomma maculatum, assembly GCF_055883805.1. Taxonomy (NCBI): domain Eukaryota; kingdom Metazoa; phylum Arthropoda; class Arachnida; order Ixodida; family Ixodidae; genus Amblyomma; species Amblyomma maculatum. The sequence goes on from NC_139345.1 coordinate 27,714,905, forward strand.
TATATGTACAGATGCGGACATAAGTAAACGGAGCACGCTTTTCCTTTCAAATTAAAATCACTCCTTCTGCACTGGAGATAAGAAAACAATATTTATCCAGGTGAAAGGCCACTGACATCTACTAATGGCTCGAGCATACCATGGCTGCCAGTTAAATTATGCAACGAGTGAGAAGAAAATAGCGTGCTCCCTTTACTTTGTCCGCACCGGTACTTCCAAATGTGTCCTGTTCATTGTAATTGTAGTTTTCCACTAAGAAGTAAGACAGATGTCTCGCATTCCTTTTCACCAAAAACGAAAACAACTAAGGAAGTTGTCGCCAAACTCTGTGCCAGTCGCTCAATGTCGAAAATTCGTGCAATGAAAAGACGGCGCTAAAGGTGCTACATCTTGTACTCATAAGGCGAAGCTTAAATGTCGTACTAATTTTCCCTACATGCATCTAATCACAGAAAACGGTGTAACGTGAGGTATTGTTTATTGCGTAAGCGGTAAATAGCTGCCAGTGCTCAGTTAACCACTCTAGAGCGATAGCTCACTGCCTTCTGGTTAACAGCACCGATTCGGCACACGAACAAAACTTTGTGAATTTCATCTATGCTAAAGCGAGACTATCTTCTACAGTGCGTGCACCTGACAAAAGAATCTGGATTGATTTTTTTTTCTTATTGCATTAAAATCGCAGTAGTCGAGCTATTGTACAGTTCTCTTACATTGAAATATTGTCGCCGCAAACGAAAGTGTAGGCATTCCCATCGGTTGTGCGGAGTCAGCAGGTAAGGGCTGAGTATGCCTGAGTCGCGCAATTTTCCCCGTTCAATCACATCAATCGAAATGAAGCTTCGATGATGAGGTCCTAAAACAGCTGTGCTCATTCCATGCGCACCTGAACCTATTTTTCTAGGAATATTATATAATGCAGGGCATCAGCCCTTGGTTTTATTAAAATTTCTGGCATGCAACAATGAGATCTGTTGCATGGTTTATATATTTATTCTATGGTGTTATATAAAATTGAATAGCGTGATTCTGAAAGCGCATGCAAACGTACCTTTTTCTTTCTTTTTTTTTTTTTTCTTGGAAGAAGCGAGGCGCAGTGCTTCTCTCCCTAGCACGTGCCCGAGAGAAAGAGAAGGGGGTTTTGTAATCACGCCGCATATACGGCGATACTCTGTGAGGAGCACGCATTGGTGAGACATGCGAGACATCTTCCCATGGTCAGCCGGGGAAAGGAGAAAAAGAAGCGCGTAGGAACATGAACATAGCAGATCAGATTCGTGTATCAGCAGTGAAGCAATCGACGTTTAACAAGTTCTCCTTCCTTCGCCTAGGGTAAGAAGAAAGGAGATTTCGCTGTGAGCTTGAGTGCACAAGTAGAGCCACATGTATCTCTAAACAGCAAAGCGCGTGTCTCCCCTCCTGTTTATCCTTATTTTTATCCTTTCAGTTTCCTTTGATAACGCGAGATGCTGTCTTAAGTATAGTGTTCGCTAGTGCTAGATAAGAATGCTGTTTGGTTATCAGGGCTCGGGTTCTCCACACTGCTTGTTCCCGCGGGATTGCCTTTTAGAAGGAAATGTTGGCGGTTAGCAGGAAAATGCGTTATCTGAAACCATAAAGCAGCGATGCTTCTCGAGGGTGTCAGATTTGGTCCAGCGGCCGTCTCACTTTCAAGCCCAGCTCCGTTGGCGACACCGTATAACACGACACCCTTCCAGATTGTGGACAGCGTCAGCTCCTCGTACACATAACAAGAACTACGCCTCTTGGCTGCAGTGAGCTCGCGTGCCCCAGACGCGTTGCAGGCCCGGTCATGTCGCCGTCGGCAGCCGTCTTCTTCGCAGTCCTCCCACTCGTTTGGGCAGCCTGGAGTCTTGGTGACCAGGTGTTCCAATACAAAGCACTCGCCGAAGATCATCCCAGCGAGAGTGGTGTCAAGCTATGGGCGCTGCTTGTGGCCGGCTCGAGCGGCTACTACAACTATAGACACCAGGCTGACGTGTGCCACGCTTACCACGTGCTACGCAATCATGGCATCCCAGACAACCAGATCGTGGTAATGATGTACGACGACATCGCCTACTCCGACGAGAACCCAACTCCTGGCGTCGTCGTGAATCATATCAATGGCTCCAATCTGTATCCGGGCATAGTCAAGGACTACACGGGCAACTTGGTCACGCCGTCCAACTTCCTCGACGTCCTCCGGGGCCAGAGGCCGCCCGACGGAGGCACGGGCAAGGTGATCGCTAGCGGGCCACGAGATCACGTATTTGTCTACTTCGCCGATCACGGCGCACCTGGCCTGATTGCGTTTCCAAACGAGGATGTACTATACGCTCGGAACCTGAGCAACACGATCACGTCAATGCACGAGAACGGTCAGTTCGGCAAGATGGTCATCTACGTGGAAGCATGCGAATCGGGCTCCATGTTCGACGGCGGCTTGCTTCCGAATAACGTCAGCGTTTACGCCACAACCGCAGCCAATCCCAACGAGTCCTCGTACGCCTGCTACTGGGACCCTCTTCGTGGGACATACCTGGGTGACTTGTATAGCGTGAATTGGATGGAAGACTCAGACAAAGAAAACCTGAGGCGAGAGACCCTTATTGACCAGTTCAAGATCGTCCGGGCGGAAACGAACACGAGCCACGTCATGGAGTACGGAGATCTCAGTATTGGCGACATGAAAGTCAGTCAGTTCCAGGGTAGAAAGGAGGCGGAACCTATTATCTTACCGAATGCAGCATTGGATGCGGTCGACAGTCGTGACGTGCCCGTGGCCATTCTGGAAAAGAAGATCGAAGCAGCTACTGACGTGGATACAAAGCACGCCTTACTGAAAGAGCTGGAGAATGTCGTGAATAACAGATTCTTCGTTAAGGAAAAAATTCGCGAAATGGCCCTATTGCTAAGTTACGGAAGTACAGAAGAAGCGAATGCTTTGCTTACGACGAAGCATCCCGTTACGGACTTTGACTGTTACGAGGAAGCGGTGGACAATTTCAGCAAGAAGTGTTTCCCACTCTCGGCCAACCCTTACGCTCTGGGCCACTTGCAGTTTTTTGTAAACGCGTGCAAAGAATTTGAAGTCCGTGAGATCACAGCGGCCATAAAAGCCATATGTAGGTTCCCGGCAGTCAAGGGCATTGTGTAATATAGGCGATCACACTTCTCGGTTCAGAAATTCTGGCAACAAAGTCTCGAAATGAATTGCTGCACGTCGGCTTCTTTTGGCCCTTCTTTTGGTGCCGTATCTTTATTGTGGCGCTAGCGAGTGACATTGGGTAGAATTCTGACCTGTGTTCAAAATCGTGGTATCGTTTGTATTTGATTCCTTCAGTAACAAAGTTCAGATACGATCAGTTTTATCAAACATGTACTCCTCTGTACAGACGCGCCTTATGTAAAACAAAGCCGGAACGGTTACAGAACTGGAAGTACGCTTGCTCATTGAATTTATCTCCTAAACAACATGCAATTGTGAAAATTATACCACAATGTTTTTTGCAGAACGGTAATCTAGGTCCCATGACAATTTTTTTGTTTTGTTTTCAATGAATATGTGGTGGGCAAATGTGTCGAAACAAAGAAATGGGCTTTAGTTTTGCAAAATACGACATAGTTTTCTCGGAAAAAAAAAAAAAAAACTCGTATAGCATCACTAATGGCGGAAAACGTCATTTTTGCCATTTCAAGAAGCTGCAAGTTTGCAAGTGCGCAATACATGCGCACAAGTGGTGCGCATGTGGTGTCTTTTTCTTTCTTGCGTCGTCGTCTTCTGCGCCGGTTTTCAAGTCGTGAACCAACTTGCCCCACAGGCCGTCATTCTAATAATATTCGATTAAATAGTCGTCATCACTCCGCCTCCTGCGCGAACCTGAGAAACAAAAAAAAAAAAAAAAAAGGTACGAAGCGGAAACTACGTCTCATCTTCAGTATGTAGAGCACGCCGTCTGCTGCTACTCAATAGGTTTGCCAGTTTTGCTGCCACAGAGCTCTGTACATCGAAGTGTCTTTGTCAAAAGGAGCAGCTTGAGGTAGGTGTACAGATTCAGGTAAACCAGTGAACAGGAACATGGGGAATTCAAGGAAATAAGTGCAATAGTTGCACTTGTCGCGTCCACATGCATGTCGGAGGAGTGCGAAAATCTACAGCGTTCACACCATGCGAGAAAGTGAGGGCGAATACCGATGCTGCTGATGAGCCTTAGTATCCGCGTCTGTGCTCGCCATAGAGGCAAACTATAGCTGATGACAGTTCATGCTGTGGCACTCGCAAATTCTAGCCTATTCTTTGAAATAGTTTGCGGATAAATTGCACTGACAACCTATAATGCACGTGCTAGCTATCGCAAAACGCAGCGTGCTATGCCTGCATAATACCTGCACGCTTTGATTGATTGATTGATTGATTGATTGATTGATTGATTGATTGATTGATTGATTGATTGATTGATTGATTGATTGATTGATTGATTGATTGATTGATTGACAACCTGTATTGGGAAAAATTGGGGTCAGGGGTAGTGGGTTAGGAAAGAGCAGTAGTCGGCAGTCCTCTGACAAGGAGTCCGTTGGCCTCAGCAGCGGCTCTCTGGCCCGCTGCACCAGCATGGGCTGATGCTGTGCGTCCGTGCGTCCGAGTAGGCTAAAAGGCCTTTCCACTGCACAGGACTAGGGCTATCTATTTTAGGCGTAGGCGCGCACTGGTTTAGGAAAAAAATGAGTTTTTAATTACATTTATACGGCACTGGTATCCTTGAACCTTTAAAGAATTATCTAAACGGGAGGATATATAGCTGGGAGCTTTCATGTATAAATCTTTAGACAAACCTGTTGCGCCTATAAAAATATTGTGAAATAACTTAAGTCTAAGATATTTGCGTCTGGCTTGCAATAGAGGCCACCCTAAATTTTTGAACATCTGAGAGGAGCTTTTAGTGAAATCATAGTTTGCGGACACAAACCTTGCTGCTCGTTTTTGAATTCGTTCAAGTTCGCTAATAAGTATTTTTGTTTCAGGATGCCAAGTCGCACAACTATATTCTAAGATGGGGCACACGTTGGTTGAGTAGAGTGTCTTCTTGAAATCAGTAGGTGCTCGCTTGAAATTGCGTTTTAAAAGGTTTAACACACGGCTAGCTTTGGCAGCAATATGGCTTACGTGGTCGTTCCAAGAAAGGTGTGTGCGAAGATAACACCTAAGTACTTGTAATTCTTAACAAATGCTAAGTTTCTGTCGCCTAGAGAGTACTGGGTAGGTAATGGTTGCTTTTTATTTGTAAACTGCAGAACTTTACATTTTGAAAAATTTAATGTCATGTGCCATGTTTTGCACCATGCTAAGACAGAGTCAATGTCACTTTGCAATTCATAGAAGTCGCTTACACAAGTGACGTCATGGTAAATACAACAATCGTCGGCATATAATCTGACCCGACTAGAAACCCGGTCAACTATATCATTGATAAATATTACAAAAAGAAGAGGGCCCAAAACTGATCCCTGGGGAACAACCGATAAGACTGCAATATCTGTTGAGCTTGCGCCTTCAAAATAACGCGTTGCTTTCTACCGACGAGATACGCTTCGAGACATTTCAGCAGGGTGGGTGGAACTTTGAGGGTAGCCAGTTTCAGTAATAATAAATTATGTGCGACAGAATCAAAAGGTTTTTTGGAAATCCAAACATATGCAGTCAACCTGGTTACTATTGTTAACTGAGAAAGCAATATCGTGAGCAAACTCTCAAGAAAATTCCTTTCTGAAGCCATGTTGCATTGGACAAAAAAAAAGTTATCCTGGAGGTACCTAAATAAATTAGTGTAGATGATGTGCTCTAGTTATTTGCATATGACACTTGTAAGTGAGATAGGCCTATAGTTCTTAGTTTTTGGTTTTGTCGCCACTTTTATATAGAGGAACTACGTTGGTGGTTTTCCAGTAATCGGGCAAAGCGCCGACATCCATTGATGTTTGAAAGAGTGCGACTGAAAAGGGAGCGACAGAAACTACACAGTTCTTCAATTCGGAATATGGTCAGGACCGGGTGCTGTGTTTACCTTGAGCTTCTGCAAAAGTAACACTATTCCATGTACTGAGATAGCTATGCAACCCATCTCCGTAAACTCATTCACAATATGTAAGCCGTCAGTAGGGCATGCCGATAGAGAAAATACTGACTGAAAATAAAAACTGAACTGTTCAGCATTGCCTTCCATATCCGAGCTATAGTTGACGTCATCTATAATATCGGGGATGTTGTCTCTTACGCGCTGCTTACTTTTTACGTACTTCCAAACTTGTTTTGGATTGTTCTTAATTTTTCCGCCTAGAACACCCAGATACGCACGTTCAGCCCTGCGCATCTCTCGCGTTATAATCTTGCTCAGCTCTTTCAACTTGTAATGCAAGGAAGGCTCTAGAGATTGACAGTACCTACGATATAAGCGGTGCCTTTTGTTTATCAAGGTTCGAATGGCGGTATTCACCCAAAGCTTATTTGTTCGACACTTTAACGAAACAGTGCGTGGGGCGTGGTGATGTGTAGGGCCAGAAGTTTTGTCTTCAGTAGGCGCCACGTGGAATGTATATCAAGTCTGGAACTGGTGGTGTATAAATTCTGGAAGAAAGGCATCGAGTTCACGCGATAGCGAGGCATAGCCTCCTCTTTCGTAATGAAATACAGTACGTGGTGGCGGATTTCTGCGGTGCTTGGCAGAACAGGACAATGTTGCGATTACCACTTCATGGTCGCTTAAACCGGGAATTGTGGCGATTGAAGAAACGAGGGTGTGATCGTTGCAGAAAATCAAATCAAGTACATTTGCACTACTGCAGCCTATTCTAGCTGTGCATTCTACAAACTAAAATAGGGAATGGGTGTTAATCATTTCACGAAAAGCGGTATGAAGAAACGATGTAGTCTTTACATTCAGCTTAAGGGAGACCCATTCTAAATTCGGTAAATTAAAATCACAACCTAAAATAACGTAGGATGCATCCGGGTTAGTAGGATGTTGCTCAATTCAAATAGGGGTTGCGGTGTATTAAGTACTGGAGATCTGTAAAATGAACCAATAGCCATTGAGGCACCGTCAACCAATAGGACCTTACACCAGACCGATTCGCATGTCTGGTTGTCTGGGTTAAGAGGTATGCTGTTCAGTCTATTATCGTTAATGACAAAGATACCACCACCATGCTTATTGCGGTCCTTCCGGTATACATTGTAACTAGGCGGAAATATCTCGCAGGTGCCTATTGCTTCGTCCAGCCATGACTCAGTGCCAATGACCACATGTGGCTTGACCAATTCCAAGAGTGCAGCGAACTCCTCCTTTTTTATTCTTGCGGCTGCGGCAGTTAACAGCAATAAACGGTTTTAGGATAAACTCGTTTCTGGGATGCAGGATTCCTTGATGGCTATTGGTTTATGATTTTCACGGCGTGCGCTGTCATACATGTAAACCTGTTCTGCCAACTTTAGTTCGTTGAAATTAAGTTTGAAGTCACCGCCACGTTCCTTGGCAAACTGTATCAGCCTCTTATACTCATGCCTTACTTTATTCGAGAAGTCTTCACTGATAGCAAAACCCGTATCTTTTAGTTTGAAGCAACTTCAAGTAAGCGTTGTTTGTCTTTGAAAGATCAGAATTTCACAATAATCGGAAGCTTTTTTTTTGTTGTTGTTGTTTGTTTGTTTTTTTCTGGTGAGTAACGCCCAACCCTAGTGACAGAAAAAAAAAAAACAAAAAAAAACCTATGAGTCACAATAACCTCATACAAATTCTCATACTAAACTCGTAGTAAACTCATACAAATCTCATATGATCTCATACTAATCTCATTCATCATATGAGAAATATATAAGAATTAATTAGATTTGTATGAGTTTAATATGAGAAATCTGTATGAGTTTATTGATACTCATACGGTTTTTTTTTTTCTTCTTTTTTTTTTTTTTTTCACTAGGGAAGTCTGTGCGCTCTTTCCATAGCTGTCGAGCAGAGTTCTACAGTTAGTTTCTGAGCGCAAAAAGTCAGAATCCGTTCTTCACACTCTGCCTCGGAATCTCGGAATCTGGGCGGCCAAAAAAGATCTGGTTGTTCCTTCTTGCTCTGTTATCAAGAACGTCATGGCTTTAGTGGACAGTCGAAAACGAGGAAGCAACCGATTCGACGCGATACGAGATCCTTTCTATCGATTCTTTTAAACTGTGAGACACATGATGCGCGGTCTTCAGCGCACACAACCTTGGCTGCGAGTTCCTCTACTTTTTGTTCAATAGCCTGCTGATTACATCGAAGCGAACGAATTTCGTCAATATTATCGGACTGTTTTCCCAAGATAGATGATATTTGCATAATAGCCTTAAACATTTCCTGTTCTCGTTCTTCTGTAAGAGGACCAGAATTTAGCTCGACATCCCAGGAAAGCTGTAAGAGCAACTTTGAAAACACACAAAAAATGCCCCTATAATAAGTTCAGTCCTTCAGTCACGTCCGACTCTTCGTGACCCTATGGACCATGTCACGCCACGCTTTCCGGTCTCTCACTATCTTCCTAACATCACATAACTTCCTGCAGTGCCTCGAGGATGCCATCTAACCATCGCGTTCGCTGCCTACCCCTTCTCCGGCGACCCTCAACCTTTCCCAACATCAAATCTTTCTCCAGGGACTCCTCTCTTCTCATCAGATGACCAAATTAGCTGAGCTTTAACTTTAGAATTTGACCCTCCAATGAGCAGTCAGGGTTTATGGTCGACAAGATCCACTGATTTGACCTTCTGGCAGTTCAAGGAACTCTCAAGAGTCTTCGCCAGCACCACAATTCAAACGCGTCAATTCTTCGGCGGTCAGCCTTTTTCGCAGTCCAACTCTCGCATCCATACATCACAACTGAAAAGACCACAGCACGAGTTATACGGATCTTGGTTTGCAGACTAATGTCTCTGCTCTTTATTAGGCGGTCAAGGCTAACCATTGCTCTCCTTCCCAGAAGCAGGCGTCTCCTAATTTCATGGCTGCAGTCTCCTTCCGAGGTAATCTTGGAGCCCAAGAACAGAAAATCTGTCACAGCTTCCACTTCTTGTCCATTGATGCTCCAGGACTTGATAGGGCAAGACGCCATGATCTTTGTCTTTTTAATGTTCAGTTTAAGCCCAAACTTCTCACTCTCTTCTTGTACGCGCATCAGAAGTCTCTTGAGTTCCACTTCACTTTCTGTCATTAAAGTGGTATCATCCACATATCTAAGGTTGTTGATACGTTTTCCATCAATCTTCACTCCAGCTGAAGACTCGTCCAGACCGGCCTTCCTCATGATGCACTCTGCATATAGGTTAAATAGGCAGGGCGACAGTATGCAGCCTTGCCTCACCCCTTTCTCAATCGGAAACCAATCAGTAAGACCATGCCCAGTTCTGACTGTGGCCTCTTGCCCTTCATAAAGGTTCCTGAGGAGACAGATGAGGTGAATTGGAACTCCCATCTCTTGGAGAGCTTGTCACAATCTGCTGTGATCTACGCAGTCAAACGCTTTCGCATAATCAATAAAGCAGAAGTAGATGGGTTTCTGGAACTCTCTTGCTTTTTCCATGATCCAGCGAAGGTTGGCAATTTGGTCTCTAGTTCCTCTGCCCTTACGAAACCCAGCTTGCACGTCCGGAAGCTCCCGATCCACATACTGCTGCAGCCTACCTTGGAGGATTTTCAACATCACCTTGCTAGCATGCGGAATAAGCGCGATCGTGCGGTAGTTGGAACAATCTTTGGCACTGCCTTTCTTTGGAATGGGGATGTAAACTGACCTCCTCCAAACCTGTGGCCACTGCAGGGTTGTCCAAATCTTCTGACATAATATATGCAGAATGTTAACAGCGTCATGGTTGAGGTTTTGAAGCAACTCAGCTGGAATGCCATCAATTCCGCTAGCTTTGTTCTTAGCAAGGCTGGCTAAGGCCCATTCAACTTCACTCTTCAGGATGCCCGGCTCGAGATCAGTAATCACAACCGTCTTATGCTGGGTTTGCACATTCGGGTCCTTCTTGTACAGTTCTGTGTATTCCTGCCACCTCTTCTTTATCTCTGAGGCTTCAGTGAGGTCCTTGCCTCGTTTGTCCTTTATCACACCCAGCTTAGCACAGAAGCTTCCTTTGATATCTTTGATTGTCTTATACAGAGCTCTTGTGTTCCTTAATTGGCTGTTGTCCTCAACTGCTTGGCACTGTATGTTCAGGAAGGCATTCTTATCTCTCCTTGCTATTTTCTGAAAATCCGAATTGAGAACCTTGTATCTTTCTCTTTCCCCCATAACTTTTGCCATCCTCCTTTCCCAAGCTATTTGCAAAGCCTCTTCAGATAACCAGTTTGCTTTCCTGCATTTCTTTTGCTTTGGAACTACCTTAGTAGCAACTTCTTGTATAATATCACGAACATCAGTCCACATCTCTTCGGGCTCTCTGTCTTCTAGATCTAATTCTTGAAATCGATTCCTCACTTCCACAGCATATTCTAATGGAATTTGATCCAGATCATACCTGAAAGGCCTTCTAGTTTTCTGCGTTTTCCTCAATCGAAGCTTAATTTTGGCAAGAAGAAGCTGATGATCGGTGCCACAATCGGCCCCAGGCCTTGCTTTTACTGCTTGTATAGCGCGTCTCCATCTCTGCCGGCAAAGAATATAATCGATCTGATTCTTGTACAGACCGTCCGGTGAAGTCCATGTGTACAGGCGCCGCTAGTGCTTTTGAAAATGAGTATTCGCTATGGTCAGGTTGTTTTCTTGACAAAACTCTACTAGCCTCTGCCCAGCTTCATTTGGCTCGCCAAGACCGAACTTGCCTATAATTCCGGATATTTCTTCACTCCCGACCTTAGCATTCCAGTCTCCTATGAGAAAAGCGACGTTTGATAATGGGGTGCGGACTAAAAGGCATTGTAGGTCCGCATAAAATCTCTCAACGTCAGCTTCTTCAGCAGTAGTGGTCGATGCATAGACTTGGATAACTGTTATGTTGAAAGGGTGACCTTGGATCTGAAGTGAAATCATTCGGTCGTTTTTGAGGTTGTACCCTAGCACTGCTTTGCCCATTCTTGTTTACTATGAGAGCGACCCCATTCCTTCTCTTGGATTCGTGCCCACAATAAAAGACATAATGGTCGCCGGAGTTAAATTCTCCCATTCTGGTCCACTTGAGCTCGCTGATACCCAAGATATCAATGTTCAATCTGTCCATTTCTCGCTTGACGACATCCAGTTTACCTTGCGTCATAGATCTTACATTTCATGTTGCTATGTGATATATCTCCTTGCAACATCGGACTTTCCGGTCGCTTCCCGACACATCCACAACTGAGCGTCCTTTTGCCTTTAGCAGCCGCTTCATTCGTCCTGGAGCTACTAGGAATCGCCCTTTGTTCATCCCCAGTAACATGTGGGACGCCTTCCAACCTGGGGGGCTCATCTTCAGGCGCCATATCATTAATGGTATTGTGACTGGCCATAGGGTTTTCTTGGCAGGAAATACTGGAGTGGGTTGCCATTACCTTCTCCGGTGAATCACATTTTGTCACAACTCTCTGCCGTGACCTGTCTATCTTGGGTGGCCCTACACAGCAGAGCTCACGACTTCATCGAGTTTCGCAAGCCCCTCCGCCACGACAAGGCAGTGATCTATGAAGGGGGGCCCCATAATAGCACAGACTTAAACAGATCGTGTGACATGCAAGCAGGCATTGGGTGGGATCTGACGGCAGTTTTCTAAAAGGTTTGCCATTTACACAGTGATAGGAATAACCAACCTAGAGAAACACGAAGCGTAAGTCCCTGGCAGCCATGGCGGCGCCAGATCTCCGGTGACCGAGCAGAGGGGCCGCTTGTGGGCTAATTAATTTCGAGGTTTGCTTCTCCGTTTGGGTAACGCAAGCGCTGATGTTTAGGTATCCGTTTCAAGATTAGCGCCACGCTGTTGCCTATCAAGCGTCTCTGTTGTGACTTACTCGATCCTGCCTCGACATGGCCCAATTTGAAGGTGGACATAGCTCAAAGCATCTGTGGTGCAAGAGTTTCTTTCTCTTGTTGCGAAAAGTTCACGTGAAAGGCACACGGTGAGCCGAGCGAGCTCATTAAGTATAGTTGGCCACAATATCAGGCCCCTTCTTTAGGTGTAGAGCTACTGCGCTTTTGGAGAAGCAAACAAATTGCTTACCGAAATTTTCCTATCAAAGAACATGTTGGACATTCCAGCCATAAGTTGTAGCACCGAAAGAAACTTCAGTGCTACCCGATTCATTATCCAGGAACGCCGAAAATGCCGCAGTTCAATGCATAACTTGTTGTTTTTGCACAATAAGTTAATTCTATGTACGGGCTGTGCCTCTATATATTCAGCAATTTTGTCATTCCAAAAACGAGAACTTCAAGATCTTGGATAAATTGAACATCCTGAAATTACTTCCTTCTGTATCATCGCTTTATCGACAGTTACAGCATGCCAGGCCGGCCCGGTATATATATATATATATATATATATATATATATATATATATATATATATATATATATATATATATATATATATATATATATATATATATATTATTTATAGCACCTCCCGCTAGAGGTGTGCGCAGGCCGAAATTTTGAGCCCGTCCCAGCCCGGCGCCAAGATTTAGGGCCCGGGACCGGGCCGGCCTGGCATGCTGTAACTGTCGTTAAAGCGATGATACAGAAGGAAGTAATTTCAGGATGTTCAATTTATCCAAGATCTTGAAGTTCTCGTGTTTGGAATGACAAAATTGCTGGATATATAGAGGCACAGCCCGTACATAGAATTAACTTACTGTGCAAAAACAACAAGTCATGCATTGAACTGCGGCATTTTCGGCATATATATATATATATATATATATATATATATATATATATATATATATATATTATTGATAGCACCTCCCACTAGAGGTGTGCATAATATATATATATATATATATATATATATATATATATATATATATATATATATATATATATATATATATATATATATATATATATATTATTTTTAACTATTTATAGGTTTTTTTTTAGAATGTGCTTTAGGAAAACCACTCTGATGAAGTTGCGCCTGAGCTGCAGGAAATCCCAGCCTAAATTGGTGCTTTTTAATACGCTTACACTGCTGCGACGATTGCACGAATTTAAAATGAAACGTGCTGAATTATTCTGTATAACTTCAAGTTTCTTGATAACGAATTTTGTAGACGAATCCGAAACTGACGTTGCATATTCTAAAATTGAGCGTACGTTAGAGGTATAGAGTACTTCTTTCACGTCACTGGGCAATAATAGTAATAATAATAATAATAATAATAATAATAATAATAATAATAATAATAATAATAATAATAATAATAATAATAATAATAATAATTGGCTCACAGGAAGGGAAAACTGCAGTACCTGTTACACTTAATTTTTCTGTGGACACCTGAACCGCACCGTAAGGGACGGGAGGAAGGTGGGAGCGAAAGTGGAAAGAGGAGCCGTAGTGGAGGGCTTCGGAGTAATTTCGATCACCTGGAAATCTTTAACGTGCGCTAACATCGGAAGCGTGAAGCGAGTGGCTGCTCCTGTTCTAAACAGGGCTGGGACTGGTCTAGCTTGCCACCGGAGTTGCATCTGTTATAGGTCGTCATTGCACCCGCCACCGCTTCAGTGATGGAGGAAGGCTGTTGCTAAAGCCCCTTTAGCTGTTGCAACGCGCGTCTTTCTCTCCCTCTTCTTTTTTTTTCCTTTCTTTCTTGAGAGCCAGTAGCAGGCCCATGAATTTTCCTTTCCTTCTTCCTCCAGTGCGCCGCCTGGCTGGTGCAGTGGCAAGACGCCCGATTACTGTGCCGAAGTACCCAGGTTCGATCCCGACCTCGGCGGCTGTGTTTCGATGGAGGCGAAACGAAGAGGCGTCCTGTGCTGTGCGATGTCAGCGCACGTTAAAGATCCCCAGGTGGTCAAAATTACTCCGTAGCCCTCCACTATGGCTCCTCTTTCTGTCTTTCCACTTTCACTCCCACCTTCCTCCCTTTCCTTACGGCGCGGTTGAGGTGTCCACAGAAAACAAGTGAGACAGTTACCGCGCCTTTCCTTTCCTATAAATCAGTCAATCAGTTAAACTAATTAAAGCTAGATCTAACTTACTAAAATTAAAAAAAAAATAAAGTTTTACTTCGGCACTGTAAGCGGCCAGGGTGACGCATGCTCCAACACGTTCTAAATTTTTCGCTTTGTCACTGCTGCTCATCGCCGCTGAGTTCGCTCAGTCGCTTGCATGTGAATGAGCCTTCAATAATAATGACGAAATTAGAGCATGATGGAGTGGGAGTGAGATAGTGACCTCTTCGTGACTGTCGAAGAAACCGCGTTTTCTGGGCTGAGCGTTGGCGTAGGAGACACCATACCTCAGCTAAGCTTGCTTGGACAAGCGTTTGGACAAGAGGCCTATGTCGGAGGAACTGCTGCTGGGCGCTTGGCAGGACAAGGGTATCCAGGCAATGCGTGCTCTTTGCCGTTTTTTTTGTGCGCCAGCGGACTTCATTCGCGCTTGTAAAGCAAGCTACTGTATTTGTATATGTATTTCATATGCCTTCTCCCACATCGTCACCCATCATGACCTTCTTTCTTCTCTCCTTCCCCTTCCCTAGTGCAGAGTAGCAGGCCAGACTTGAATTATTCCGGCCAACCTCTCTGCCTTTTCCTTTCAATAAATCCATCTATCTATCTTCCTCGATCTCTTTTTCAAAAATTGTATATGTTTGTTCGCAAGAATTAAAAGCAAGTAGCGATATGCACATGTACAGAGGTGACTTTTGTGCCCAAACGAAATTGTTATCGTGGATAGATACCCACCTTTTTTCTTAACAGTAATCCCTTATACTGTCAGGGGGCTCAAGCCCTTGAACTAAAAGCGCGCAGATACTAATGAGGTCGACCCAAAGCGTAAGCAATGCTTCAGTGCCATCGGAACCGCAATAAACGCCACGCGTCGGTAGCAGACGACGCCTTTCTCTGGCGCAAACGTCGATGGCAGCGCTACGGTGGCAAAAACAGACGCGACACTCAAGCAATTGCCGGTACTGCCGGTGCTACAGTCACTACAGTTATGTACGTTGGCGCCAGCAGTGCCGACGGGTGTTGTGTAAACATTGTTCTCATATAAATTTCGAGATGCAGTCCTATTTTGTTAATATTTGGGCTTTTATGAAGCACGGTTAAGTAGAAATTTTGATTTCAGTTTTACTCCTGCAATTCGATTTGCAACAAGTCTACAGAGAGCAGACGTGCAGGCATGCGTCCTGGACTTACGCGGAAGCTTTAAAGTTTGAGATTTCTCTGCTGGTGTCAAACTTTGTCGCCGTTATCATACATGAACCGTATTCAAGGTAAGGTATTCACAGCTCGAGTACGCTCTTTCGTGGCTGACTGTTTATTTATAATAACGATCCAGTGTTTGTGATGCGCAGCTTTCTTGAAGGCATTTCTACTAGAAACCCACAAGCATGATCTGGAAGCTATTCTGGCATCTGACGATGAAAGACGTCATTACTGCTTGCGAGTCAAGTAAGGAGCATCAATTGTTGCGCGCATTGCGCTGAAACTCCGCACCACGCGCGGTGCTCGTGACGGCGCATATTTTCTGGCTGCATCACTACAGCGAGATCTGACATTTGGACTTTCCTTTCTACAGCGGGACAACCCTCTTTGATGCCAGCGTGGAGTTTGGAGAGAGTCTCCTTTATGACCCCGTGAAAACTCTCGATTCCATGAACGTCTCCGTAGCTCTAGCATTAAGGGAAACCTTGGATGAGTGTTCTCTTCAAGATAAATATGTAAGATATTATTTGCTGCCTCGCCCTTTAAATTGAACGGTGAAGGACTCTGGTTTTAGTCTGTATCATGGCGATTTTTTATTTGCCGAGCAGTCACCGGAGAACAGAAGCTGCTATATCGCGTTGAGTTTCTCGCGTTTCTCGGTGAATTTTGTGACTGCGTGTATGGTGTAGAAATTATTACCGGTCTAATAAATGTGTCATGCAGTGACATATTTGTAGTAACATGCAAGCCTTTTTTTAATTAGGTAATGCCCAGTAAAGCCTTGGGGTATGTTTCTTCAACAGCATCGCAGTCGAGATATATTATCTGCCTGACATCTTTAGTTAAAAAAAGATGGGCCGATATTTTACTTCACTAAAATTTGCGTATTTATTCGCAGTGCTTGAAAGAGAATGTCCATCTCCGACTTGTAAACCTTCCTCAGTTCATCCAGAGAGCTACACTGCCTAAATGCAAGCACCTGTCAAGGTTTCTGGCCATTACTGGTAATATTCTGTTTTCCATCTTCAATGCGTCAAAGCTAAATAAGTTTTCACAGTTTTACTGAAGTGATTGTTATAAATAGGAAGCTTGTTCCTAATTCCACGAGAATACTATACCATACTCATATTTCTACAGTGTCTCCATTCATACTTGTGCGTTGTTGGGGTTGCTGAATTCATTTTTGAAAGCACTCCTGAAAGTCTGCTTTTATTATAATTGAAAACTTGCCCATCACGGCACGGAGGACATCCTTTTGATCCGTGTAGACTTTCCAAGGCATGTTGGTCTTGACGTCGGGGTACAACCAAAAATCACGAAGGCAAGGTGAGCAAGGTGGAGCCTGGAAATCACTGATGCCAGGGATATTATTGAATAGTGCAGTTCTCATTGTACAATGATTGGGAGCATTGTCATGATGAAAGAGCCATTTGCCCATTGTAGACTCTCTTCTTGTAGACTAGAATGTCTTCTACTGGTAGTCTCGATGCTCCGGCTAAGAGTAGGCAGATCCACCTTTCCACTCGCAATCAGATCTGGAGGAGCAGCAAACAAGCTGAATTCAAGATGTGCTTTAAGAGCAGAAGCACAAAATAAATGGAAAAAAAAATTATGGAAAGGACTTCCAGTCTAATTTCTGTCCGCAGGCACAACTGAAGTCAGCATTGTCAGCGTTGGAGCTCTCGCTGCTCTCATTGCTATTGATGGTCACTTAATGCTGCTACAACAGTAATTGAGGTTTCACCAGTACACTCAAGCAAGGTTTAGTCTACATTTCTGGCGTTATAGACTAGAAAAAAGCACACCACAGTGACACCAGACTCCAGCTGCACAAGTACACGTGCGAAGAGCCCCTCACACCGCATATACCATGCGTGCAGCACGCAGGAAATTAGTCTTGTGACCAGATCCTCCGTAGCTTGAGAAAGTTGCTCT
Organism: Amblyomma maculatum; assembly: GCF_055883805.1. Classification (NCBI taxonomy): domain Eukaryota; kingdom Metazoa; phylum Arthropoda; class Arachnida; order Ixodida; family Ixodidae; genus Amblyomma; species Amblyomma maculatum. The sequence goes on from NC_139345.1 coordinate 27,732,218, forward strand.
CAATAGAGGGCAGAGCTATTGGTGCTTCGAGTCGAATCCAAGCAATTGTAAAGAGCCAGTCAAACACATTCAGAGCGCTCAGTTTTGACAATTCATATGTGATGGCGTAATTTGAAGCAGTCTGTAGGGCTCAAAAGTGACCATTCGAAAATAGTATAAGGAAAGCACATTCTGAAGTTCTTGAAGTGTTCACTATGGCACTAATACATCTTGGCTGTTACCACCTGTCCCTCATCAAGTAAAATGGCAGCCACAATTCTGTCCCGAGTGAAAAAAAAAAATGTGATTTCATTCATCAGGTTTTTGTTGGAAGTGGGGCTCCATTTGACACTGAACCATACTGTGTTGGTTAGATTCAAGGCCTAGCTTCAAAAATCGTGCTTCTTGGCCAGTGACAGTTTATTGCAGCGCTATCTGCATAGTGGACTTTCGATTTTTACAATGTTCACCATTGGCATAGATGCAGAGCAGGAGTGAATAGATCTTTGATCCTCTGCCACCTCTCACAAGATCTCCTGCTCTATCACTACAACAGCATTTACAATAGTATGTACTCAGAGTTCTGTTATGTCACGGCCAGGATCTGCCCGTGCTGCTCCTTAGCTGCCTGATTGATCTGTAGCATAATAGTGAGGTGGAGTGAAACAGCAAGCTAACAGTGAAATTAATGGCATCCTTAATGGCCGCTTAGTAATTTTTAAAAACTTGTCACTTTCCTATCCTTGAACTTGCTAAAAATGGCCTCTGCAGAATCAGCGCCAGCCCAATTATCTCGTTCAAAAGCCTAAAAACCTTATTATATTTTGTAATCTAGTGAAATAGTGCCTTTCTCCACGATATTTTCGGCTGATTTGAAACTAGTATTTAATTATCCTTTTGGTGCAAGCAGCAGTGTTAGCTGAAGTAGCTGTCCTGGGTATTCTTTGTGGCGATCATCAGTGGTATCAGTTCTTGTAGTCTAAACTCAAGCAAACATCTTTTGGATAGCCCGCATATAGAGAAGACTGAAAAGGAATGCAGCTCGCTAGCAGGAGAAAGGTGCACTATTATTCAGTGATCTTTGTTATGTTTTGAGTCTCACGTGGTTTACTTATCCTACTGAGTAAAATGCAGTTCAAACACCTTTTAGTTCTTACAGAACAGCCCAGACCAAGTCTATTTTTAACACTTGCGGAGGTTTAAACTGGTTTCTCTCTATATTTTTTGCTTGAGTCGGGTGGACAAAGTCCAGGGTGTTGAATTCAAATTTTGGGAGATACAGTCTGGGTTCAAGTATGGGGCTTTTTGTTTCAGTTTTTGTTCTACTTTAGAGCAACACTCATGCCTGATTTAAATTTACTTGGACCCAAAAAAATATGCATGTAGAGATGTTTTCTAGTCTGATACTTTTACTGATGCTAATCTGATACTTTTCAGGTATTTAAAGTCTGAATGGAATTTTTGTTGACTATACAGTTTTGGTGGTTCCTATGGTGTTACCTGTAGTTGCTCCTGTCCGTGTTGTTTGCTCCTGTGTGTCTTCGTTTCTATGTGCGCCATTTTAACAAGGATAAGTACCAACTATTCTTTCAGCTTGCTTTTTTGTTACCTCTGGTAACAATGGCTTTCAGAAGTTTTCAGGCATTGTGAGACAGGTATCAGGCAATTAATAGCTCACAACAGGAATTCAGCACTTTCCATGCCTAAATCTATTTAGTGAGAGCTCACAGTACATACAGAAAAAAAATAATTAAGTGATATGTTGCATGAAAATTGGGGTGCTGATTCCCAAATTGGTTTGAAACAGTTCCATCTGTTGTTTTCTATTTCGGGTTCATTTCCAATTTTGGAAAAAGGTATGAGTTCAGTTTGATCCTGAACAGAAGTACGAGTTTGGTTCTATTTTAGTGCGAAAGTGCTCATACGCTCACCACCATCGACCAAGAGTCTTGTCCAACCTAGTTTGTGTCGTCATTCTGATTGGCTAAGCTGCTTTGTGAGGTCACAATTACGTGGCCTTGCCCGGGTAATTAAAACTAAGTCCGGTGCAGCGGCTCCAACGCACGAGTCTCCCAGATGGGTCTTTCAAGTTCACTAGCCAACAGGGAAAGTGATGGAGTCTATGACTGAACAATAACTGACCATGAACTCTTGTAGTGGTTTCACGTGAAAAAAAGAAAAAGCTTTTCTTTTTTACAAAAACACATTGCAGCAGATTCGGACTGGTAAGATTCAAACCCGGCTGCTTGAGCTCAGTAGCCAAGTGCCCTAACCGCTGAGCCAATGTGTCCCTTGCTTTTGCTCATTCACTCCATTTGATGCGGCAGCTACCAGATGGCATCGCATGTACAAGTGAAACTGCAGCTTCGTGTGCTTCCACACTGTGTTCGGTTTAACAGAGATAACCCCTGCCAAATTTTTGGTGCAGCGGTATTACTACCCACATTCTTGAATTTTGCTAAGGTGACTATGAAGCTTTGTTCGAGCAGTTGCTCGAAAATAAACTTTCCACCACTGGGTTTTGAACACAGCCCCGAACAAAGAGATCAGCTTCTCTGGCAACTATGTTAGGCTGCTGCATCATCTTGGTATTCAGTTGGTTCACAGGTTATGCTGCCAGGCTTTCACATTGTGCTTCGTATGTCGTCATCGTCATAAAGTGCACTTCGATTCCTAGCCAGTGACTTTTTCGTTGCTGTGCTGCTGCTACTACTGGTGGTTGTGATGACGACTTTGTTCTGAGGCAAGTAGAAGTTAAACAAAGCAAAACTTAGCTAAGGAATGCTAAACGTAGCTTCAGCATCTATATCTGTGCTTAGCCAAGCTAAACTGCCACTCCGTTTTTGTTTCAGCTCTGGTTGTGCTTCGAGACTCATGTTGAGCTGGGGAGAAATGATCAGCCACAGTACTAGTCAAGATCAACTGTTAATTCTGCACTTTTGCTTCTTGTGTTCTTTCTCACAGGGACAGTTCTGAGGATGAAAGGAATGAAAGTGCTGGAGCACTCGAGGGACTACCTCTGCTCCAGCTGCGGCTACTCGTTCACTGTTAAGGCTGATTTGGCCATATATTGCATCCTGACAAAGCCTACTGTGTGCCCTAACCCCATTGGTTGTCGCAGCACCAAATTCGTGCCTTCCTCAAAAGGTACTGTTGTTAATTAGCTACTGACCAGAACTTTAATGTCTTGTCCTTTAGCTCCTGTTTGGAATTTTAACCTTTCTCAAGACAGGAACACACATTTTTCTCTTGCCATCATAGATGCCAAACTGTGAGACGAGAGATTGTATTTCCTTGTCAAACACCCTCTCCTATGGAGATTTTATGTCATATTCATGAATAACTATGGTTATTATGCAGCTGCCATAGATATCTTACAGTACTTTCACATGTGTATGACGCATCTGCACCTGATTTTGCAACGCCTGCATAACTGCTGAGGTTTTGACTGAGTTAAATGCTTTCTTATGATCTATTAAAGCTACATGTATTCAGAGCATTTTCTATTGATTGGTAGGTAGTGTGAATATGATGTCTTGTCTGTAGCCTTTATGGACGCCTACTTGGTCTTTTGCTTGATTGAATTCTTAGGTTGTTCTGATTTAATTAGTAATTACTTTATTAAATACAGTGTATGTAACACACAGTAAGTGGGTCAGTTTGTAATTTTTGAAGTCCTTGGCGTCCCCTTTCTTATGGATTAAGGTAATGTTCGCGTTCTTCCAAGATTTCAATACCGTCGAGGCCATGAAGCATTGCGAATAATAGGTTGGCCAGTTTTTCTAGTACAATCTCTCTACCATTCTTCAACAGATCTGCAGTTACCTGGTGTTCCCCAGCTGCTTTCCCCCATTTTGTTGCTTCTAATGCTTTCTTGACTTCATACTTCGTTGTTGGAGTAACGTCCAATTGCTCTGCACTACTGCCACTTTCATTATCATCCTGCTTGCTCTGGTTACATTATAGATCAGTATGAGTTCCTCAGCTAAATTAACTATTTTATCCGCATTTGTAATGGCACTGTGAACATTGTCTCTCATCTCATACACCTGATTTTTGCCTGTGCCTAGCGTCCTCCCGACCCCTTTCAAACTACCGCCATTCTTTAGATCATGCCCAAATTTTCGGCATTATACTTCTTTATATCATTCAACTTACACTTATTAACCTTGATAGCTCTGCCAGTTCTGTCCTGTCTGTTGGGTTGTAGGCTGTCATGCTTTGGCATTTCTTAATCAGATCTTTTGGCTCCTTAGATAATTTACTCATTCCCTGTCTAACTACCCTACCACCTACTTCTGTTGCACACTCCGCAATGATATCTCTGATATTATCTCTAAAATTATACTGTCATAACCTCTATGCAAAAGAGGAAACTCCTTCATTGTTAATATGGTGCTCTATGCTCCAAGTAGGTAGATATAAACCCGTGAGGGGGCAGCGTTTGATTCATGAGAATAACCTCCACAATTCACAATCATACCCTACCCTCCTTCCTCATAGAAGTCGTATGAATCGCAGACAGTGGTCCATTGTTTACCAGTTCATTGGTGAATGAAATTTCGGGGAAATTTGAACTTTAATATCCAGAAGGCATTCTTTATAAAGAAAATGTTCCTAAAAGAAGGCTCCCATTGGATTGACTAGTATTCCTTAACTACTGACAGTAAAGGGCTGTTAACAACAATGATACTATTACCAAAAACTGTTACTATTGACGGCAGTGTCCCTGCACAGCATGCATTTACCCACTCTTGTTGTTCTTTGCATAAGGTATTAAAGGCATGACCCTTCACAGCTTTGTGCCCATGGAATGTTGATGAAGCAGAAATGTGGATATTCCTTGAGTTGTACATTTTATATATGTATGTAATAGTATTTTAATTTAGTGTGATGGTGATCGATTTCGTTTTGTTCTTGGCACTTGGCAAAGCTGTTTGGAAGGGCTGTTACCTTTATAAGATATTTTCTGTCCATTAGTCAGCTCTTTCTTTGCACAAATGCAAAATAAAATCACTTCAATTAAATGAGATTTACCTACAACACACTGATTGAGTGGGGTGCAGGTATTCTACGGTATTTTCAGTTAAATAATAAATAGTGAGTGATATAATAGCATGCAGTATTTACCTCGTGAGCTTTTATTTCTACCAACAAATATTTACATATGACTAAAAGTGTCATGCTGCAGCCTGCAGGCTTTTTACTTGAGTAACCGATGTAATGCCATGCTCACTATAGTCATTGTTATGGTTAACAACACTTGGAACAATCGCCCATCTAGACTCTTGATACTCATATTTGCCTTGATTAATAAGCTTCAGCTGCACTTGATCATGGGGCTGGAATACTGAGACAAGTTAGCTGGCAGGAAAGAATAGGTGAACGCGAGCAATATGAAAGCTATAGACAAATTTTGCCCGCTTCAGTTCATCATCAACATTGTCAGCCTGACTATACCCACTGCAGGGCGAAGGCCTCTTCCATCTTTCTCCAATTAACCTGGTTCTGTGCTAGCTGCATCCACTTGACCCCTGCAAACTTCTTAACCTCATCCGTCCACCTAACTTTCTGCCGCCCCCTGCTACGTTTTCCTTCCCTTGGAATTCAGTTTGTTACCCTAAGCAACCATCGGTTATCCTCTCTTCACACTACATGTCCCGCCCATGCCCATTTCTTCTTCTTAATTTCCACTAGAATGTCAGTAATGAGTTATTTCTCTGACCCACTCTGCACGCTTTCTATCTCTTAATGTCACCCCTACCATTTTTCGCTCCATAGCCCTCTGAGTTGTCCTTTAAGTAGAACCCTCTTGGTTAGCCTCCACGTTTCAGCCCCATAGGTGAGTACAGTTACAAAGAGTTGAAATGTTTAATCTGTATTCCACAGTTATGGCTGAGGTTGAGTGACACCTAGTATGTCAGCGCATAAACTTCGTGTTTTGCAACCTATGTCCCTAAATGGTTCTGCATCATTGCATGGATTTTACTATGCCTGCATTAATATTATGGTTTGGTTATGAGTAGTAATTAGTCTGTGACACTCATTAATATGGTAGTTTATCACCTGCAACTGCTATGATCATGCATGATTGAGAAAATTGAAGCCAAAACAGTCGGTTATCATTGTCATTCTGTGAACTGGTGCTGCATAGTTGATCACATGCACAACTGAGAACACAAAAAAAAGGAATGTCGGCACTGGTGAAGCGCACACTACCAACTGGTGGTTTTGTGTCAGGAGTTCAAAGAATCGTGTCACCAACTAGCCCGCATGCAACTTTTACTGGTCATTGTAATCTAGGTATATGAAACAGTAGATTGTATAATGTCAAATGTCTTTCTTTCCAAATTAAAACTAAAATTTCTAAGTCGATCTACCAAACATGGATTTAAAGGAAGGGAATCCTAGTCACGAACCAATTGTCTAAGTTGTGTGCGTGCAATTTGGGCATATTATGCAAAAAACGTGGTCAACCAGCATGAGTAGCTATTAGTGTGCTAGTAGCTGTCTCCTTCCAATGTAGTAGCTATCTCAATCTCATTTTGCAGCCTGCTGGTGAGTTGAGCTCGTTGATACATGATTGTATAGGATGAGTAGAAAGCACAGTACTCAAAGATGACAAAGAGCACTATACAACAATGATCTGGCGTTGGTCATCATCTCTGTGTGGCTTATGGTCATATACAACCAACTCTCTTAATGGTCCGTCCTACAACTAAAATGAAGATTCTTTAGTCAGCTGACTCAAGTGTGTGGCTTGGATTTGTCCTTGAGCACCCGCTGTTAACAAAACCAGCTAGAAGCAGCAAATGATCTCAGAACGCCCTGGGCAGTGCACAGAGCCACCTGTGATGGTGAAACCAGTGTTGTCAAAGCGGGTGATAAGTTCCTACTGTGGATGTTGGCAACAGTGCAGGTGCAAGTTCTCTTCTATGCTAAACTGTATGGCATATCATGATTTTATTTTCTGGTAGCAATTTTTAACACAATGGCATTAAAGGTCCTGTACACAGAAATTTGGCATCGGCATTGTGAGCTAAAGATCGCGGGCATGGCTACGGCAGGTGGTAGCTGGCAGCTGACATGACTGAGCACTGATTCTTCGATGGCTTGTGCAAAAATGAGACCACATAATAGCAGGAAGTTGGGAGAAGCTGCCAACTAAGGTTGCTAACTTTAAGTATAATAAGAGCCAGCCTTCCAGTGCTCTTGGATGCTGAGTTAGGCATGCTATTTCTTATGTCATGCAGGCGCATTTCAACGGCTTGGCTAGAGCAGGTCTTTACGCTTAAAAGCAGAGCTTAAATGTCCCCCATAATTTTTTTTTTTATCGCCTTAGGCAAGGTCAGTGCCTTACAGTTTTCTTCCTAACTCAAGTTTTGGAATAATTTGTGGAGGGTGAATTGTACATGATGGATGAAAATGTGATATGTCCCACTCAATAACATTAGCATACATTCTTTGGGGCAGCAGCTTTTTATGAATTGTCAGAAAATAAAAATGATAGAGTTTTAACAGGTAGGACATGCAAAGGCTTTTGCACACAGACGGAAGTTTACAGAGACAACAATGTGCAATGCACAGCCCGAAAACGTGTTACATCTGCTGCGGCAATAGCTACAATGTTCCATACTCACTTCCCAAAATCAATTGCTGGGTTCGAATCCACGGCAGTCTGACTTTTTGGTTTTCCCTGGGTGGTCGCCAGTCGTGCACGCCAGGAAAACACTGTTGCTATGGCAACTAGGCTGAGCCATAAGATTGGTGGCACCTTTTTTCTGGATGCGTGCTTCTACACTAAAAGACCCGCTTTTCCTTCCTTGTTGGGAATATATAGCAGATTTTCACGTTTTGTTTTCCTTCTCTTCTCACTTCCTTCAGAAACTGACTTGTCCAAGTGCAGGGACTACCAGGAAGTGTTAATACAAGAGAAGGCCAATAATCTTGTGCTTCGCAACGTTCCTGGAAGTATGTGGGTCATCCTTGAAGATGACCTGGTTGACTGTTGCAAGCCTGGGCAGGAAGTGATTGTCAGGTATGTAAGGTCTTGCGGCACAGCCTAGACCCTTCATGTAAGGTTTCCATCGCCATGCCCGTTACTGCATCTATACTGAACATACTAAGCTGTGCAACACAGTCTAGATTTCAAAAAGGATGCACTCACAGCTGTTGCTTTGGTTTAGAAGCCGTCACAGAAAAGCAGTGATCAGTTTGCAGCATTGTCACCTATTTGGTCATGTGTTCTGGGCCTGTTTGGTCTGTGAACAAAATGAGATGAGAGATCGTATTACTTCTTCCTGCAGCTATCTGAAGGTGGCCGTTTTCAAAGCACGGTACAGGGTTAATCTCATCTTTATAAAAGCCGCCAGCTTAAAGATAATTTCATCTCCATTTTTACTACGAAAGCAATACTATGACAGCCAAAGTGAAACCTCGGGTGGCTGCAGCTACGCAGTGAAGAGGCGTGAGGAGGCCTCTTCACGGCCTAGCTACGGTGTAAAGAGGCGCAGCTATGGTCTCCTCATAAAAAAAATCAACCTGCCATGACATTTGAATTCACATTACCCCTATGCCACGGGCAGGAGCTGCCAACTCGGGTCACTCCTTTCATATGGGAGGGTGATATCAGAATCAGCCTGCCAGAACCATTTGTATTCTCGTTACCCCTACGACACGCAGGCATGTCCATACGGCTTGGTTGAAGCGTGACTTTATACGTGGGCTGGTAGCGTCATACCCTTAAAGGATGAGCTTAAGTGACCCCAATAATGTAGCACCTTACACTGATCGGGCATGATGGGAGAATACTGTAGCAGGCAAAAGAAGCTTCCGCCATTGCTTTCGCAATTCAGCTAGGGTTAACGAGAGCTAAACTGCAACTAATTCTTTTGCTAACAAGAAACAAGTGATGTACTTTGTTCTTGCTGCTTCTTGTTTCATCATTAGTTTAAAATAGAGTGACCTGGACAGTTGATCTTGATTTCTGATAATTTACTAGAATACCAAACACAGATCGAATTTTATATACAGTTAAACCTGGTTATAAGAATACATTAAAAAGTTTCTGTTACATCCAAATTTTGTTTTAGTATAGTGACATTGTTTACTGTGGTCCAGCATCAAAAAATAGAAATCCGTAAATTGAAAGCAGCATCACAACTCCTTTTATTATAGAGTTCTGTATCTTTAACTAGTCATCATAGTAGATAAGTCCATACTTCAGTATTTTTCCGAGGGAATAGGCTTTAGTGGTAACAAAACAAACTAGCCACCACATGCCACTTTTTTTCTCATATGTGACCTCTAAAGATCCTGTGGATTGGCCAAGAGAGGCATTGTGTAAACCAGTCTGCCTGCGCAGCGTACCATGCACTATACTGTTTTAAACAGGTTCAGAGAAACCTCGTCAACTCAGGCCTGCATTATTCAAATTCCCGGTTCATTCAATTGAACTGATGCATTTGCCTCATTGACATCACATGCATTGACATCATATGCATCAAAAATCCTCCCCTTAATTCGCTTTTGCAAAGGCTAGTACAGTAGAACCTCGCCGTATTAAAAGCCTAGATATAATAAAGGGAAACTGAATTCCCAGTTCGTTTACCATAGACTGTAAATTTTTTCCCCTTTGTAGTAAAGTGCATCTGGTTTTGAAGAAAAAAAAAAGGATATATATATATGTGTATTTTTTTGTAATGGCTTTACCACCAAGCTCATCAGCGTTGAGAAGCCTACTTCAGGTAGGCCCTGAAGCAATGAGGAAAAGCATGCATCGCAAGGAAAAGAAGAAAAAGGAAATCTAAAGCTCGTTATGAACGTGTAAAGAAGGCGGCGCGATCCATTCAGGAAGTAAAAGCGAGTAAAAGTGCAGCAAGAAATAGGGAAGGGAAGAAACGGCTAACCATTTGCAGCACCGTGCAACGTGCAGCACGAGGCAGCTGTGGCCTGAAGTGGAGACGCGGCGTGTGCTGCTTTGCTGCGCATTTCTTATCTACTCCCTCTTAAGTGAAGGAAACCCCAGAAGACGACGCCGTGTTCATGCTAGTCTTTGGTTTTCACTTGAAATCAAACTCAGTTTTATTAACCGTGTTGCATTTATGCTAAAAAGGTACTTCAACAAGATGTAAACAAAAAAATCTTATAACTGAAAAAGAAAATCGCACGTAGAAATGATAAGCAAGGGGTGGAAGGTATCCTAGAGTGTGTTTTTTTTTCCATATAGCAGCAAGACTTGTTCAGTAAATAGACATTTAATTACCAGACTGCATCTTAGGGGCCATGTCATCACCAACAACTGATACAGTAAAGGCCCTGATATAGTAAAGATTTTTACCGGTCTAAATGACTTTACTATAAAGGGGTTCTACTTACTTCTTGCCCTTAATCGAACTGCACATATTTCAAACAAATTTCTAGTCTCCACCTTCAAGTTTGAATTGTAGACAGTCAGCTGTAGTTTGAAAAAAAAGCATGTATTGTCCTTCGATTGCTGCTAATTGCAGTGGATCCAAGAGTGAGTGTGTAATGTGAGTAAATGTTTCATTCACAGCGGTATCCTGTCCGCACGTCAACATAAGTTTATCCGTGGGCAGCGCCCTGATGTCAACTTTGTCTTTCATGCACACAATATTGAAGTTGCTGAGGAGCAGTCTGCCTCTCTGGACATAACTGCAGAAGTAGTAAGTGTGTTAATGTTCTCTTGTTTGTCAGGTTTGTCCTCAGTACTTGACCGTTGCCTGTTAGTCGGACAACTTCTTGCACCAAAACACATGCACCTTCATACAGATCACTTGAGTTTAATAGTGGAATACCTTGTTGTCATATGAGCTTACATTCTTAATTGGCACTGAGTAGTGTTTTGGTTTTGCAAGCATAGGTGGTAAATTGGCCTGCACTCAGTGTGGAAAAATTCGGACAAGATAGCACATGCAACACAAATAGAGAACTAGCATAATGGACAGTAATGTATACGTGCGCAAAAAGACGAGACAAAGAGAAGTGGACAACGACGGGTCCACTTCGTCCGTCGTTGTCCACTTCTCCTCTTTGTCTCGTCTTTTTGCGCACGTTACATTACTGTCCATCATGGTTCACCAACTCGCCCAATCAGCCGTTCTTCTCTAGAGAACTAACACTTTGTTTAGTACTACATTAGGTTTTTTTGTTTGCATTTTCGTGCTTACTTTAAACTACGTGCCAAGAAATAGCCTGGAGTTCATTTCTTTCGTTTGGCCACACGAAAATGCTCCTCTGTATTAAATTTCTTAGAAGGTCTTCAGTAACTCTTGGCATGGCATCTACAATGGCATGGCATCTGCAATTGTGCGCATGACTTTTAAAACTTTATTTTGAAGCTTCTAGAGGGGTTTCACAAAGTCAGTGATGCGGGCTATGTTGTAAATTCCTGCTGGACCAATTTATACGACCGTTTTGTGCCTAGAAAAAAAGCCACTTCTCCGAACAATAAAAAAAAATTTGGACATAATGAAGTTTTACGGTGTTCCTAGAAAGTAGGTGGGAGGGCTGTCTGACACTGTTACACTTTTTTTCCTTTACACAGTGGATTTTTTTTTACTAAAGGACAGTAGCTGATTTTTAATTGTGCAGTCAGCTTCAGATGATGGAGAGCAATTAATTGGGCATAAATATGTTCCTAATTGTGCGGCGTTAATGAATTCCCAAAGTTCTTGCATCATGTAATTTATTGAAATTGGGAGTTCAAATATGCGCACAAAATTTTCAGATTTTTCTCTATTGTACAACATAATGCACGTCTAAAAGGGAGAAATAAAATGAGCGAATTTTTTTTTCTGGTTTGTTCTTATGTGCAGAGTAGTGAAGGTTTTATTGGTTCTCATTTGAGAGGCATAAATCAGAAAAGTTTGCTTTTGCTTCTTCTTCCACTCATTCAATGCAGCAAAAAGAGTTCAGGGAGTTCTGGGATGAACACAAGGGCTGTCCCCTAGTTGGAAGAGACCTGATCCTTGCAAGTGTGTGTCCCCAAGTGTATGGCCTGTACCTGATCAAACTGGCTGTGGCCCTGGTTCTGGCTGGTGGTGTTCGGGTGGGTGCCATTTTTTGCTCAATAAGGATGCCTTGTTGTGACTGCTTTTTCTCTCTTTGCAATGGCATATTTTTTTGTAAGTACTCATCTCTCTCCATTATGCTCCAGGCTTAAACATCATCAGCCTGAGTGTAAATTTCTTTAATAAATGCCCTAACCAATTTTCTCTGAGTCACCTTAAATGTTCTTGAAGCATTTAATACTTGTCTAAATACCAGTCATTTTTATGTCTATATACAGCAGAAAAACATGTAAGTGCTGATAGGTTTTGCAAGTCTATTGAGAGTAAATTCACCGCATATTATTAAATTCTCTTTAGATGGCTATTTTTCACCTCTACGCAAGGGCTACACAAACTGCTGTTTATGCCGTATTGTGGGGAGAAATGTCGTGGTGGTTCAGTAGTTTGGTGCACTGTGCCTGCGCAAATTCCATGGTGATCCATGTGTTTTTTTTTTCGTTATGAGTACCATCCTAACAAGAATCGATTACATAATCGATTACTGTATCCTAGCTTTGTTTCTTTGAGTTCAAGGCACACCTACTTTTGTGCTAACATAATGCTAATGCTAATGGTTCACTTAATGAAAGATGTTGTTCCACATAAGGCTGGTAATACTACAGCCTCGTAAAGACTTCAGTAGGTAGGTGTTATTTGTCATTCAGCCCCAAGGAAAACATCACATCTTTGCTGTAAGTAAACATAGTTAATATATTGCCACGTGCCTAGCGCCACGCGACTGCCGTGCTTGGTGCCGACAACGACGAAGTGTTTGTTGGCTCGAGAGGCGCGCTGGTGCTGGACTCGGTGATCGAACTAGAAGCCGACCTTATTCTCGGGTCCTCGGCTACGTGTACCTTCACAGCTCCCTGTGACTTGAGTCGTGACAATATTAGGGCATGTGTTTTTTGTTACTTCTTTGGTTTTGAATAGCTTTTTGGGCTATTAAACTGCATTTCAAGGCATTCAAGTGAACATTTTGTCGCCTAAATCTGCGCTTTACCTCATACTACTTTTGCATCATTTCTTTGTGAGGTATTTAATCATCAGCAACTATTATTTTTCAGCAATGTGATGCAAGTGGAACTCGGATTCGTGGCGAGTCTCATTTGCTTCTTGTTGGGGATCCAGGTAAGACCACAACCGATTTAAGCATAGCCTGGGTTATTACCCTTGCTATTAAAATGTATGTGTATTGCATAAAACCTTTAGTCATATTGGCAATTTTTATGAACAGTAGATGGCACTGCAGTCAAACCAAGATGGCAACTGTAAGAAGGATTCCATCTGTGATCAACAAGATCACAAGTTTCCTTGATTGCACAATTGAACTGGGTTATTTCATTGAAGATGCTCAGCTAGTTTTGGGTAAACACTTTATTAGTCAGTTTGAAGCAAAGAACCATAGACAAACCGGAGATTGTCAGCCTACGTCTGCAGACGTCCGCCATGCAAGCATGCAAGGGAAACGGCACATAATCATTATCCTCCTCCAAGGCATTTTTAGCGATGTCAAGATAGTCAGAACTGAGCCTCCCTGCATGTCAGGAAAGTTAGAAAAATGCGAGCACAACTTGAGCACAACTTAAGCATGGCATTGCGAAATAATTACTCGACTCTGAAAGCTAAAATGGTTCACCGTGATTTCACTTTTGACTGTCATTTGCTTAGATTTTCTTTTACCAAGCTCAATACCAGTACTACTTACATCTAGCCATCATTTTATTTAAATAAGCAGCATCGTTTATGTACATAAATTTGTGAGCAGCTGTAGACCGCTGGAGCGGTGTACTACAGAACAAGTTAAAGCATGCAGATGCTTTATCAAGGGCAGTGATCTTGTTCCTCGCTTTTAGTTTTGTGCATCTTCTCTTCAGTGGAAGCACTGATCATGAAGATCGGTACGTGCTGTAAAATTTCACTTTATTTGCTCTGCAGAGGGTTACTAGAGCACTTTAAGACAAGCTTCCTCGTGTCTGTACATGAACTCGATAGTTTTGAGCCAGTGTTCGCCTTCACATTCACATGCGTGAGAGCATGAGTGGTAGGCGTCGGTCTTACTTTCACTTGCTGGTAATTCGATTCCAAAGTATAAACAAACAATGATTGGTAAACCGATCATGCCTAGCATTTAAACCTACCCTTTGCCGGTGTTTAAGCCTGCCTCACCGCATAATTCTTTTTTGTTGCCTCCCGGCTCTTAGTTTCTCAGATGTGATGCTTGCTATTCCTCACTGCTCTGGTCTTTTCGCTCTGATTTAAGTTTTTTTCAACCATGAAACACCAATGTTTAGAATAAACAAGCACCAATGCGAAGATATAAAATGCAGAGTTACAAAATAAAAATTCCGGTACTTTACTTTCAGCTTACGTTATTATAAGTACATGTGAACATTACAGTTTTTGTGCAGCTGCAGTTTGCAACGACCAGCCACGATTATCATTCTAGTCAGGAAAGCAATGCTATAATGGCATCGAGTCCTTATGTAAGAGGAACAAGTCATCCCCATGAAAATGTTGCGAACACATTACCATTGCCGCTGCAATTGGCTTGCCAATCCGCAATTTCTTCACCCACTTTTGGGTGATTTTTCATCTCATTGACCTAAAAAAGGATGTGCAACAGTGCTGCCTAGCCTCTTTTTTGCGGCGACATTCCTGGAACACCATAAGAAAATGCTTGTTGTGCAATCACCAGCAGCATACAGCACAAATGTGTTGAGCAAGGTCTCCGTCGACAGGACCATGGTACGGTCTCAGTGTGGCATTGATGGCTTGAATAACACCAATAACTTCACAGGAAAGTTATAATGCCTGAATGCACCAATGAAGCACCATTGAATAGCTACCAAATGATTCTGTGTGCTGCTAATAGATCATGCCACCGCTGCATCATGGCGTTGATTTCATCAAGGTTGCCACTATAAGTTTCTACACTTCCCAAGGCTTCATGTTAAGAATATGGCAGGCTGCTGGTTTGAAAGACAAAGTTAGCAAATTGTCATGTTGCCTTTTTGAGGAAGGTGCCGAAGCCAAAAGGCACTTCATATGCCTGCTTGCATTCAGAAGATTTGTGTAGCTTGAGATATTTATTTTTAAGCAGAGCTTTGTATATTTTATAAAGAAGGACTCTGTCTTAGCACTACTGCCTGCACGCTTGCAAAAACCCAATGTCTGAAGCAACTTTGGCCTTTGATCTTTGTGAGCGTCATAGAGGAGAGGAGGAGCACGGCTGTAACATGGACAAATCAATCAAAGGCACATGCCATACATGGTGTCACAGGTGATGCAGCCAATCAGAGCACAGTGGCACAGTGATAATGGTTATTTGCTGCTGAGCCGCTTGCGATGTCCGCCTTTTGATAGAGTTGAAAAGCAAGGCACCCGTGTAGTCCTTTATAGCTGGAGTTTCCTTGGAATGTTAAACCCTGTAAACCAAACCAAACCCAACCAGTCAGAGTGCTCACTCTACAGTTGACGTCACAGGCTGCTCCGCCGCAGCTGCCACGCTGGGAGTAGAGGGGAATCTTGCCTTACTTCGCATTCACAGCTAGGCATGTTTAAACACGTTCTGCCATGGCTATGCTCCTTGGCCGGGTTTGTATATAGGCTAACCCGGGGCTTTCTGACTAAGAGTATCATCATGTGTGATGATGGGAACAACGGGAAAGGCGACAGCAGCAGTGGGAATCAGCAGAAGCCAATGTTGCTGCACATTATTCCGTGATTAGCCGAGTTAAACCTTCTCTATTTTTTCTGTGCTTTACATTGAGGCTCATGATCATGGCTAAGGGCACCGTGGGGCAGCAGTCGCGGCGAACAGGTAACGCCACTAGTTGGCGCCGGAGGATTTTTGCAGGGACGCGCCCACCTGGGTAGGGCACACACTTGAAAGAGGTGGCCGTGGAAATGTAATCGAGATCTGCACAGCAAAATGGTGGCAGTTTCGGCCAGCTGGAATGATGTAGCAAAGCATAAACAATGTGGGAGCCACAGGACACAAAACAAAGGGACACGGACAAGTGCTGGCTGCCTGCTGGGCGTTTATTTCTAGGCTGGAAACACGAGAAATGGAAGACGACAGAGGGAAAAGCGCGTGCAGTTGGGAAAGGCTGGGCAAAAAGCGAGGGAAGGGGAGGGGGGGGGAGACAAAAGCATGTTAAAAACGTGGTTAGAATGTATTCTAAAGAGTATGTGAGAGATATAAAAAGAACAAATTACGGAATTAGCAATGAGGTGAGTAGCAATGTCCATGCACAACGAGAGTTGGCAAATGGAGTGATTTACTCTGATGTATAGCCTAATAGATTTAAAAACTAAAATCTTCATTCTCCAATGTGCTTCTAAAGCAATGTTTTAAAGCTCCGGAATAGTCCAGTTCGGAAATTATCATGCTTGAAAAATCGCTCAAAATTGAGTTTCATGAGTAGCATCACTGTACATGGTACAGAGTAACACATGTTCTTCATAACTACAAGTGAAAGTGTTGGCTCATAGCAGTTAGTTTTTTTTTTTTTTTTCCCCACAAAATGCAAACCGTACATGCCCTGTGCTTGTCAGCTAAAAAATGTTCAGACAGCCTCTAAGCTTCCCTTTAGGACATCATTGTGTCAGCAGACCTTGTACTATATGACTTTGGATTGTATGCACTTTGTGTTGTCTCTATTCTGTTCTCGTAAAATCATTTCCTTCCTCTGTTGACAGGAACAGCCAAATCTCAATTTCTGAAATATGCGGCAAAGATGGGTGCCCGTTCAGTCTTGACAACAGGGATTGGAAGCACAAGTGCTGGCCTCACCGCAGCTGCAATCAAGGTGATTGAACAGCCACGCCTCTTGAGTGTTCACCTGTGATCATTGTGCTGGCTCTGTTGCAAATGGTGCAGACACTAGAATAGAAAAGACTGAAATTGAGAGGAACAGTTCCCTGGCTTCGATGACTGCCAGAACCTTGGATTGGTCCCATAAAAAGACAACGAAACCGTTCTCACTGCTGCAAATTAGCACCGACAGAATAACTGATTTTTGTAGTGTGGTTCGGCATCTCTTTCTACAGTTGCTGAATCTAACCAGCACTTGGCTACAGACACACTTGTGTAACTGCACAGTTATTGTCTTCTTACTTTAGCTCTTTGTATAACGGGCCTATTCATATAGTTCAGTTTGAGCAGTGGCACAGAAGGCCTCATTCTGTGCAATCGAGGCCACTTTTGAACAAGCAGTGCTATTAAATGTGTTGCAAAAAGGACTGTACTTTAGTTTTGGGATCAATATTTTTATCAGCCTTATGAGGGAGTGTTTATAAACTTTGCATAAATCTTATCGATACGGAATGATCGCAGCAAACATGGCGTCCAAAGTGACATCTTTGCCTTGCACTGATCCTGCTCAGTTGCGATGGCATTCCCATGACTTCGCAGCATCAACACTTGACTTTGTGAGTGCAAATGATAGGTTTGTGTGAAAAGATGATGTCCGTTCATCGTATTTCAGTTCAGAGAGAGATGATTTCTCTGCCCAAATCACACTATCAATAAGTGCCCATCTGTACATGGAAATGTTAAATTTCAAAAGGTAGAGTCGGCAGAAAAAAAAAACGTTGAAAATATGCTGCCTTTGTGTATCATCACCAAGACTATGCGACAGCGTGAAATGTTTTGCAGAATGGGCGCAGCACATGTTAGGGCTGCTTACAAAGGCTGCACTCTTTGAATTGGCCTTAGCCATATCGTGTACATGTTTATAGCTATGTTTGGGCATTTTTTTCTTTGCCATTGGAAGCATTTCCCACCTCCTGCTTGCATTTGTGTATGGCTGCATTGTAATGCATTCGCTCATCGGTTGAGCTCCTCTTTCCTAGAACTTCCAACTTGCATTGCATTCCAGATTTTTATAACACTTGCTGGTTCTCAAATTGTCCAGCCCTCTTGGCTGCAGCGCTACTACAGCTTAGAACATGGACTTGCACTCTATATTGTGGACCCAAATGAAATATGGGGGATATGTGTTTCTACCTGTTTACATTGAATAGGCTCTCAGTCGAAATGATATTTGTGGTGGGACAAATGAGTTTGCGCAGAGGAGCCATTGAAATTCGTGTCACCAACGTATATGTGTGAATTGTGCAGGATGGCGGAGAGTGGCAGCTGGAGGCTGGTGCCCTGGTGCTTGCAGACGGAGGCATCTGTTGCATTGACGAGTTCAATAGCATTCGTGAGCATGACCGAGGGAGCATCCATGAGGCCATGGAGCAGCAGACTATCAGTGTTGCAAAGGTGCTGTGTCTGCATTCGTGCCCTCATCAGACACTACGCATGCATACTATTTGCTTAGGGAAGTAAGAGAGGTGGTCATGGCAAGGAATGTAAATCATAGCAGCATGCACTTTTCTGAAGTCATTATAATGCTTATATGTCTGCAGTCAAACTTTAATGTAACAAACGCAGATACAGTAAAACCTTGTTGGTATTTTTTCTTAATGTGGGAAATAAAAATTAGCTGTGGTTTAGCTTGTGGTTAAACCTGGAGTTACGCAAGGTCAATCTGCATGGCTATGCTTAGGTTCGCCTTGAAAGTAAAGACATGGCTTTTGCACATAGTAGTTTACTCTATGCTTTCAGCTTTATTTATGCCAATAGGGGAATCACTTCACGTAAGAGCACCGCGTGCTTTTTGCATTGACCATTCTCATTCGGGTGCAGAAGACTTCTAGTGGTACGACATTGTCTTTGCGTCAAACTCCAGGGCACACCGGCGTCACAACGTTCGAACGAACTTTCTGTCGTAGCAACTTGCTGTTGTCGTTCACCTCTACCAACTACAGTAGAACCTCATTATAACGAAGTATTATGGGGCACAAAAATTTGTTCATTATATCCGATATTCCTTATAAAAGTGTGCGCCCAGACTCCTGTAAATAAGTTTGCTAATAAAACGAAACAAAATACGCACTAATATGGACAACACAAATCTGCGTAAAAGCACAATTCTTTAATTAAAAGCTTGGTGTAAGCATGAAATCTCGCTTTTCATTCTGTGTTGGACAGCAAAAATGAATACTAAGAAGGAATGTTACCTCCTCACACAATTTGCACGACGGAGCCAACAGACTCGGGGAGTGTAGCGCGCATGCACGGGTCGGCCACAGTGGCAGAGGCACGACAGGGGCTCACGCCATAACGAGGCAATGGTGATGACTTGCCAGTCACGTGCCAGCCATTGCATGACCGGACTCGAGCAGCAGCAGCGGTGGCGGCGACTTTCGAATCTCACCATGGCCGTTCATGACCTCCAAGAATCACCGCGTGCGGGGGTGTGATCTCCAAAGCCATAAGCCGTTGGCAGCAGTTTTTGTTGCCACCGCTAAATGACGCGGCATGCGAACACGTGGGCAATTTAAACACACTTCTGCTGGGTGCAGATTTGGATTGAGTGGAAAAATCGCATTTCTTGATGTTTTTTCTGGCTCCTTTACGCATTTTTTACCGTTTTAATGCAAAAAATTGCTTCGTTATAACCGATCTAGCATTCAGTTTTGAAATTTTTCTTTCGTTATGCTGGAAGAACTCCTATAGAAATAAACCATAGACTAACCAAACTTTAATTTTAGTTTGTTTTATCCCATATATATCCATGTTCGTTATAGTGAGGTTTAACTGTACCGAGATATCTGTACTTTTTTTCTTCTCCTCCTTGTTATTTTTTTCTTCTTTTTCACCTTTCCTTGCTCTTCGGACAGGCACGGTGAAATTGCGAGACTGTGGCCAA
The DNA here is from genome assembly GCF_055883805.1 of Amblyomma maculatum. Taxonomy (NCBI): domain Eukaryota; kingdom Metazoa; phylum Arthropoda; class Arachnida; order Ixodida; family Ixodidae; genus Amblyomma; species Amblyomma maculatum. Next base: position 27,752,034 of record NC_139345.1, read on the forward strand.
TGTACTCTTGCAACAAAACATATTACAGTAAAATACCACTTGAACGAACGTCACTTAAACGGAGTATTCAGTTGTACAATCTCTATTAAGTTCCCCCGCCGAAGCTCCATTGAACGCTCTGCAAACGCCCTTCATTTTAACGAAATTCAATTGTTGCTCATTTCAGTTCTACGAACATTTTCTATAGCGTCATCGTGTGTCTCCCACGTCATACTGAGTATTTCCACCAGAACAACGTGCACTTTTTCCTGAATATTTGTACGTTGAGAAACATATTTTATTAGCGTGTGACTAATACTGGGCGTCATTTAGCTCTACGTTTACCTGGCTATCTAAACAAGCTTGTATTCAGCGGACTCACCAGCTAGCTTTGCATGCTTAATTGAATCTACAGTTATAACCACCCCTAGCCACAACTTCAGCCCTACAAGAGCCTTTTAGCTCCAAGAAAGGCGTATGTATGCATGCTGGTTAATCGTGATCGGCTGAAGGAATGATCTGCTTGGAGGAAATGAATGCCTCTGCTGCCCAGCAGACCGCGGTGCCGGACGATGTTCGAGCTTGCAAACCGTGACTGAGGCCAACCCTACTGAAAAAATTGTATGAGGCAATAACCTCACGTTTTCTCACACAGTCTCAATCAAATCACGTAAGAAATAACTTAAAAGTCGCATATAATTGTGTAAGATCTCATAGTTTCTTGTACATTGACATAAATTATGGAAGATATTTTATGATAATGATGTGCACCAAATGAGGGTCTATGTGATTCGATGAGGTTGTGTGAGGTTATTGCTCCGTATAACTTTTCGTTTTTCAGTAGGGAATAACACTGCAGTCCTAAGTTCAAAAGTGGTGAAAAAGGCTACTGCATTACGAGTAGAATATTTACCGCAAAACGGCTTCTTGGTGCTAATAGAAATACGCTTTCACGCACTTATTTCAGTTCAGTGAACTTTCACTTCGACAAACATTTTCCTAAGGTCCCTTGAATTTCGTTCAAGTGAAGTTTTACTGTATTCGGGAAAATGTATGATAAAATAAAAATGTCATAAAAATGTCGATTAGCATTTCTTGGTGTAAGGTATGGACAGCACCTTTTAGTTCTGGCACAATTTCACTTGTGCTGTGCTTAGCAGGGAAGAGACTTCACAACACATTTGATCCCGGTGATTGCAACGGCAAACCAGGACTGATTCTTCGTTGTCTTTGTTGGTGTCGATTTTTCAGAATGCTTCGCCCTTTTACAGCAGATTATTGTGGAGAAGTAATTGTAGTGGCTGAATGTGGTGCGTTCTTGCTATTTGTGCATTCCTGAAATCCAGTCCGCTAGTATGTAAGGCATAGTCCTTGTTCTCAGGTGCTTTGCCTCGATGGCCCCTAGGGCACTGCGAGAAAGCTACAGCATTGCCCCTCTTCATGTTGGGTCTCCATGGGAATGGTCCTCTCTACTCGTTGGCATTCTTTGATGCACCCGTTTGCTTAGTCACTGCAGGAAAGCTGCCATGGTGGCTGAGTGCCGCTGCTTTTGAGTTCTTCATGCTGCATTTCCCCAGGTTCAGCAGGCTCGTATGTTATCAGATGTGCGATTCATCGCTAAATGTATTAAATGACCATAAATCATGATAATTTTAAACTTAGTAGCTGTCCAATTGTGTTATTCAAGAATTAATTAGCAGGGAGAAAAATAGTGTAAATCTATAGAGAATTTTGCTACCTGCAACTTCGAGCATATGGCCACAGAACAATTCTATATATTGAATTGCATGTACAGAAACCTGGACATAGCGAAAATTTGAGCACTTTCATCAGTTTTATTATATATATGTAGGTTTAACTGCATATGCGTTTCCGCAGGAGTATTTTAAAAAGGATACTTGAAAGTTTTGTTACGTGTTCATACTTCAGGCTCGTCTGCAAGACAGTAGCAAATATCTGTCACCACGTGCATAATTCCATGTGCACCATGTGCAGTAAATAAATCATTTTGGAATTTTTTTCTCCCAAGCAGTTTGGTTTCAACAGCCATACTGCAGCTATGGCATGACAGCCCAGATCATCGATGTGCACATTCAGCGCATAAAGACTGTAATACTTATGAGGCTGTCCTTCTTTTTACATATGTTATTCTGGATGCTAAGGTGACTGGAATGAATTAAAACTATTAATCAATAGTTGTGTTTCAGCATTTCTGTCTTTCACATGACCTCACTCCTAACTTCTTCATCATTGCCATGAAGGGCAGAAATTAGTTATGCTCTTTCAACTGTTCGTTCATAGAAGATGTAGAAATAATTCCTTTTCAGTCGACTTTCAAAGGAAGATAAACAAATACATCCGAAGCAGTACACCCACTTTGGTCTTCTGATTTCTTCTCTTCGTGATATTAAAATGGTTGGTGCTCTATCATTGGAAACGCTTGGAATTAGCGATGTGCCTGGAGCGTGATTTGCTCACTATTCTCATTAGTCTGTACAATTGAAAGATTGCATTGTTTAAAAATCTTGTAACCACATTTTCCTATAAATTTTTTGTCTCAATACAAATGAAGACTTGAGCATTGAAAATTAAATATAATAGAATGAAATATTGTGACCAGTATGCCATTCTATTTGCCATGCTCCCCCCCCCCCCCCCCCCCCCTCAGCGCTGAGTGATTCAAAGAAAGTTTTGCTGTCCTTTAAAATCAAGTTATTAAGAGGATTGGAAGGCTACTTTTGATAAATGAAGCCTGCTTTGACTGGGCTGTAAAAAAAGCAAACGTGTATACTGTAGTGCATTTACCCTTTCAGCTTCAGAGAGTGCAACAAAATGGGAATTCTTTTCATGTAAATAAAACAATGTGTCATTTCTGTACCAGCCACTCCTTCTGAAATATAGTGCAGATAAGGGTGTTATCTAAATCTCCTTTTGATCTTTTGTTAGCCTAGCTTCTGTAAATACTACAAGGTCATGTAAAAGATAGGAATTAACCTTTTTGTTGCATATGGGTTGCACATGACGTCACGTGTGCAGTCCAAGTCATAACTTCCGCAGTGCAGGTTGAAGCAGGTGGCAAAGTGGATTAAAAAAGCATGCAGGTTTCTACTATGCTTCCAGTCTCAAATATGTCAGCTGCTATGAAATTGGTGCTACTATTGTACAGTCATGTGCAAAAGTGAAAAGGCCATGACACTACAATTACCCTATTTCCGTGTAAAAATATGCACCTAATGATGTGCTTGGCCAAGCACGCAAGAATATTATGGGGTACCCTGTGCATACCTCGAAAACAGCCACTTCACCATCAGAAGATGTTGGCATGCACTTCTGTTAATTCATGTCGTCTGTCCACTTTTGCACATGGCTGTTTACTGTGTGCATCAGCCAGTGGAAGTTATTTGTAATGTTATTGCATTCAGCAACTACATAGGGCACATGTATCTGGTTCCTAATTTTTCCATCCTAATAAGCACATATTATGGCTTACACATTATATTTTTACTTGTTCCAACAGAGGAAGAAGGGTCACTGCCATTACAAGTCAGGTACAAGATGGTAAAGTGCAGCCACTGGAAACATGCTGGTGGCTAACTGTCTCAATAACATATCTGCATCTTTGTGGACACTGATTCTGTGTATTTATTGGAGCTAAATCTATTTTTACTTTTTTTTGTGTTGATTTCAGGCAGGGTTGGTGACCAAGCTGAGCACACGGTGCTCTGTGCTGGCTGCTACAAATCCAAAGGGTTCCTGCTCGGCGGATGGGGTAAGAAAGCAATCTTTTCTTCCTTGTGTAGGTACAAAGGTGTGTTGGACAGAACGAGTCAGTCCGTGCAGAGGTCATGTGTGAAATTCTTTGTTTGAATGCACTTCACTACAGAGCTTGTGTTGCCACCACCGCTGCTGAACCTTTTAGGTGCCACCGGCCTCCTTTTGGTTCTTCAGTCACCAGAAAGTGAACAGCACGCAACTTGGCAGTGTTGACTATGTTGGGTCTCATTTCCTTGGGTTTGTTTTACTGGTGGCAGCTATCAGAAGCTAGCCTGTGCTGAGAAACTTCATATTTTCAAAACCACAGGGGAAACTACTAGTTTAATAAAATGTATTGCAAGCTAAATTGTGCGCAGTGCAAACTGCTGCTGCATGTCTTTTTCATGCTTTGAATGGATTGAGCTATTTTAAATACTCTGCTCTATTACTGGCAAAAGAAGGGTATGGATGAAATAATGAACATAGTGACAGCAGTGCAGTTTGTCGTCATAGTTGTCTTCATAGCTGTGGCAGAACATTTGTGATATAATGAAAAAGCTTGCACTGCTTTACCTTACATCAGACAGGTAGTATAGTGATTATTAAAGCTATTTTTTATTTTTTTGCACGAGCAATGAAAGATAACCCCATGCCTCTTGCCAAAAAACAAAAAAATACAGACGGTTCAACTCAGTTAATCACGAAATATTGTGCAACAGCAGGGCATTTTGATAGGATTGTGCTTGCTGTGTCTCAATTATTAAACATTATTTTGCCGTGTTAATCAGGCAGCCATGCTATGTGTGCTGCAGAACTAAATGTTCTGAAAGCTCTGCAGAATCTGCAGTGGAGAAATGCGAAAGTCTGAGCGTTGATGCGGCACACAATACATTGCATGCCCCTTGTCGAACACAACCAGCGTTCTGTTGAACGCATCAGAGTTCACCGGCATTCCATAATTGGCTTACAGGAAAGTAAAGGCGCAGTATTTGTCACACTTGTTTTTGGGACACCTGAAGTTCCTCAGACAGGTGAAAGGTCAAATCGGCTTCAGACATCGAGTTTTTGTGAGAATGCCTGCAGCATTAAAAAGATTTCTCTTCACATGTTTAGATTGTGGAGAGCATAACAATAGAGCTTATATTAGTACTTTCTTGGTATGAGAATAATCAATAGTGATTTTATTGCACATTGAAATTTAGTGTTTATTAGTTTGCTGTCGTAATGTTATATGTAAATAGCCCTATTTAAATAGTATCTGATTAAATTTTGTAGGTCTCACCTTGTCTAAAGTTTATCTTTTATTTCAAGGTTTGTGGCCGCACGCCCATCCAAAAAAGATCCCATGCAACCATTTGTTCCATTAGCAAATCACGTGGCATTAAACATGATAATAGATATGTTGATTGCTGCTAAAGTCTAGTTTACAGAATTCCAAAAGCCTGAGGCCATGCATACGTAGTAGGTCAAATAATAATAATAATAATAATATTAAAAAATGCAGTGTCACATGTTTTCTGTGGACACCTGGTTGAGTTCCTCTGGGAGTGATAGCGGAAAGAGAGGAGATGCCATAATGGAGGGCTACTGAGCAATTTCAACCACCTGGGGATCTTTATCATATGCTAACATCGCACAACACATGAACGCCTCTCTGTTTTGCCTTCATCGAAATTCATCGAAATGCAGCCGTCAGCAATCAAGTTCGAACTCCACTACTTCGCTGTTTGAATATTTATCCCATGGAACATAAAAACTCTTTGAGCAATGTGTGCTCTTGCGAACTGACAGACCTGTGCCGGGATTGTAAAAAGCATGGAATGTGAAAGCAGTGTATGCCACAATTCAAAAACACGAGTGTTTTTGTTCACACACCACAACATACTGACATAGTAAATCATTTGCAAGTTAAAAGAAAAATTTCGCATCACTAAATCTGCTGACACGTGTATCAGTACTAGATTGGCCACACTAACACAAGAGCAGATTGCATTCCTAGAAGGAACATAATTTTGCCGCATGCCTTGTCTGTTTTATCTTGCACGATTAGTGATCCCTTGTGCAGCTACAATAATAATATCCTGTTTTCCTTGTATCTTTGGTCTTTTGGGCATATACTGTTTCTTTCCATTAAACGTCAGTTGCGAGCAAGTGCTTGTGTAGTGTTGGCTTCCTTTTTGTCAGTCTTTTTCTTCTCATTGACACTGAACCCATATCAACTAGCCCAATTTATGGTATTAAATTTACATTAAGCTACATTAAATTTAGTAGTGGGTAAGGTTATTAGCTAAGTTATACTATGTTACTAAAGCCAATTCTGCTGTGTTATATTTAGCTCAACATCATAAAAGAGTGCTGTGAAACCACATTTTTCCAGGAACTGGATGTGAACACTGGCATTGCAAGCCCCCTGCTCAGCCGATTTGACTTAGTTCTTGTGCTGAAGGACTCCCACAATAAAGACTGGGACCGACTGGTCTCCAAGTTTATTCTCCAAGGCCAAAACCCCATAGGTTAGTGAAACCAACTTGCTGAGCTGACATCTTTGTCAAAGCGTGCAGACAAAATGTAAGGTAGCAATAGCATGATAACTAAAAGTGAACTAAAATCGTCTTATTTACAGAGTGAAATGGCAAATCTGTTTTGCAGGTTTGCTGTAGCACATGGTTGTATGATGTGCAAGCTGGTGGTGATATTGATGAGGCTCATGTCTCATGCCTTTTCATTTTCAGAGGATCGAGAAGACACTGGTTTTTGGTCCATTAGCAGAATGCGCTCCTACTTCTTGACCATCAGAGCACTCAACCCCAGGTTGACTGAAGATGCCCAAAGGTATCATTAACGTTTTGTCCATTCAGCTGCGAGGAGGGGAGAGCAGCCTTGACGTTCAGATGTCACTGAAACCATAGACAGGAAGCTGTTGTACAGCTACAATAGCAGTGTGTTTCAGTTCTGAATTTTGATCTTTGAAATTAAATATTGGCTTACTCTTTGTTTTGCTGTACCTTGGAGCTGCTAGTTTAGCATCCAGTGATGCTAATAGTGATGGTAGGTTCTACTGATGGTCATACACATAATAAAAGATGAATGGGAAATATTACACCATGCTATTCAGGTTTCAGGATCCTGGGTATTTGTATGATCACTTACTGTGCTGCTCATGCCTTGACACGGCCTCCATTTGGGAGCCTGTGTGAATTAAGTGGTGTGAGACACATAACGCCTAATTTAGCGAGTATCAGATGCCATAACTTGCATGGTCATTCACATGGGAATATGTCTGCAATCCACATCATCTGGATTTGTCAATTAACTGGGTGAATTAAATAGGTTTTACTGTCCTGGGGTATCCATGTTGAGGTTTCCTTGCATTAATTTAGTTATCAAGTTATACATTGATGTGGATATGAGCAAAATAATGGCTTATTGATGCCTCATGAGCCCTCATGAACACTTTCAAGGGCCACAGGTAAATAAACCGCAGGTTAAGGAAGGAAAATGGTACAGGACAGGTAAACAGACCACAGGTTAAGGAAGGAAAATGGGAGAGGAAACTTTTGTTGTAAATATTAATGTTTTCATCCCAAGGTTTTGAAATACAGTAAGCGTTTTTGTTAATTGGTGGCACCATCAGACGTGTTTTTGACAAGTTTTCTACTGGTGTTGAATGCAACTTGGGATTATCACGGCGCTGAAGTGATGTTGGGATAACAAAAGTTCTTTATTGTAGCTTTAGGTATGTTCCTTTTGCACATTTTCCTTGTCTGTCTAGTTTTATTTTAAACTAGAGGTGTGCGAATATTTGGAACTTCGAATACAAATAGAATATGCTTGTTATTCGATTTTTATTCATATTGGAAGAATTGATGTTTGAAATTTCTGAATAATCGAAAATTACCGAATAACACCGAAAATTTTCTAATTCACTAGTCTCCCCAGCACTGCGCTCTTCACCGCAATGCTCAACAATGTGGGTTGTGCAGTGAAGCATCCTCAAAATGCGACGGGGCTGTGAAGAGGAAGCTTTCATTTTGTGAAGTGGGCCTTCCTGACAGTGGGCGCAAAGCGAAGGACTTGACGAAACCGAAAAAAAATGCTACTTCGGTTGCATTTCAAATGCAGACATCCATCGTACCAGTATTCATCAGAGAAAAACTGCGATGCAAATGGTTTTTGGTAATTTTTCAGACCCATTTGATATTTTTTTCTGATTCTGTTCCTTGATGGCTGAATTATTGAGAGTTTGCTGTATTCAACAGCGATTATCAGCTCTACCTAGTTTAATGCAGGTTCTTTCTGAGCATAAACACTGCTACTATATGGAATCTCGTATTACCTTTGTACTAGATTTTTCTGTAAGAATTGTGCTCCTGTGCATTCTAGCTTAATTTTATTTGCAAATACTGCGTGAATTCTGAAATGAGCAAGGTGAACAGTGTTTGCTATCTTTTTTCCTTTTTTTTCAATGATCAGACAATCGATATTCGATGTGATATTCGAAAGCATTTCTTTTTCATATTGGTATTCGATTTGTTTTCAGAAATTTCGATATTCGCACACCCCTACTCTAAACATATGCTACTGAGGCCCATATTGACTATTGATGTTGTACTTTGACTTGTCAAGCACTGTGCCTTGGTGAGCAAATGGATAGTGACCACATAATGTTTTTTTTTTTTTTTTTTTTTTTTTTTATATCCAAGATGCGGTGGCTTCCGGGCCACTGTCTGGTGCCTATTGAAAGACATTAGCTTGCACATCCAAAGGATATAGGAAGGGTTGGAATTCTGGCTAGGTGCACTAGGTGAAAGAGGAAGATGTGTGCTTGTATATGAGGTACTGGATCATTACAACTGCATGTAGCCTTTGAAACAGAAGTCTTGTCAAGGATTTGTTAAACTGTTTTCCTGTGCCATGAATGGTTCAGCAGGTACAGTGCCCATTTATGATTTGTATATGACACATGTCCTGCGCTCAGGTCGGGACACCTAAGGTTGCATTTTTTTATTTCACACTCCTTTGCCCATAATAGATGCATTTCCAAATTTGTTACCTCACTGTGACCATTCACTTTAAGGCTTCACCAAGCCAAGCTTCCCTGCAAAAGTAGCTACACTTGAGAACAGGTATCATAAGTATTGTTTGTTTGGCAGAAATGCTAAATGGTGTCTGCTGGTTGTTGTTTCAGAGTCCTGCAGGAATACTACCGGTGTCAGAGAAATGTTGCTCAGCGTGATGCTGCCAGGACAACGTTACGACTCCTGGAGAGCCTTGTTCGTCTCTCTCAAGGTGCTGAGTTCTTATTCTTTTATACTGGGGGTCTCGTGCCAGTGATTTCTGAGTTCAGAATTCTCAAAAATGGAAGCAGATTGGCTGGATTTGAAGGAAATTAACTATAATATATAAAATATTGCTTGTGAATGTGAAGAGTGCAGCTGGGATGATGGTGATAAATATGGTCTGTTTGGTCTAGCTGTACTTGCTGCACCAATTTCGTACTGTTGTAATGCGGTGCTGCGACTAAAGTACGAGTTCTGGTCGTTCAAGTGCAACTTGACACTCGCTGCTTCTGAAAAGAAAGTCGAGTTCAGGACTGGCCATCTGTAACTGGTATCACCAACAAATTCTAGCTGGCACCGTGCCACCTTCATCAATGGCTGCTATCATCCCGAACCACTTGAAGCAATTTTCAATAGCACATTACGATGATGTGTTGCCACAAACTATCCTTGATGCATGTGCACCTTGTGGCAGCTAGTGCAAAATACGCAGGTTCTTTTACTGAACACAATTAAAGTGTCACCATGCGTCATGCTGCATGCACGTGTTTGGTTTTTAAGCATGGTATGAAGTATGCACAGCTGTTTCTTGGGCAAACTTGGGCACCAGTCTTGTTGACAAGTGGAATAACTTGAATCTTCTTGCCATTTATCACTATGTGCAAGCTGTCATCTACTTTCATGGTAGCAGCAGCTGCAGCATTTTGGCAATGACCACTGAGGAATTGTACACTTTTTCTGAGCTTTTCCTCAATGGACCTTCACAATGTCTGCATTTTTGTAATTAATGGGATTGTGCAAGGGGCACCTATTCCACTGTTGAAACAAATGCCAAAGCACAGCACCACAAGTATTGTGCAATGTCAGTGCACGTTAAAGAACCTAAATGGTCGAAATTATCTGGGGCCCTCTACTATGGTAGCCTTCATAGCCTGAGTCGCTTTGGAGCGTTAAATTGTGTGAACCAACTAAGTTCATAACTAACCTGGCCAGGTGCAAGCTATTTGTTGAGGCATAACAAGATAAGTCTGCTTGATTTTTCTGCACTGCACTAACTGTTTCTTGTTTGATTTAGTTAGTGCACTGTTTGGCTGATTTACTTATAGAATGCTTAACTTTGCCTTCCCTTTTATGGTGTGAAATTTGGTCCACAGGCAGCCACCATTGCTTTAAATTAATTCTAAACATGTTAACCTAGAGACATACTTAACTGATTTCAAAGCTTGAGGTTGTTGTTTCATCATAGAACAAAGCCATAGTGCAGCAGTAGTCATGAGACAAAAGCAAGATGTTGGCATATAAAGCATAGATAGGTTTAGAAGATGGGTACACAGAGTCAGAGGAAACTGATTTCCTTTGACATCGCACTGCATCTTTGTGCTACATCTCTTGCTGAAAAATTTGTAGTTTAAAAGATGTGATGTTTCCATATAAAATGGTTCATTGCAGTAGTTCTATTTTGGATTATACTCTTCAAACTGGCCCTAGTCTGTATGTATTCAAATTTGAATGATTTCATCTAGGCAGCATTCTTGTCATTTCCCTTGTTGTTTAATGTCAGCTGCTGTTCATCAGGAAGGGTTTAGCAGGAGCCAAACTTAAAATAGAGCTAATCCTAGGTCCGTATTCTGAGTCTGCATCATTTTCAGAAGTGTCGTTATTGCCTCAATCATGAGTCGTATGATTGATGGTAACGCCGGAACAAGAAGTGGCTACCACTTCCGGTATTTCCACTAATCATATCACTCGAGGTCAGACAGGTAGCAACACTTTCGATAGTGACGCAGACTCGGAATACAGACCGTAGTGGAGGTTTTTGAGTGGACTTTAGCTGCATAGTTGAAAGTTTACAGCTCACTTGGCCAGTCCCAGGTGAGAATGCACATTTGGTTTCAGTTTAATTGCATGAGGCCCGTAATGAATGTTACTGGTAGACAAGCTAGGAATGCACAGTACTCACTCGTGCCAGGTGGAACTATGTAAGTCTCTAACCATGTAACTTCTAGTTGTGCCTCCAAATCAAAACAGTGTTTACAGCTGCTTTAAAGTCGAAGTGAGTTCGGGTTTGGTTTGGCTTACTGGGCTGAACGTCATAAAGCGACTCGGGCAATGAGAAACGCTATAGTGATGGACTGCAGGTAATTTAGATGACAGGTGTTCTTAAAGGACTATAGACACCAAATTTTGGTGGCATTTTTCTTCTTGTTAATGATGCCCAAGTCACTGCTGTATATCCATCCATATGTCGTTTTGGCCTACGATCGCTAAATAATCTATAATTGGATTTTATTTTCTCACCAGTTTTAGTTTCGACAGCCAAGAGATGGCTGTGACGTCACAATCATGTCTTGATGCGCGACATGAAAAAACAGTGATATAATCCCTCATTCTTCACTTGTAGTGATTCCTGTCCTTGAGGCAAGAGGCAAGCTGGATGTATCATTGTAGTGAATTCAAATGATAGAGCAATGATTGCATCGCTGTATTTTCATCCCTCGCGTGACCTAGACTTGACTGTGACGTCACAGCCATCGCTCAGCTGTGGAAACCAAAACAGATGAGAAAAGAAATTCGATTATAAATTATTCAGCAGTCGTAGGCGAATGTGATGTGGTGACCCGTGTACACTAATGTCATAAGCATAATTACAAATTATAAAACACGAACCCAAAAATTTGGTGTCTAAGTCTTTTAATTTTAAGGCCCATTCACACTTGCAGCTCTCTGTGATTGTGTGACAGTTTCGGTCGAAAGCAACTGTTGCAAATGGTTGCACTGGTTTAAGAGCGACAGTCACAGGCCATTCAAGCACTGTTCGATTTTCCAGCCTTGTAAACCATCCTTCCAGCCTTAATTTTCCAGCTTTGCTCGCGAATTGGGAGCCAACCAATGGCTCAGCTGAAATTGATGGAAGTTAGTTTTACATCTGGCATCTCTTTGCTGATGAACAGTCAAGATCAAGTCTCATTCTAAACAAGACCAATTTGGGAAAGCGACCCGTGGGTCTCCTTTGCAAGTGTGAACATCAGTCGTACAGAATGGCTTCCTGGTCGCATGCGACAGCTAGTTGTTGCATATGCTTCGTGACTTACAAGTATAACTAAGGCTTTAGATGTGCACTAACATAACATAGCACACGAATGTCTTACATCGACAGCCATGGCGGGAAACCATCACGAGTTCCCCGTCTCAATAGTCGAGCGTCTTGGTGAAAAAGAAAAAAGAATTCTGAGCAACCGTGGTGAGGCAGCTGAGTTCACGTTACACTTGGTGCCATGCTAGAATAATATACTTTTTTAGTAGCAGTGTAACTGTGACTGATTACTGGTCATTGGAATTTAACTAATGAAACTTAGTTTTAAATTAGGACCAGCAGACTTTTTATTTGGGCTGTCACTTTGAAATGCTGACCCCATTATCCAAACCAAACCTTCTTCAACCAGTTACATTCATAGTTGAGGAATTTCACTGGAGAGATAGTTTGTAGTAATAAAGGAGATAGGCTACGTTCCTTTAACTGTCTACTGAAGAACGGCATTCAGCTACACTCTGTTGAGGTCATTGTCAAGTTCAAAATGCATATGAACAGCAGTGTACAGATTGTATACAACGGATTTTTCTTTTTTTTGTGCAGTTTTAAAAGCAGCTTGGCATTTTTAAATGATAAAACACTGGATTCTTTTGCGAGTGTGAGACGTAGAGCACTCCTAATCTCCTGATGCTCTTACAACAGGTCATGCAAGGCTCATGTTTCGAGAGGAAGTTGGTGTCCAGGATGCTGTGGTTGCTGTGGCTCTGATGGAAGTTTCTATGCAGAGCTCAGCTCTTGTGGAAAATGTGGATGCTTTGCATACAGGATTCGCCAAGGACCCAGAAGAAGAGTACAAAAACCAGGGTAAGACCAGATTTTTTTTTTTTTTGCCTTTTTTTCACATGTTCGCCAACAGCATGAACCTACAAGAACGGTGCACATTATGGAAAGAGAATGCCATTCATATGAGAACCTGACTGGACACATTAGTACATTGATAAAGGAAAGGTGGCAATAGAAAAGCACTAATATACAAGAGGCAGCCCTTCAAGTCGAGCATCAGTGGATGAAACAAGCATCAGTGCATGCATAAGCAAAGTTATTAGCACAGGTAAGGTAAAAAAGATATGTATAGTATGTCAGAGTATATGTTCTTAGAGTTGTACAGACAGAAAAAGTTGTTAATAGGATTACAGTTGCTAGTATGTCCAGGATAAAAACAGCTTGCAATCTCAACCTTGTGCATGAAGGCACTCTGGTAACACTGACGACAGTATTTCAGAGCAGTCAATGTTAGCATATAGCACCTTGTAAGGGAAAACAATATCCCACTTCCCTCAGCATGCATTGAAAGGAACGAGTTGCAGATAACAGAGCAGTGGATCATAATTAGGGGAGTTAGTACCTTTAGATTGGACTGGGGGAAAAAAACAGTAAAAGTAGGTCAACTCCAGTTTCGAAAATTCAGTTGTTGCTGAGAAATGTCACCATTCTTGATGCGCAGGATGTAGTTAACTGGCTGTTGAATAGAAGTTACACTCAGAGGACAAAATCAAAAATTAATTAAGTAGGGTAGCCACAGGCACGATGAAACACAGTTTTGGATAAGTGCTGTAGTTATGCAATTTGAGGTCTTGTTCAGCTAGCTTATGCACCTCTGCAAGCTGAGATGCATCACTTCCTCACTGCCTTCGAGCTAAGGCATGTTTGTTCGCTGTTATTGCCTGCTTACAGCAGTTATAATCAGTTAAGTATGTTTATCACGTGTGTGTAGGACACTGACGCGAAATCAGGTATGTATGAGTGTTATGAAAACGTATCATGTTCTGACCACCGTGACAATTGGGCGGCAGTTTAATCACTCCCATCAACGCACAGACCATGTGATGGCCTGCCCTCTGGCTATTCCAACCAAGCATATCAACACAATGACAGCATGTCTGCCCAATATTTAACGGAACTTTTGTTTCTGTTTGCCAGCTATCTCATTTAACCTGCGTTACCTTTTTAGTGACCACGGCAATTCCTTCAACAAGCTCAGCTTGAATTATGCTACCATTTGCGCATTGATTGCCGGTAAACTTCTCATTCTTATAAAAATTGCGAGATTGACTTCGAGTGACTTTCTTAAATGCGTGACTTCTGCGTTAAATCACCGGAAAAGTCGGTAATTCATCCGTTGAAAATTATATTCGCTGAAGAAAAAAAGAAGTGAAATTGTGCTCTGAAATAAACACCAAAAGAAGTCTACTGAATTTTTAATCAATGAAAATCACAATCAGTGAAATTTCACCTGCCAGTGCATTAGTCATATAAAGCTAGTATTGCTACTTTTGCTCTATTTTCTGCATTGCCACAGTTGAAAGAGAATGTCTTTACATAGAAGCAGCCTTCATGCACGGTCTTACCAGGATGCTAAACAAATGCACTATGCAGCCATAATGTACCCTTTTTTTCTTCTATCGGCAGTAACTCACTCACATAGCACCATTGGTGCTATTCTCCCGCTGTTGTCTTTTATGGCATGTCTATTGCGGTCGCATTGATGATATAACAGGTTGGTACTACCTGAGCTTTTGCAAGCTACAGCGCACCGGCTGCACACCTGATTCTAGCCTTCAAAAGTGGTGTGCTTTTGCGAGCTGCAGCCAACCAGGGGCCTACATGACAGGTTCTAGCCTTCAAAAGACAAGGTGTTGCCAATTTGGGATAACATCAAAGTGGACAAAATCGACATGCAGCAAAAGACGACATCAGGAAAATACCACCCCATGTTCTCATCACTACTCTATTACCTCATGCATCACATGACTGTCGCATTACAGTTTTCCTCATTAAAATTATGCTTCTGTACAGTATGTCTTCTCTGCCTAGTCATGCATGATGATCCAAACTAGAATATAGAATATGCGTCGTCAGGTATAAGGGCGTCATAACGATGCTGTCTGTCACAGGAATGTGCGATAATGCAAGATAAAATGCTTTTTTCGCTACGTTGACTAGGGAGTTAAACTAACATGAATAATTGAAAGTAGCATATTAAAAAAAAAATGATAATGCTTTCTTTTATGTACACATCCAATCGCCGGTTGAAATCACCTAGTTGACCTTTGAAAGTTTGAAGTGGCCTAAAGTGAGAAGTTTATATTTTCTTACATCAAGAATCTGTTCAACACCAGTGAAGATACATAGTTCAAAAATGGCATAATTAAACAAGGGCAGGAAATAAACACAGCCTACAAGGTAGCGGTCCTGCATAATAATTTCATCCCAAACACCCTCACTGCAGCCTTAAAGAGGTGAGAGCCGACCTACAAGCAGCGCGAACACCACTGCCTTTTTAACATGCCTGCTATAGTACCTGTAAGCACTACAAACATTGTGTGAGGTAGGAAAGTAGCCATTGCTGTTTGTGCAATTGTTGAGCTAGGTTTCAGAAAGGTAGATGATGTCGTATTCACAACCAGCCATGTTGGCAAAAAAGAAAAAACACATGAAGCACTGTGTGAAATTATTTAATGTTCTGCTAACACAAGCAGAGGTTGTGGTTTATATTAATCATTTTAAAGAGAGTGTTTCAGTAGACATATTCTGAAAATGGTGGAAAGGTAGAAATGCCACAAATATGCACAGCAGACAGAACCAACAGGCCAAATGTCACCCTTAGTCAGAAGGCCTTATGAGCTTTCATGGTCCACAGCAACATGGAGCGAATTTTAAGAGTAATTGTTTGTCTTGAGACATTTACGAAACGCTTGCCTTCAAGATGTCTTGACTCTAACTTTGGAACATCACCTGCAGAGGTTGCTTGGTCTGAATGAGAAACAAAAATTCCTGCTTAAGGCCTCACCCCGGCTACAGCAGAAAGTACACTTTCCCTGTCAATGTCAAAAGAGGCATCCTGACATGCACGCTTTGCAGCTCATGCACTACTGACTGCAGTTATGTTGCACGCAGTCACGAGGCTACACTGAACGTGCGTGATTGCACTCTCGTAGCAATACCAGAAAGGAGACACTTTGGCATGAATTGTCCGTTATGCAAAAGTCGGAAGTGATGAAGAAGGTACCATGAACGCCCCAGAAGTGGCACGCACCCCGCATCATGCCACAGAATGCAAACTGGAGGACGCAGCACCCATATTATTCATATGAGTCCTTGTGCAGACAAACCTCTCAACGTTTCGCTGTAGTGTACTAGAATAGTTTCACATAGCACTGCTCCAGGCAGAGGCACATTGCCGGAATGAACCAGCACAAGGCGCAAGGAAAAGCGAGCATGCCTCCTTGCATCATCATACGTATCGTTACGTGAAGGCACAGGGTGCAGCAATCCTTGGAGCGCAGGTTTAAATTGTATTCTTCTGAGGCAAGTATACCACCCTCTAAACACATGAATAGGTAGCTGAGGATTGTGGGAGAGACGTGCCCCTATGCCAAAGACCATGAGTGCAAGAAAATGGCAGTCCTCTTTGTAGCGACGACCATGCATCTGCCTCAAAACTCCATCTTTCCACCAATATGAACTATTGAAGGACGTAAAAATTAATCTAGCGCCTGCTTCGAAGTTGGTATCTGCCGACAACACAGCCATGAGCGCCAATGCCGACGGAGTGCTCGCCTCAGTCGTGGTGATAGTTCTGTATTCTTATCCTTTTGGTCATTTTCATCTTTCAGACCTCCTGTGCAGCAGGTGCAGTACAGTTCCCACCGTGGCGTGTTTACATTCGCATCTCAATTTTGTCTCATCACATGTGCTTGTCAACGATATGCTGAACTGCACAGCCGTCGTCAAAGGCTAAGTTTTGTACACAGCTGCTACACTGTATGCAACATGTATGCTAACATCCACAATGATATGGTCATGTTGCTATGTCAGAGTGAACATATGACCATCGACTGCTTCCTCCAAAAATTTATTTTCCTGAATTCTAGATCTGTCTAGAAATGTTTGAAGTTTCTGAATACTGCTGTTCACTTTGAAGACCAAGTCGAATACCACATTATTTGCTTCGACATTCGAAACGCTCGAATATTTGTGCAACCCTAGTTTCAGCTGTTAAAGCACTTGCTGCCCTTGCACACACCTTCACCAGAAGCTGAAAACAAAAAAGATTGGGGGGGATACATAAGCTATGCTTTCAACGGTACAATGTGGCAGCAGTATTGGCTCCCATCTTTTACTCCTATTGCAGACCTTCGTTTGCATACATGCACTTTGCTACTCACGTAATTGCTAATCATATAATTTGTACTTCTGTTATCCCTCACATTAATTAGCCTATAAGGCCACATGACATAGATGTAAAGCCCCGCTTTAACCAAGCGATTCGAATGTGCCTGTTTGGCCCAGAGGTAAACGTCTGACTCTATATTCAAGAGTTCTGGGTTCAATTCCCATCTCCATCCTCTGCCAACTCACATCTCATAGAAGCTACCTGCGTTCACAGCTCCTGCCAGCTCAGCCCTGTCACATCGTCTTCTGAAATCGCACAAGCCACTAACCAATCAGTGCTTAGTCATGTCACCTGACAACTGCCACCTACCAGAGGCACGCTCACGATTTTTTACACACAAATCAGACAACATCGACGCCAGATATTTCGCTCAATGGGAGCCTTAACGCTTTCGCATTAAAATTGCACTCCTCAGCTTAAGTGTCAAGGCAATTGCAATGAGATCACAGTTTGCACTATGCTTAATTCAGATATTATTCTTGGTGTAAAGTGGGTGCTTATGCATATTTCGAAGGTATCAGATGACGTAGCCATCTTGTACATTTCCCAGCATGGTAGCAGGTCTGAGACGGACGGACGGACATGGAGAATGGCGGTATAATACAAAGGGAGAGTGGCGGGTGCATGATGCAGTGAAGGGGATGTGAGAACGGACGGAACGAAACGGGACGGGATGGGATGGATGCAGGTGGACAGACGGACGGATGGACAAACGGACGGGTGGGTGGGTGGCCTTGGGGACCTACACTCTATAAGGCAAGGTTATGGCTGTATGGCCCCCGAGGCCCCTACAGCCAAAACACAGCGAAGATATGGAATATGCTTATAAGACATTTATTTTGTAGCAACACATACAAAATAGCTTCGCCATAGATGCACAATTGAAAATTATTCGACGATGTGCTTCTCTTATAACGGTTCCTTAATTGAATCTCCGGCTTTCTGGAGAAAAAGTTGGCTTGAAACGTAACAGCCCGAGTCCTCGGCGAGTTACGTGAAGGCACAGGGTGCAGCAATCCTTGGAGCACAGGTTTAAATTGTATTCTTCTGAGGCAAGTATACCACCCTCTAAACACACGAATAGGTAGCAGAGGACTGTGGGAGACAAACGGGAGACGGACGGACGGACGGACGGGGTCATGGCTTTCGATCTCATTGGTAGTATGCGACTGTCTTACTTTTTGTTAAACTGTAAGTGATTAATTTACTAACTTCCCTCTCACCAACACGACAGATAAAAAATAAAAGAGAAGTATCCCCCATGCTTGCTCTATTTCTATAATCGTTGATTTTATTCAATTGCATTTGAAGGTGCAGTTTGTACATTCTAGTAGTACATCACAAAATTCAAAAGCCATATATTTTGTACGTACTTCCGCTGAACTGCAGTTGTTTCAGGAATGAGAAACGGACTAATGCATCAGAATAATGAACCATTGGTGCTGTTGGTACGTAACAGTCAAGTATTGGCCATTGGGCAATAGACTTCAAAGAAAATCACATGTGGGCCCTGTGAACCTTGAGTGAACCATTGTGTCATGCAATTGGATCATGCATGAAATGCTACATTATGCTCATATTGTGGCCCCTCTGTATTCTCTTTCAGCAAAAATTATTCTAACACGACTTGGCCTTGATGAGATTCTCAAGGAGGAGCTGAGTCGCTGCAATGAAAAAAGCGGCAATTCGCCCCATAGAAGCACCACTCACTCAGTGTCATCACTACAACAAACCAGGACCTGCAACAGCAGTATGGCTACAGCCCAGAATTCACAACCAGCTTGTCGTGATGCTCATATTGAGCGCATCAACATAGGCCAGTTTTCTTCCTCTATGTCACAGAGCAGCTGCAATAGAGAAAAAAGTTTTGAAGAATCTAGACAGGCCAGATTCATTGGATCACACGGTGATCAGAAGGCTTTGAAAAATTCTAAAGGGAAGTGTTCAAGAAAAGACATTGTTACTACACCAGTGCAGTGCAAAACAATTAATAAAGATAAAGAAAACTTCGAAGACTCTACTAAAAACTGCAGCAACCCTGGACAAAACCATAAGGACCTTGCTGCTAAGAAAACAAAGTCTTCTGCTAGGAAGACTAAGCCTGCTACTTCAGAAACTTCAGAGACATCCCTACCTAATGAGCCACCAGAAGAATGCCCAGTGGCAGTTAAAAAGAGGAGTGCAATCTTGCCCAAATCTGATGCTCATCAAGATGTCGATATTGCAGAGTTCCTCAAGACTTTTGTTCGCAAGACAAAGAAGCAGACCTCTACATGCAGGGGAAACTCTCCTCATGAAAACTGTCCCGTTCCACTCAAACTGGCTGCAGTAACACAACAGCCAGGCCAAGTCATTAAGCACGGCACCTTATCACCAGGCAACACAGGTGAAGCTGAGATGCTGACATCCTCCCGTGCTGACTGTCATGAGACCGACAATCTTCAACAAAGCTGCCTGGTCGATGCACAACAGCAAATCTCCGCCAGTGTTAATGCTTTGAATGAACGAAGAAATGAAAGCAATGCAGCAGTAAAAGGACCGAGACAAGGAACAGGTGTTGGTTTTACTAAGGCACAACAGAACTTGAAAAAGTTTGCGTTTGTGAAAGCTGCATCAAGCCCATCACTTCCCACATCTGTGAAAGCAGTGACAAATGGAACATTGCAAGCAAGTAGCAGTTCAGTGGACACTAGTGCATCCTTTGATGGTAGCGACAGTTTTACAAATATCACATCATCAGTCTTGGACCAAGGTAAGCCATCAACTCAGGGCACAACTAGAAAACATACTTTGGGAATTGTTGATGATAATGAACTTGGATTAAATGATGATGACTGGATGTTTGACTTTCTGCCTAATGAAAAGCGGCAGAGAAGAGATAAGGAATAACCACTATATGTTGAGCGCTGCAATGCGTTGTTTGTCTGATGTAATGTTCAGTATGTTGTTATTAAAACATTCATGAATTGTGTCTTGCCTGTAAGGTGCAGGTTTTTTCTTTGTGTATTCTTATATGTTAGAGAGCAGTTACATTAGAAAGTTTCTGCTTAGCTGACTGTATATCTCTACAGTATAGTGGAGCAAGTTGTGCCTGTCCTTTTTTAGGTATATCGACTCGTGTACAGCAGGTGGCTGGCAGTAGTAGTACTAAATGGTAGCACAGTGCCACAATATTTATTCTTCCCTTCTGCTGTGGCTGAATAAAAGTGGGCATATTCAGATCCAAAAGGATGAAGAAGTTTGTCATGCATTAACATATCTTAACACATTCCTTAAAGGTCCACGGAAACGGCCCCCAAGAAACCACTGATAAACGTGTTCAGTGTGTAGAACACATCCTTTTGAGCATTAACGCAAAGTATAACTCCTTGGAACAAAGCCAGCGATTTATTATTAATTTTTAAAAACAGCGTTTTTTGAAATTCGCGGGCAGAGGGAATGTCGTTTGGCGGTGTCGCATGGAACTATTTCCTAATCCCGTGACGTCACGGGTAGGTTGACTGGCAAGGCTTGCTAGAAGTAGAGTCCCTAGAAGTATTTGCTAGTCTGCCGTCCGAGCGGGGTTCCCTATGGAACCGGTTGGCCGCTTCCCGGATGAAAGCGCAGGGGGCGCTGTACGCATTCGGAGCGTGGTCGCGTTGTGTACGTGGTGCTGTGGCGGTTGTGCCGTACTGCGAATCTGCGCTGCGCTGATCCGTTGGTGCCGTGACAAGGCTCGTGCACCACGTGCACTTTTTTCGCTCGCGAGCCGGAATGCGCGCAAATTAGCTAGCATGTGTGCAAGTGTGCCTTTTTTATGGATATGTGATCGCGGCATGTCCAGAAAACGGGGTAAGCGTGATAGCACGGGTTTTTTGCCCGGGTGCAAGACCGGGTAGCGCTCGTGCAAGGTGAAATGTTCTCTCTTCAGGACACCAAAAGACGCAGGGAAGAGGCAAGAGTGGGAGCGCAACATCAAGCGCGGCGGCAAAGGCAATAACATTGTTTATTGTCTCAGCTAGGGCATAAAGGAATATGCAAAACGAAAATTAAAAGGCGTAATAAGTGAAAGAAAATAGGCTGGCTGTGTTCTAATAAAATTCAAGAGAGAACGATGATAATTAAGGCCCTTGCGTGGAAGCAATGTACGAAGATGGGTTGCTCGGTGAAAGGCCCACTGCCGTCAGGTGCCGATATTGTCGGCTTCAGTGGCGGGCAAACCCACAAGTGGTGAATATCTTCCTCATTATTTTGTGAATTGCAGACAGAAAATCCTGGACGTTGATATAAATATCGGATGATCCGGATCGGGGTTGCCCTTGTTGTAACACGAATAAGCTAGTGTCGACGTTTGTGAGCGACACTTCAAACCCTGCTTTATTGAGCGAAGTTTTAAGACAGGTAAAGGTAATTGAGATTCCATGGGATGTTACGCAACTCACGAAGGATGTCATCTCAACGCTGTTTCCGGGCACTCCAAAATACTTGTTGAAACCCCTGCCTCTCAAGAGAAAGGAGCGCAACTTGTACGAGCAAAAACAGTCAGCAAGGAGACCTGCAGATAAAGAAAAAAAAGTGCGCTGATCCTGAAGCATCAGTGGAGCCAGTTTAAGAATACAGCGGTGTTGGATCGTGTGACGTGAGCCTGCTCCAGGAATGCAGAAAGCTGCATGCCACCGCCACTGGGGACAAATGTCGATCTTTCTGATGTTGAACAATGAACATTCGCATAGTGCCACTCAAGCGAGGACGAATCTCCGGAGGCAATTGCCATCGGCGAGTTCTGTTCCATCGCAGTGGTGAAGCTGCCATGAATGCTGCTGTGTGCATTCGAGGAAACAGAGTCAAGGAGATAGCTGTAAAGTCGACAGAAGAGGTAATTAATCTTATTCAGGACATTGCGAAACTCAGCTTGTGTCCTGGCAGCGGATTGAAGCCTATTACCAAGACCTTTCCCACCTACAATGGGCGTTGCTTAATTTGCGACGAACTGTACCATTATTTCTGATGCAACATGCATATAGCCTGCAAATACTTGCGAAAGTTAACTCAGAACACCTTGTGAAGAAGAAGAAAAAATTAAGAAACAGACTTCTATGTCTCGAGCAGTTTGTCGTACGAAGGACAAGGTGGCAAAGCTGGTAAAAGCTCTCGGTGAAATGAAAAATGAAAATGAGCACCTTCAAGGACAGAGTTTGAAAGAAGTGATAGTGCCCTTCCTCTCAACTAACAGCTGGCTGTTAAAATATGTTTTAGAGGTTGCAAAACGGCAGTCAACAAAAGTGATGGCATATTCTGATGAGTGGCTACTAGGCTTCCTAAGTACCAAAGAATGCCTATCAGCAGCTTGCCTGAAGCGCGGTGCGATTTGAAGGGCTCGGGTTCCCATCTTGCGTGCTTTAATTGTGCATGCATCCGAAAGTTTCTAGTTCTACATACGTGTTATAACTTAGCTAAACGTCCGAAGAAGTTAAGATGAAACTATAGCGTGAATGAAAACGCCGGCGACAGCGCTCTGTTGCTCGCACACATGGTCCTTGGAGCCTAGAATGTGCGTCTAGTATAGTTCTCCATGCAAGCGCAATTGTTTGCACAAAATCCTCAGAAGTCTTCATTACAATACGGCACGTCGGTAGCTTCAGCAGGATAATAGGGTATAAAAAGCAGCTTCGTTTCTACATCGGCTCAGGGGCATGCGCGCAAAACTTCGCTCACGAAAAAAAAACGTCGCATCCGTGGTTATGCCAACAACTCGGCTGCGAATTCAGTATTACGACTAACCTGAAATCAAAGACTAAAGAGCGGCATCGCATGTACAAGGCACCTGACAAAGAGCATGCAGCGAATGCATTTCGAAGCGCACGAGTGCGCGCGTCGTCTGCTCCGTCAGCAGTGGCGCACTCCGGTTCACCGCAGCGCCACCGCGGCGATCATTCAGCGGCAGCCCCCGCCGCGGCCGGCGGACGACAGACTAGCAATATTTCTAGGGACCTTACTAGAAGCTGCCATTCGCTGCGGTCACTGCAACCATGACGTCATGAACACACTTCCGGTAGCTGCGAAAGTCGTCTGCTCGTGCGCTGCTCGAACTCTGTGCGGGCTGTTACAGCTCGCCGCCCTTATCGGTTAGGTGGCCATTGCCCATTAAGTGCAACAACCGAAGCGACGCAGGGATCGGCAGAACGAAGCTGCATTTACAAATATCTTATTTATATAACGTGGTTTCAGGAGTATCGGAGTGTCGTCCGACGAGGCGTCAACAGCACGGTCAAGCACCGCACGATGGCAGTACCTGTACCTCCTTGACCGCCGTAAACACCGCCGCTGTGGCCCCTCCTCCCGCATACCGTTCGCGAACGACACGGCGGATCGTTAGCACCGATGTCCGAAATAAAGCGTGCTAAAATTTGTTGGCGTCTGGAATATTGAGCCGAATATCAAGTATGAAGCCCTCGTGAGGATCGCTGACCAGCAGCAAATTGCTGGTAAGAGCGATAGCCGTGATACAAGCTAGTTTCTGCTCAAGCCAGCTGCCGCTGGTGCATTTCGGCTGATCCGATCTGCTCGTACTAGCTCTGCGATTAATGCATCGGCAGAGTTAATCCTATAATTATTTTACTATGGCAGGATAGGAATCACTATAAGGCAGTTTCATAAGTAGATTTACGACAGCGTTGATCATGTTCCAAAGCGTCGACCGCCGCGGCTTCGAAGCGAAACAAAAGGCCTAGCGACGACTAGGGACGGTCACGCACGGCGCCGGCGTTCGCCGCGCTCGCACGTTCCACCCCCGCGGTAATTGTGTAACGTACCTCAGCCTGCTCGCGGCATCCCGTGCTGCAAGCTTTGCAAACTCGTGTACTTTCATAGCTAAGGCCGCGTATTTTTTGGCGTTCTGCTCAGCAACAAGCCGTTCAAACGATACTGTAGGCACGACAAGGCTTCAGTACGCAGTCGCTGCGCTGTCGGCCGTAATCGAAGACGTCGGGCGGCACCATAATCGATACATCTCTCTTTAAACGTGATACAGTGGGCAAATGAATAACTTTGTGAAGCAGACCCGCTCGTACAGGGTCCTTCAAAATATGTGCGAACACGGCGAAGCGTGCCCGCGCTCCGTGAGCGTCAGCGCATCCGGCGCGGTCGCGCATCGAAACAATGTGGCGCATGCGCACGCTATGCGCGCATGCGAACGCTTCGAATATATGCGAATTTGTGCGAATATGTGCGAACGCTTCGCCGTGTTCGCACATATTTTGAAGGGCCCTGTACGTTTCGCGCACTCGGGCGCCGACGAGTAGCTTCCGTCAACAGACGCCGTCATAACCTCGGTTAACGACGCAAACCGAGGTCGTCAAGCTCGGTTTGCGGTAACCGCGGTTAGTGGTGCAACCATGGTTTGGTCCGCCGTGTAACATAGGATAACCACGGGTTCGCGGTTACACTAACCGTCGCTGCGCGAACTGGCAAACTCCGGCGTGTGCGAGCGAGGACGGGTTGGCGCGAGTACGCCAGCGAGCGAGCGCGCGGCAACCGGAAGTTCGTCGAAGTGACGTATGTCTGGGCGGAGCTTTGAACTTGCTTGTATTCTTTGTTTTTTTATGGCTCCCTTCGGCGTACGAGTTGAGAGAGAAAATTGGAAGGGTCATTTTTAATCGCCGATATCTCTGGTGTTGCAGAAGCTAGATCGAAAATTTTTGCGGGAGAATGATGGGTGGTTCAATTACTATCAGTGTTATGGCGTTGTTTACCCTTCTTTGTGACCCCTTTCAGTGGACCTTTAACATGGGTGTCATGTTTCAATATGTAGGGACAGCTTTGTGTCAGTAAATGGGACCTTGTACAACGTACATCGACCCCGGCCGCTGGCGGCTGCGTTCCGATGAAAGCGAAAGAAAGAGGCGTCCGTGTGCTGTGCGATGTCAGTGCACGAAGATCCCCAGGTGGTCGAAATTACTCCGGAGTACTCCACTACAGCACTGCTTCCTATTTTTCCGCTTTTACTTCCACCTTCCTCCCTGCCCTTACAGCGCTGTTCAAGGCCCGTATTCTGACTTTGCATCGTTATCGAAGTGTCGCTATCTCACTTGACCTCGAGTGATCTGATTGGTCAAAAACTCGGTACCACTACGGAACCGGAAGAGGTGCAACATCATGTTCCGGCGTTTCCACCAATCAGATGACTGGAGGTCGGGGAGATAGCGACACTTTCGATAACGACGCAAACTCGGAATACGGGCCCAAGTGTCCACTGAACAAGTGTGACATATACGGCGTCTTTTCTTTCCGGTAAACTAATTTATTTATTTATTCATTGTACAGCTGGACGGCGTTACAAAGCGTCTCAGGTATCGGACACGAGCGGCGCGCAGACGCGCTATCCCCATATCGATATGAGTTTGGAACCCTAGTTCGGAACTAAACGTTACCGTGAAAGACGTCAGGATCCTCATATTCGATCACCATTTGCCTGCGGCATTTGTGCGTTCAATGCTAAAAGTATGAGTAAAAAATGTTTAATCACAAAAGCACAACAAAACAGCTGCGATACTCACATCCATGTTTCCATGCAGAATGCAATCTGCATGTAATTTTTTAGTATAGTGGTATCTCTTATTACCTCGATTTTAATCTAGACGCATGCTCATGTTGCAAGCATGCAATTGAGAGCTCAAATCCGGCAAAACTCCCGCCGTCGTGGAGGTCCGCATCTTTGGCGGGCGTTTGTCCTTCCGGGCGATAGATGACGCCACTACCGCGTAACCTTTCGCTAACCTGTTACCATGCGGGAAGTTTTTCCTTCCTCCATGCCTGTTACACGGCCGTCTCTCTCACTCGAGACCGGTCGTGCCTGTACCTGTTACTATCAAGGCACAAGCGCAGCTAATGTTCCTTGCTACGACTTCGAGTTCGTTCGACCCACTTGCCAAAGCAAACAATAAAAAAATAAAAAATCCTAATGTTTTTTTTTTTTTTTCCGGAGCGCAGAAGGGTGAAAATGCGTAGTACTCTCGAGGACAAAATTTTCGAGGAGCGAAAAAAGCAATTTTGGCGTACAAATGTCGTTCTTTGGCGATCACTTGATTTCACTGGCTCATGTCACAGTACGCAAGTCCAACTTTCGCGTCGACAAGTCTCCAGACAGCAGCAAATAACAGAGCTTCGATAGCTGCGGAGAGCTCTTGCGTTCGCCTGCCATCCAAATGCAACGCGATCTAAAGCTAGTAAGCGCATGCAGAAGAGGATTTGTAATGCACAAGCGTTGTATGGCTATGTCGACAGTTTCGTGCGATCAGAATTTGTCATCACGAATGCGTTCTAACAAAACGAGTTATAAGAAAAATATGGTTGCATTAGATAGAGGATGAAAAAATTTCGCTGGGGAGAAATTTATTGCACGTAGGCTTAGTATTAGGTAATTCATTAGAGCTAATTAAAGCAATCAGCTGTCGATATAGCCGGGAGGGGTAATGTCGACGCTCGAATGGGGTCACGAGGTAGCAACTTCTGGTCACATGACGCATCCGATCAAAAGAGACGTAGTTATGTGAATGTCGGGATGTGGCATTATTGTGACCTCATGAACGACGTCATTGTGTTCGACATGAATGAACCGAATAAACGAGTGAAAATGATGAAGTGTGTGAAGTGTCGTTTAATCCAAGACAAAAGAAGTTTTGAGAGCACTGCAGATTTTGCAGTAGAGAAATGCGAAAGCCTGAGCGCTGTTGCTGCACATGGTATATCGCGTGCCCTCTGAACATAACCAGCATTCCGTTGAACGCATTAAAGTTCAAGCGTCATGTTTGTAAACAAAGGTGGCGCTGCGATCGGCAGCGACATTGAGTGTAGGAACACTATAGTGTAGGCAAAAACTATAGTTCGCTATAGCAGAAACGCAGCGTGCCTACACTGCGCCAAGCGACGCGGCCTTCGAAACCAGTTCGCGCGTGCAAATATTCTGGAGCGTGAGCTTTGCTTGTGCGTAGAAATAGTTTGGTCTATGCCTGTAGAGTAGTTCAGTATTTACTAGCCGATTACTGCTGGAATTACCTGAAGAGCGCTGCATGCATTGGCTTCCTTCTCCGTGGCCTCAACAGCGCGCGACTACGGTGGGTGACTGTAGTAAAGTTATACTGTAGTGACTGATTAAATTAAATGAGAACGAGAAATCGCAATCTATAAGAAAAACTAATACATTGTCATGACTCAAGTCACAGGAAGCCGTGAAGGTACACGTAGCCGAGGACCCGAGAATAAGGTCGGCTTGTAGTTCCGATCACAGAGTCCAGCACAGCGCGCCGCTAGTGCCAACAACCGCTTCGTCGTCGTCGGCACCAAGCACGGCTGTCGCGCGGCGCTAGGCACGTGGCAATATAGTCAACACTGTCCAACTTCCGGGTCTATTGTTAGCGCATGCAAGGACGGTGATATGAATGATTAGAAGTGTGCTTTTCATGTGACGACTATTTTTACAGGTATATTTTCTGCTGCTCCAAGCACACCTTCACTCCAAAGAGCAACATTACCGGAAATTATACTGAACTAGAAATCATATTTCTAGCTCACTGTACCTGCAACTTAAGTCATAAAATTTCACTGAATGAATAAGAACTCAATCTTCTAGTTTTTTGTAACATTCGCCTAGCGGACGCTGCAAACTTGTTTAATCCTGCTTGATAGAAAGTGGTTTGACGTCTGTTTAATTGCACAGACGTAGCCATTCGCAGGTTAATATATACATGAAGGCCCGTAAGAATGCTGTAATTTTGCTTAATTTATTTTTTATTATTATTTGTTATTGTTATTTTTTATATAAGCGCAAATACAATGTTCTCCACGATGTTCACGATCGCTTACAGCGCAGTTTTCGCGATCTGCTCAGCATTATTTAATATATTGAAAACATTTTTATTCAAATGCGCATCATCTTATTCTGCTTATTTTTCATCCCTCACTGCCAATTCTATTACATAAAACTCAAGGTCCCGTATATATCATACTTATATATCTTGCTCGATCAGAGCTGGTTGTACGTGGTTAATTCGTTCATTATGATCTTAATGACCTTCAAAAAGAAAATTTATTACTTTGAGAAATAGCGCTGCTTGACTTTGTCCGGATCCTAACGATGTTAATTCGATTTCTAGGATCATTGATAAAGAGTCACTCGTTGAAATTCTGAAAAGTGAAAACAGAAAAGCTACTTCACA
Source organism: Amblyomma maculatum (assembly GCF_055883805.1). Taxonomy (NCBI): domain Eukaryota; kingdom Metazoa; phylum Arthropoda; class Arachnida; order Ixodida; family Ixodidae; genus Amblyomma; species Amblyomma maculatum. The sequence continues at coordinate 27,780,504 of NC_139345.1, forward strand.
ACTCTGGGCCTGTTTCGGCAATATCGCGCTGGAGTGACCCCTTTAGGTAACTGCAGTTACCTTCGCATTAGCTTTTGTGTACTTTTCTGTACGAAAATATGTACGGGCAGTACTGCAGGTGAATGGAACTCACAGCGTGGTTTTCCTACGTTCGATTAAGATCATACGCACACGGAATATCACGTGTAAACTTTTTGTGGCCTGGTATAGTATATACACCAAAACGTGCACGAGCTGCAGGCGTGTGTTATTGTGCTATTCGTCGTGTGGCCGAAAAGCAATCACAATTAAGAATTGCAAACAAACTGATCAAGTTTCAGTGCAGAAGTGCAACGCACGTTAGCTGCCAAGGCGATCCGTCGTCGAAGGGTCTACAATTATCGCGCTCAAAGCCTCTGCCATTCGCTCTCACCTTTATCCGACCGCAAGAAACAAGTGAAAACAGGTACCATCTTCTTTTTTGTGCCTTGTGGCGCAGCCAAACGCACCACAGCTTGCAGGAATATCGGGAATTGCAGTGGTAAGACGCCCGACTACTGTGCCGGAGTTCCCGGTTTCGAACCCGACCACGGCGGCTGCATTTCGGTGGAGGCGAAACGAAGAGGCGTCCGTGTGCTGTGCGATGTCAGTGCACGTTAAAGATCCCCATGTGGTCGAAATTACTCCGTAGCCCTCAACTACGGCTCCCCTTTCTCTCTTTCCACTTTCACTCCCACCTTCCTCCCTTCCTTTACGGCGCGGTTCAGGTGTCCACAGAGCAAGTGTGATAGACACTGCACCTTTCCCTTCCTGTGAACCAATTATTATATTATTATTATGCTCGAAAACGCAGCAAACGTCGCGCGTCCAATGCAGACGGTCTATGCTTTTGCCTACACCGCTAAAGTCACTGCTGTCGCCAGCGCCGCCGCATCTCCCCTGACGTCACGGGCTGGCGGTTTAGAGGAAAGGAAAGACGCAGTATCTGTCGTTCGCGGAATCTCGCTGACACATCTCGCGGACAAACCTCGCCGTCGCGATATTTTCACCATGAGCATAGAAAGGATTTCGCCCTACGAAAATAAATGGACGCGAGCAGCTTGGTACGCAGTGTCGTCGACGACGGAACTGCTATCATAATTTTCGCAGTGTGAATAACAATAAATAATATATCTCTACAAGGGGAGCGCGACGTACCGTGCGCAGCTGCAACGCTCGGGCTTACGCATTTCTTCAGTGCAGACTGTGCAGTGCTCTCGAAAAGTTTTTGGGTCTCCAGGATTTCCTTTCCTTTTCGCACGTGAACGAATTGCACGTGAACCGAATTTCGAATTTCCTTCAAAATACGGCTAAAGTAAACATGGAACCTCATTGCCGCAATCTCCGCCTTGACGTCTATCGCCACACGGGAGTCTAGCTGCGGGTTGTTCTCCTGGTACTCTTCTTGGAAGTACGGCGAGTGTATGCATAGGGATAGGCGTGCGCAGAGGGGGGGGGGGGGGGGGGAAGCCCTCTCCCCCTTCCTGATCCTCTTAGGGGGGCACCAAGTTTGCCCCTTACGTTCACTCTGTCTGACCTGTGCCGTCGTTTTTAAAGTGCAGGGTTATGTCATGCAGATTTTCCGATTATACTAGTGGCCGAGGACTCGCGCTGTTACGTTTCAAGCCACCTTTTTCTCCGGAAAGCCGGAGATTCAATTAAGGAACCGTTATAAGAGAAGCACATCGTCGAATAATTTTCAATTGTGCATCCATGGCGAAGCTATTTTGTATGTGTTGCTACAAAATAAATGTTTTATAAGAATATTCCATATCTTCGCTGTGTTTTGGCTGTATGGACCTCGGGGGCCATCTTGCCTTATAGAGTGTAGGTCCCCAAGGCCACCCACTCACCCGTCCGTTTGTCCGTCCGTCCGTCTGTCCACCTGCATCCATCCCATCCCGTCCCGTTTCGTTCCGTCCGTCCTCACATCCCCTTAATTGCATCATGCACCCGCCACTCTCCCTTTGTATTATACCGCCATTCTCCATGCCATCTACCGTCGTAGATGCACATATTATTGCTGCTAAAAATATAGAATAATAAATAATTGGTTCATAGGAAGGGAAAGGCGCAATATCTGTCGCACTTATTTCTGTGGACACCTGAACCGCGCCGTAAGGGAAGGAAGGAGGGAGTGAAAGTAGAGAGAGAAAGATGAGCCGTAGTGGAGGGCTGCGGAGTTAATTAGACCCCCTGGGGATCTTTAACGTGCGCTGACATCGCACAGCACACGGACGCCTCTTCGTTTCGCCTCCATCGAAACGCAGCCGCGGTCGGGATAGAACACGGGTACTCCGGCATAGTTGTCGGGCGTCTTACCACTGCACCACAGCGGTGGGGCGCTGCTAGAGGCCAAAGTCGGTTTCCGGTTGCAGTCAGCTGCGAACTGCTATATAAAAAAGTCTGGAATCCAATTTTTCTCCTAGGTTATCCACTGTGAATCATGTTATCCGCGATTAAACTAGAAGTAGGAGCTCGGATACAAATACGTACCAGAAAATTTTGCCGGCTATACACTTTCGTTCATATTTTTCATGTGCTTTTCGATACTAGCTTTGCCCAGTGAGCTGTGGCCATGCCGAACCTTATCGCTCTCTGATGCTTTGTTTTGCTTAGAATTGAGATGCGTACTAATGTAAATACTACATTTGCCTTTCAGTTAGCGTTTAGCGCAGTTTTCACTTCGATGCACGGAACCGATTTGCTTCAAGCACAAATCTCGTGCAAGGTCTGTTCTCTTCAGGCCCACGTAACGCCAAGTGGGCTACGAAGTGAGGGCCCCGATGGATTCGATGTGCACAGCCCATGTGATCCCCGGAGGGGACACTGTTAGGCTTGCAACGGGGCCGAAATAGGCATTAAATAGGCTGTCCCCAAACGCCCCCATGTGGCCTTTTGAGACTGGCATAGACAGCTGTGCGGGTTTCCAAGTGAGGCATCCACTCATGTCCCTTACCGGTTCCATTTAGGGAAATGTCGCCTGGCCCATGAGGACGAGCGTTTGTTTGGCGCTTTGGTTAGCCCCACACGTATTATACCGACATGGGACCGATGCTAGTTCTACCGGGGCAAGCCCACTTTGGGCTTCCATGTTCCCCACAGGAGGCTGATATATGGGAACTTCACTGGCAGCCGTTGCACGTTCTCGAGTCTAATATCGTGAAATAAATTTTCTCATGTGCGCCGGTCTAAGCGGGCCGTCGGAAATTTCCTTGCAAGCTATTTCATTTAGGCAATGTCAGCAGCCCAGAGTGAAATAGACATCGCTCTGACTCAGAGCAGCGGACGTGAAATTCGGAGATCCTGGTTTCTATTTCACGTCTGAGTCAATTATTTTTCAGCCATGAAATGGTTACATTATTATTTTCCATTAATCAGCATCACAAAATATGGCAGCCGTTTAACGTGATCGAGCTGAGTTAAACGAACGTTAATTAGCTCGGTTTTATGTGTTTTGTTTTAGGATTCTGCTCGTCGAGGCCCTTTCAACGATATATGACGATGTTGTAGCTTAAAATTCAATTCTTAATCACTATGCACTAATTGACAGTAATTAAGCATGCAATTATTGTAGTGCATCGCACTCGATATAAGCTATCCAGCAATATATTACTCGATGCTACAGCACAGCAGCCATAATGTAGAAGTAAAACATCCTCCTCGCGTGCTAAAGGACCATAGCTCGAATCCCGGTGCGCCGGAATTCTTTATTGGTATAAAAAAAAAAAAGAAATTTCTACATGTAGACAGTGTTGCACAGACCAGGCCTGGGGCGCCACTGTTGTTGTTGTTGTGGCTGTAGGAAGAAGGAAAAGAAAATGCACGGTCCTGCTACTGGCTCTGTAGCTGAGCCACCTCCGCTGCCTCTTGTGGACAGAGGAGAAAATACAGAAGAAAGAAAAATAAGAGAGAGAGAAAAACGAGCGCCGCAACAGCCGTCGTCCACCACCGAAGTGGTCAGACCTGTGACACATCGGAGGGTGCTAGGAATCCCTGGCTCCGGACAGGGCGCCATTGGAAACTGAACCTGGCAATGATGAACGCAAGGATCTTATTTAACGAGGGTAGTCTGGCAGTGCTGTTCGAAGTAGCAAGTATTAAATACTATATCATAGGGCTTAGTGTGGCTGGAAGGACAGATGAGGCATATACTACAGTGTTCTAGAAATATTCTAGAATGCTATGCATTTACTGTACTAAAGGGCAGGCTCGCAGTACTATGCTATCATGGGTTAACAGAGAGACCTGAACTACATTTCGCCGACTAAACTATACGGGTTGCAGTCAGTGCATCGGCGACGAAAAAGTTGAAGTCGGACTTTGTGCACAATCCATTTGGTAGCTTTCGCTACGCATATCCAGGCTTAACCAAGTTGAGCCGCCACAATTTTTTTTAGCGTTCAAAAATCTCAAGCAGAAGGTTCCGTATACCGTCGTCGCAAGTGCGTGTAAGCATGCATTTGCCCCTACACGAAAGGCGCGCATATTTTAGGATGGCTGACTGACTGGTGGCGGTAACAGCACTCTGTATCGCGGCCAGGTCCCTTGCATGGTTTCCGAGTGTGCCTTCGAGCTGAGCAGTGCGCATCGTCCTCTTCGGCTGTTTTCGCGGCTTGAAGAACCACCAGCCGCTTTTTACTTGCGTGCGGCCGCGTTTAGTCGCTTCTCTCTCTCATCACTGCCTCAGCGTCCCTTTCTTCTTGGCGCGTTTAGCGACGCGCTTGGTCGCTTTCCAGTTGCAGCTGCCGCGAGAACACGGGCGAGCCTATCCACAATTTCCTTCATCGGCGTCAGCACCCCCGAGTGCGTCTCATACGTAGAGAGCGCGCCCAGGGCTCGACTCACCTGAAACGAGGGGCAGCACATCTCGATGGTTCGTGTGATGAGCATGACCGCGGAGAGAAGCGCGAACAGCGCAGGTCAACGGGCACGAGGTCTTCTATTATTCAACAACACATGACCTGCGCGGGAACCTCCCTTTCGACAGACCCGAATCAAAACAAACACGAGAACAATGAGTGATGAGAAAAATGAGCTCAGTTTTTAATCACAACTACAACAGGATCAACAACTTCAATATATCAGCACTTTTCGTTTTTCTGTAAGTGAATTCAAGAATGAGAGGCTTTTTCAGTACAGGCAAGTTCTCGATGGGCAGTTTTTCCGCTCGTTCGCAAAAAGCAGGCATCAGCGAACACATCGCCGGGTGTCTCCGACAAAGAAAATAAAATAAGTGCATCCGTAGAGACGCCGTCCATCGCGCCTTATCTGACCGTACGCAGGTAAATGTTTTTGCGTTGCCAGCACTGATTGTGGAGTTTGATCGTAAACTACAGCCAGAATAACTGCCCTCGAGAGTCCCCTGCCACGAAATAAAGGAATGAAAGCAGCTCCGAAAGTGCGCGCGGAAATGAAAAAGCAGGAAAAGCGGGCTTGCGTATAGGCCGGAAAGAAACATTGTTTAAAAAAGAACTTTGTACCTGGAGTTACAGGTATCGCACAAAATATGTACTCTGTCTGTTATAACAGTGGATCATTGTGCAAAAAGTAGAAACGAGAACGCAGCACTCGCTTGAACGGGAAATGGCGGTCAGTTTCGCCCTAAAAACACAGAGGAAAGTGAAACATCAAGCACTGTAGCGCGCATACACGAGTGGACACATGTGCATCAGAAATGCTGAAGAACATAAGCTGCGCCCCTTTGGGCAAATCCCTGACTTCATTGCTATATTTTAAAATTTCGGACATCGTTTGTGGACGACTTTTCGACTGTATGCGTGCAATTCCATCTGGGGTCCGATGTAAACGTATCAGGCGTGACGATCCCTTGCTTCAACAGTTCCGCACTAAATATAAATACCATGTTGCCATCTTGGAAATATAAAACATTGGTAATTTATTTGAACGCGCGTCATTTTACAAACATGGATGCAACGCTTCCCAAATCATGGTTTCTGACCACGTGGAAACACGATCTGCGCCGTACTTTGCCCACGCGCCCACGCCTATCAGCGTACATTTACGTGAATGCTGGTGGCGCTGAACTGCCGCACACACTTCAACGCAATTATTGCATTCAGTCGCTAAAGCCCAGTTGCGAACAAATATACCAAATTAATTGAAGCCAGACATTGAGGCCAATCATTTAGGTCAATCATTTAGACCAATCTTAGCTCCACGGACGAGTCACGGAACGCTTCAAAGGCAGGAAATAGTAAATTGTCAAACAGAATCAGAGAAATGATGGCGAACAGTGCTGGCAAATACTGTGTAGCGATAAGTTATAACTCTGGTAATAATCTGAGTCTTTGGTTTTTCTGATAGCTTGCCTCAGGGCGGTGGGCAGCTATCCCAACCCCCTGAACGGCTGTTGCCGACGGCACCTCCATCGACAACAAAGTGACGCATTTCACCTGAGCTCAACTCTTGTACCCTTCTAAGGTCGTTAGTCGACTACGACCTGACTGCTCATCAGACATAAACAAGACACCAGAGCAGAGTATCAATGCACAAAGCACTCATGAGCACCGCAAAAAGAAAAACTTAAAATAAAGACACTAATTATGAAAACATTTCATTGCTTTACGTGTGTGCCGGAGCTGAGACTAAAACATTGTGTGTTTGGACACTGTGGTGACACAGGGGAGTAAGCGGGATGGGTTTCCTCCACATCTTGCGCTGCGCACCTGCAGCACCTGCCGCGTAATGCAAAACGAACACCGCAGGGAAAAAAAAAAAATCCACCGATAAAAAAATCAGTATCTACATTTTTTCTCGCAGTGCAATGTCCCAGTAACACACATCCACTATTGCAGGTTTAAAGTATGCAATGTTTTCCACCGAGAACCAAGTCCAGCCGAGTCGAACGAAGCCCATCGTTCTTCCGAGGGCACCGCACCTTCACTAGGTCACAGCACTCGATCGGAGACGCACACCCTCGCTGAAACAACAACAAAGAAAAACTAATTGCAGCCCGGGCTGGAACCAAGTCCCCCAAGTCCAACTGGTACGCCAGGGCTTTACACAGACTTTTTTTTTTTTTTTTTTTGAGCATTAAAGCTACACACGGTGTCACACACGTTGCATCGTCATGTAAGCACGACACACCCGCCACTATGCGGCCGTCGCCCAGTCACGAGACTGCCAAGTTTTATTACAAATTGTTCATTCTGAATGCAGAACATTGCCTAGGGCCGAAGGAGTGCTTAGCTACCCCATCATATTACGTGTCGCCGCCTACAAGTAGGTTTATTACAAATTGTCCATTCTGAACGCAGAACATTGCCTAGGACCGAAGGAGTGCTTAGCTACCCCCTCATATTACGTCTCGCCGCCTACAAGTACTCCACATATACATATCGAGCAAGATTTCGGGCTAAGTTTTGGAACGCCAACAATTAGTGCATGTGTGAAAATGTTGCTTAAGCGTCCCTCCAGGACCGTCAAATGGCACAAGACGCAAACTGAAAACTCCGGCACAAAAATGAACGAACAACTGCACCTGCTTCATTCGCCACATTCTAGTGAAGCCCTCGTGCATTTCGAACCTTCAGATCATAAAGCTTCAAGCCAAAATATCAAAATAAGAACACTTCTGAATTAACCTGACTGATCGTTCGTTCTCTTGCTGCGACCAAAAGCTCTCACTTCACCAAACTAGCCGACTCGGCGTACATCCAGATTCGGCTTACTGCTTTCTGGCTCATTCGTCACTTGGGAAAATGTCAACAAGGGCAGATACCGCGATGCACGCGCCAAATTTCCACACAAAAAAACAGCACATCATTTCATTCAAAAGACCCTCCGAAAGCAGTTGTAGCGCCTACGCAAGAATGGCCTTCGTCGTTCACGCACTCTGCAGTGTCACGCAACTGGCTTCTCGCAGCGATAGCCAATCCGCGCAGCCGTCACAATTATGGCGCATCCAACGAGGACAAGTGCAGCCGACGCTGATCGAAGGAGGCTCTGAGTTTATGCACCGACGACGGTTGGAGTGGTGACGCCGTAGTAGCTGAGCTGGTCAAAACACAGCCACGAAGTATACCCGAAGTCCCCGTAGTCTCAGACTTGCACGCACACACACGCGATCACACGCGCGCACGCACGCCTATGCAAACACGTGACACACTGCACGCCGACACAGGAAGCGACGGCGGAAGGTAGGAGGCTGCTTGTACGGCGTGGATTAAAAAAAAATTGTCAAGGATGTTGTGGGACCACAGGCATGGTGCCTAGCTGTAGACATCCATGAACCAGGAAATGTAAAAGAGAGGCCGGGCTGGCGTACGTCGGTAAAATTACAACACTGCAAAAACAGGGAACGCTGGGAAAATCAGGGGCGCTGTATAGGCTTAGTGATGATGCGTGTTGCTACCACGACTAAGTCACCCGAACGCTTAAGTACGAAAGCAACAACCGTTAGGTACAACCACCGGAACAAAGGAGAAGGCGGCTGTCCTTTGCAGCAGTGCGGCCTTGTTTTCCGCTTTTGTTGTGCCACCCCAGGCTAAAGGTAACCGAGAAATAACAGCGATAAAACTCAACATTTAGCCCCAGCAAGTCAATTACACGACGAACAATTCAACTTTTGAGATATAATTTTACTTCCTTGAAAAGGAAGTAAAATATGTGCGTGTTACGTACTACGTACGCTCTCCTTGGTCATTTAACGCTTCGTATTGCTTAAACCAGTGCCTGCTTCTGCACTGCTGACGTGTTTACGACGAATTTAGTCATGTATCTCTATGGTCACGGTGAACTCCTTTCAGTGCCGAGTAACCGCCATTTAATATCCAGGAAATAGAAAAAAAAAAGCATGAAAGCGAGCTTGTAAAGCACACCTGATCATGTTTTCCATCGAGCCAAACGTTATTTGTTGCAAAACACTTATTGGTCCAGAGTGGGCACAGCGAAGAAAATAGTAGGGTAAACACAGCCCGACATGTTACGTCATAGTTTACTACCCGTTCGCGGCGCGCTGCGCTGCCCACGAGAACCACAAAGGAAATCGGCGGTTAACGAAATAAAAACGCCACACACTCCGCGCACTGCCATAGCAAAGCAGTTGCTTTTCCAGTTCCACAGTATAGATTGAGCACAGCAATGCAGAGGAGGCTTCGCAGTGGTGAGTTCCCGTGCACACGGACAGGTGCCGCCTCGTTCGCCGCTCAGATTCCGAGCTTTAACGTTTCTACGGCAGCGATGCCCCGCAAGAAGCACGACGATGCCATTGGAGCACTCGATATAGCCGCATATTCAAGCGTCGCACCTGTTTTTGAGATTCCGTGGTTAGGCGCTCGCGTCACCGTGATGACAGTGCGCGTCCTGTGAAGGAGAAGAATGCCCATCGTTCTAAACGTAGTCACTGTGACCGGGCGCGCGCCTTTCCGTGGCAAAGCGCGACACCGCGATGTACTCATGAGGTTGCCGAGGGCGAAGCACGTCGTATCGGAGCGTACGATGCAGGACTCCGTGGTTTCCATTACTCGCACCCTCGGCTACCCTGGCAGTCGACGCGAGGTGGTGCGTGTCCGCAGTGCCTAAGAGCGCCCCAGGGCCGCGGCGACTGCTGCCACGAGCAGCAGGAGCACGAGCTGCGGCGCGGAGGCAGACCAAGCAGAGCTGCACTTGAACCTGCAACGGGTCTTGTACACGTCCCCAAGCAGGTTCCGGGCCACGCGAAGCAGCGTGGACACCAGTGAGCTCACTTCCTCCTTGCAGCCCGCGTTGCTGGACGCCGCCTGCAGGCACCGCTCCAATCGGTCCAGCGAGCTGCGCAAGAGCACGACAGGTGAAACAGTGCATTTTGACAACAGCGGGTGTCACGAACATTCACAAGCTTAACAAAGTATTTCTCCCATTAATGCCAACAGGCTCACCATTCGTCTTACCAACGACGACATAACAGCAGTCATCCAGGCAGCCGTGGCTACAAGCCCGCACATATACTCCATAATCAGCAGCGTATTCAAAGAGAATTACGCGAAAAACCTTTTAGAACTCCAGTTATTAACGAAGCGCTCGCGCGAAAGATAGAAAAAACAACAACAACAACTAAACCAACAGTGGTGAGAATCGCGAAAAACGACATATTCGCGCATGTCAGTTCGAAGGAAACGCCGGAAGTATTCAATGCACTCGGTTTGCTAAATACTCCCCGACTCCAGGTCTTAAAGAGGGTCGAATAGACGAAGCGTAAGTCCGCTTTATGTTCCTCATACGGTTTCTTCAGCTTAAGTCTCTGTCAACAGTAAACGTCTGACGGCACGAATTTTTCGGACCGGGATAATCGATAAGCGTACATTTGAAAAGCAACGAAAAAAAAAATGATAACACGGATTCTGAGGAACTAAAGTGGTTGTGAACGGACTTGTGAACCACGACAGATGCATGCTCGCCAACCGTTCTTCGTTACTGATGGAAAACGCGCCATGAACAGCATCAGCAGCAGCAGTACCTGCCCAGTGAGGTCCGCAGCATATAAGAATGAGATTGTGTGCTTTGCTGCAACAGCCAAGGTGACAGGCTGGCGGAATATTTGTTTACGATAGCATTGCGGAGAGCAGTTAGGAACCGTGGAGTTGAATAAAACAGGAAGGGACTCATAACATTGTTCTGGTACTTGCCTTTTGCTCGAGGTATAATTTCCGATCGCATTTTTTTTCTTCTTCATGGCTGACCGATTTTCGGTTGATCAGTTATTCATGCAATAAAATCCGAGTTAATGCCGAGTGCACAACAGACCGTTCGAAATGCAACACACAGTAAGTAACGTAAAATCACGAGCAAAAAATGGGCCCGAGACACAAATGGCAGCACTCGAGGAGAACAGCACGATTTGTACAGCCAGTTCCTAAGACAATTCGTCTACGACGAATGCTGTGCACTTTTTTTTTTCTCATACTCTCTGAAGTAGGCAAGGCCCTTTGATGTACACGTGCAAATCATATACACTGTGTTTAGGGCCTGCCCGTTTGCTACAGCAAGCGCAATGTGGCACATGGAGCCCTGGACTGAGGACTTCACTCAGGAAGATAAGGAAATATAAAATAAAATGTTATTCCTCCTCCTAGACGTAAGCTGGGCGGAATATAAACGTTTCCCAGCAGGGAACAGTGGGCAACCCCTCTGCCTACAGTGCCAGGCTCTGTTCTGAAGCAACTGATCGGTACAGGGATTTACACGGACCAATGTCACATGTTGATGCTGCACGCAGAATCGAGAACACGGCGCTCCTTTTCGCCGCAACGTCATTTGTGAGCGCGTGTGCGGAGGGAAAGGGTAGGGGGGGGGGGGGGGGGGGGGGCACACTGAAATATGCCTGCCTTGCACGCCCCGTTCCTGAAATCTGGAGCGCGCTTTCGGTTGAAAGCGTAAATGGCACAAAGTGACGGGCGTTGTAATCACTTCGCAATCTGTCTGCGGCCAGGATGGAGAACAAAGGAAAACGCAAGTGCACGCTCTGCAGGCATCACGCGCTGTTAGACGAACGAAGGCAACGGAGCGCAGCGAATTTAAAGAAAAAGAAATAAAGAAGGAATCGAAAGGCGAACAATAAAGCGGATTTATCCTGGGTGGTTTCCTTTCGGCTCACAAGCAAGCCAAGCACAAACTCTTCCCGCGGTGTACGTTAAATGGAGCCTATAAAAATGCGCCGACACAAAAAATCAAGTGTAGAAAAGAATAAGCGAGAGGCTGACAGGCAAGCGAAAAACAAAAAGGGCGCGCATCCTGCCACGCCAATTTCGTGCCGGTGCACTGCTCCGTCGACCTCCCTACGTCCGTCGCAGGGATCAGGCTCGTAACGGTTCGTTAGGCGCCTCCCATTTGCATGCCTTTTGTTTCGACGACAAACGCCTCCATGCGCGAAATCACAGTAAAAACATGGGTTTCAAGTATGCAAACAAATTAGAAGCATTGGCACTAGTTAGTATCAGACACAAATCGCAACCACTGAGCCAAGTCAGCCACGGAAGAAAAATTGCGGGGCAAAAAAAAAAAAAAATAATAAAATAAATATAAGGAAACACTGGTTCGAGTTGATAGTACTGGAAGATAAAGGGTTCAGATTCGGAAGTGTGCACCTCATCGCTGCTGTATACTGTGCATCGCCAGGTCAAACTCACTGCACTTCACTCATCTCTCTGTCTCTCTGTGACTCGTGCCCTATGGCTAAATTTAGCTGGAGGACTCAAATCATGTTACGTGCTGCCCTTCTTATACAGCTCTGCTCATAAGTGAAATATCTGGGGTGATCAAGCATTAATGAGCCAACTGCGTTTCACAGTTAGAAGAAGCCATTTTTTTTTAAGTTTATATTCAAAGTTAAGCACATACTGACGCCTGTAACAATTAGATAACAAATAGCCTGGTTTTCACTCAAAACGAAGTATTTGTAATCTTTAAAGGATAGGAGAAAAGTGAAATACAAGTGTCTCCAGCATCGGCTGTTTTCACAAGCCAATAGCGGTGACGCCAAGACAGCCTCGTGTAGATCCTTGAGGTTAGGCTAAACCTGTGCCACTCACTCCCACACCGCAATCACGGAGTCCTCCTATTTCTTGACGTAACAAGTTTGAATTGAGTGATGGAGAACAGAAAATGCCACAGAGCTCATTCCTCCTCTGACACTTTTTCAACTCTTTCGAAGCCATGGACACGGGAGGGTCCCGTCCCCCTCCCCTGGGTCCGTGTCTTTTCGCGCTCGTTAGCATCCATGAAATGGTGGTGAGAAAGTGCTCCATAGCTAATCATTTGCGACAAAGCGTCGACATTTGTGCGCGTGACTTTTGATATTTTTTTTTTATGCGGGTCTAGGGCAGTTTCCCACATCTTGGTTTACAGATAGGTAGTGCCACATCTTGATCAAGATACGAACTGATTGTCAAAAATAGCTAAGAAGATCACGCCGTTCTTCGGCTTGCCAATGCGAGTGCTGTACTTTTTCTGAGGTATGTGCAATGCGTTAACGAAGGATGCCGTAGATATGCCTCTCTATCGAAATAGGTGCCAATCACAACGGAATTAAAATATTTGTGCACAAGCATGTACTTTATCCTGCGAATAAATTTGTGCGTCCGAGTGGGTGCACATTAATGCACATCGTGCTCCAAGTTCACCAAAATGCGCCTTTGTCCGCTACGCTTTCTGATTTAGCCTGTTCATGACAATTGGATATCCAAGAGAAAGTCTTGTTTTTGAAGACATTCAGACCACGGAAGGAGTCGGTGCAAGTCTCCAAATTCATCTATTGATCTGCTTTTCCTGTCGACAATGAATGGAGCTGTCTCAGATGCAAAGCTCGCTTTCTGTTGACGAATACACTGAAGTTGAGCCTACGGCAGAAGTGAGTAGAAAATTCGGACTTGTATTTCAGTAATTGTGCCCCTCCGCGGCGACGCGGAGGTTAAAATGCCCGACTATAGTACCGAAGTATCCGGGTTCGAATCCGACCGCCGGCGGCTGCGTTTCGATGAAGGTGAAACGGAGAAGCGCCCATGTGCTGTATGATGTCAGTGGACTTTAAAGTTCCTCAGATGGTCAAAATTATTTCCGCTTTCACTCCCACCTTCCTAACCTTTCCCTTACGGTGCGGTTCAGGTGCCCACTATTCCGACGCATATTATAGGCATCGTTCAGTGTGCACAATTGTACACGCAATATATACGATTTCCGAGTTTCTAAAAAATTTGAGCAATTCATTTTATTTCAGCAATATATATATATATGAGCTCGAGCACGCACGTTTACAGATTTTTGTTGACTGCAGAATACAATGTGCGTGTGAAAGGATCGAATGGATTTTCCTCAGCGATAAATTCGTCCTTTGTTACCAAACAAACATCTACAAGGCATACAAAAAATATTTCAGCGACGATAACAACGATTTTTGCAATAACGAAACTCGGATGGAGTTTTCTTTCATTCTAATTTGTGTATTACATAAAAAAAAAGACATTTCGAAAGACGGATGAGTAGATGCCTTCTACTTGTGAATTCCAAGCTGAATTTAGCAAGCGTCAAACCTAGCCAACTTCATGCAATGGTGATTGTCCAAGGTGATGCATTAGGGCAAACGGAGTGTTGCGCGAAGCAAGCCTGTTTTCTCTTGGTTATCCCTATTAGATGGCGAAATGTCATTCGAGGTTTAAAGAAGAAAGCGAGAACAATGCGTCAGTAAGGCTGCTCGTGAAGCGAACGTGTGCCATCGCTGCTCGGCATAGTTTGCTGCGCTCTAAAAGACATCGACCCTTCCGCCAGCAAGGAGAGTTTGCGCAGAGATGCCTGCGCTGCCCGGACATGCGATGAGTTTCAACACCCCAGCCTCAGCACAAGTGGACGGGCCAATTCCTCTCGATAAAGACGACTAACCGCAGCAGACCCAGGGCACAGACCATTTGCATCGTGTTCTGCCACCGCCCAGTGCGTTTATCGGTTAACTGTCCTCCCTATAGCCACAAAACTGGCCTACATCTGTACCTTTTCGTGCTTCTCTCTTTTTATTCCGCTTCCTTCATTTCACCCATCGCGGCGCATGCAGTTCGGGCCTCATTTCCAGTGAAAGAGCTACCGCGCATTTTTTTTTTTTTTTTCCCCTTACAGCCGTCATCTTTGCCATCCGCATTTTCGTGACGGAGGTCTCTTGGCCATCATTTTGTTTTTATGCGCGGCGCTCCTTCTGATCTGTTCTGATCTGTGCATCGTAGACAACTCTTTGGCTGCAGTATGCATAGAGGCAGTCTTAAATTAATGCTTTTCTGTTGCCACTAACGCAGCGCAACCGAAATATCTATATAAAGAGTGTCAAACATTCGAAGGCCGGAAAAATGCGCAGATAAAAGAACTACACAGAACCATGAGTACAGGGGACAAGAAAAATGAAATGGCCGGACCAGAAGATGTATCGATACACAAAAGGACGGTGTTGACTACACTGGAATTAAGACCGAAAAAAAAAACAAACAAACAAACCCGCCGCGGAGGTGCAATGGTTAGGGCGCTCGACTTCTGTGCCCAAGAATGCGGTATCGAATCTTTTCGATGGAGGTGAAAAGCAAAGCGCCCGCGTGCTGTGCGATGTCAGCGCACGTGAAGGAACCCCGGGTGGTCAAAATCTCCGGTGCCTTCCACTGCGGCGTCTCTCATAGCCTGAGTTGCTTTGGGACGTCATACCTCACAAAAAGATATGCATAAATGTGTGCATACGGAAAAACATTCGTGCGCACTCACACACATAGGCAGGCACGCACAGCAATTTGACCGAGGTTCCCCAGAAAGATTTGCTGAGAGAAGTAATTGAGGCGACAAGGCAACTTTTCGAAAAACCGAGTAAAAGCACCGCCTCGTCAGCTGTAGCGTGCCAGTGAGACAGACGCGCTGCTTCTCGCGACGACTGACGACGGCGCGTCACAACGACAAGCTCTCGTCACTGAGCTCGCTGACGACACGCGCCACTCATCCGGCACTTCTTATCCACGAAAAGACCAGCCATGGTCGGGCTCGGAGTAAAGAGCACCCTCGCGAAAGAGACGACCGCGTCGCCATCGTCCTCACCGGAGAGGAAAGAGGGGGTGGATCACGTCATACGCGCGAGTGCTATTCTGAGACTCGCGGGAGGAGACGACGGCCCCGAAGGCTGAATGACTTGAGGTTTCTCAGTCTGCAGCCGCGGCTGACACGACCCCGGGTACTGAGAAATGATTGCTCTTCGCTCCTTCGTGCGGAAGAAGTTCGAAGGAGCTGCACTGGGGAGCAAGCGAAAAGAAGACTTCGGAGTAATGAACGCTCGGACCGCGCAGGTCGGGGCTTCAGAATGGGGAGCTTCAATGCGCGAGAGGAATACTTGGCTCCTGCGGCGGCGGTTCGTCCTGCGATCACAGCTGTCGCGAAGGCGTTCCGCGCTGTTTGCCGATTCCGGCGTCCGCATCGGTGAGCGCGGCTCTCGGCGGCAGAAAATGCACGACCGGCGCCAGCCGTCAGACTTCTTGGCAGAAGGGAGGAATGATATGTGTGCACCCGCACGCTTCATATATATACGATGCGTTATTTTTGGCGGAGCACGAAGAAGGGGGCAAGAAACGGAATCGAGGAGGAGGCTGCAGCTGTCTACCACCTTGAACTTGAGAGACCGAGACGCAGGAATGACATGATTCGGAATGCGCGTTGCTCTGGGCGTGGCGTGAAGGCAGGGAGGCGAGATCGGAGAAGCGCGACCACGCGGAACGCCAAACAGGACGAGCTCGAGGTGTTTCTCGTCTCGTCTGGGACCGCCGCTTGTCGGTACGGGTCGTGACGCTACGCTAACGTGCATGTGTAGGGCGTTTCCTTCCCACGACTTAGGGTGCCCATATGCTTGCAGGCCGTGGAAGCTATATCAGGCGTTTGTACGAAGAATCCTCTCTACCAATGGAAACTAGTAAAACAAGGTAGCACGAACGACTATAAGAAGACAAAAGTATTAGGTGGAAAGGCTTGGAAACTGACTGCGATACCCGTTTAGGCTACCTGGTGAAATCAACGAAGCCTATAAAGCGGCAGTGCACGGATCCCGAGAGAAAGTCACAGTTAAGGTTTTAGTTTTTTAGAGTCTAATGTCTCAAAGCGAGTGAGGCTATGAAGGATGCCGTAGTGGGGAATTCTGGAACTTTCGACCACAGTACACAGTTCACTGACATCACAAAGTACACGGGCGCCTTGCTTAAGATTCTGCCCCCATCGAAAAGCGGCCGCTGTGGCCGGGTTCAAGCCCGCGCCTTTAGGTTCAGCAGTACAACGTCCTAAGAATTGAATCACCGCTGCGGGGCACAGTCGAAGTCGCAGAAGTTAGATTACAGCGCTGAACGCTCCAGACGCGGCGTCACCTTTCATACTACACAGTTTAAACTTTAAGAATTAAGGCGCATCTGGATAATGCATGCTTTACGTTTTTTAAGAAACATTTATCTCCGGTATATGCTACAGAGAAGCATCCTGGTTGTTAGCCTAGCTGTATACGCAGCATAATATCGGTGCACCCGCGATGCTAACACAACGACAGTTCACTCAGTACTCAGTAATGCCAAACCTAGAGAATGTTCAACCGGTGCGGTTGCTACGTGGCCATGAGCCAGGCAGAAAACTTTGTTTTCTGTGTTCTCAAAAAGTTGGCTGGTTTATGTGCCGGAATGTGAATGCTAAAAGCTGAAACAAGCAGCCTTGTACTAAGAAAAATACGTGTCCTTAGCTGTACGTAGCACAAGAAAAATAAAAGTGGTTCAAACGACAGACAAAGAAACAAGCCAATTCTGCGCTTTTAATGCACGAGCATTACGACTGGTACTCTTGGATTTCGTTGAGGTGGCTGTGAAGCATTCAACGAGAAAGCGCTCGAAAAACTCCCTTCCAGCTAGTTTCGAACAAGGTCAAAGTAAAGAGATCAGCTTCGCCAGCAACCGTGTTAGATCACTGCGCCATCTAGTTGTTTTTTCTTTATCGCAATGAAATTATATAATAGTTATAGAAGAATGTAACATGGCTAAAAGTTATTTACTGATTTTAAAGATCATGTGCAGGTACCGGATCCACAAGGTTGGCTATTTCGATAATCTGACAATGACTTCCTTAAATTACTCTCTGACAGGTCGTGCGTCCAGTTGTGCCTGACGCACCGATCCTTCTTCGCCGTACGATATACTATGCAGGCCTAAAGCCATATGAAATACCGTCCTCGTTTTCAATCGGCAAATGTCGAACGGGTCAAGTTGCCCTTTCGATCGGAAGTCGAAAAAACATAGGCAATGGTGTCATCCTTTTGCACAGAAAAAGGCAGACTCCCCAAGGCACAAAAACTCCACTGCGCCATCTCGGTATCCGGTTTCTTCACGCGCTAAGCTTCTAGAATTTCACGCTGCACTTCTGATGTGGTCGCAGCCATCTGCTCTGACAAAACTGCACTGAAGGCCATAATTAGGCATCCTTCAAGTGAAGAAGTCAACAGCACCAGTTAAATACTTAGCTAATGTGGAAAACCAGTTTCCTCCCCCTTCGCCGCGACCGACCACCACCACCCCAACGAGCTTCATGGCAGCGCCGGCTGGGAGAGGAGGTAAATACCTCCCCTTGGGGGAAGGAGACCAGCAATGGGTGCGCCACCAAGACGTCTACGCGAGTTCCCGCGAGAAGACGAGAGGGAGCTTCTGGATCCATGCCGGCAGCGAGAGCGGTCGTCTCCCGCCGCCTCTTCCGGCAAATGCCGGGGGATAGCGGGCACGGAGTACGCAGCGCACACGGGAGGACCCGTCGCGCCCGACCGCCCATCTTCTGGTTCTCAACGGCGAAGCGACCGGTAAATACCGCACGTCCGAAGAATGCGGCGCGCACGGGAGATCCCGGCCGCCATATTCACGGCGCGTTCAAATGTCCGCCGCCGAAGTCGCACCCCCATTCCCCAGCCGGTGAGTCAACAGCCCTTCTTACATAGCCTTGCCCTTCCAAGGAAAACTGCTCTGTATTATTTGCAAGTGCAATAAATAGCATTCGAGTATTACTATGTGTCGTCCCCGTCCTTTGTCCCTTTGTTCCCCTCCGCGGGTCGCTAGCGAGGACGCTGCATCTGCGGAGTAGGAGCGGGGCGGAAGACCGGTCCCCCCTTAAACATCTTAAACACCCACAATGGCGCCTCAACGTGGTTCTCTCGTGCAGAAGCACTTGAGCTAGTTACCCCTCCCTAGGGACAAAGGGCGATAGTCAGTTCGCGGCGTGGAGTGGCTGCCCGGACTTTTAACATTAGGCCTGACCCGACATCGCTATGCTAGCAAGGCTAATATGCTTTCTTGACGACGAGGTGGGAGGAGTTGCAGCGAGAACAAATGGTCGTGCATGTATTTGTGTGTGTGTGTGTGTGCGCGCCGAGACCTTAGAGAGGTACAGCCACGAGGTCCGTACATGGAGCACGAGACCGAGCCGTCCACGGAGAACAGCACGCCGGAAGCGAGTGAGTGCCTCAGCCGGGACAGTGGCCCTACTTTTCTTGTATATAGTTGTAAATATTACCTCTTCTGTCTCTTAGGCTCTGGGAGCCAGGTGCCGCAATCGGCTGACTGGTATTGCAGCCGTGATTGCCGGAAAGCACCGGGGCGCTCCGACACCGCTGGACGCGGTGGGCGCCGTTCGCTCAGAAGTTGCCTTTGGATGGCAGCGAGCGAGTAGGGCCACCCTGGGTTCCTTGGCGGAGATGCACATCCTCGCGGCGCTGCGTTCTAGCTATTGTCCTTAGCGCTAGAGCGAATAGGCTTAAGGCTCTTTTTGGGAGCTGCCTGTCGCACGTCGGAGGACAGTCTAACCGTGGCATACAGCATGCGCAAATGCGTTTTGCTTGCTTTATATTGACCTCGCTGTAGCCGAACATCTCGCTGGATTAGAGAAAGTTAACTTCGTTCAAATGAACTTGGTATTTTTGGGCTGAGAAGGAGAATCTGAAATTTTGTGGAACCAGATTATTATGCCGGCAAACGAACCGCGGATGCCCGTGCTTCGTTCGGATTAACGGAACGCAGTGCGGTGCCGGATAAAATTGTTTGGCACTCGCATTGGCCCGCATTTTACCAAATGGTCATTTTGCTCAATTTATTCAACCTTTTTGGAGATCCGGAGGGTTGTGCAGATATCAAGTGAAGCCGCCTGGACCTGCTGCCATTGTTTACGTTCCTGCCTGCTGCCCTGCGGCCGTGAATCACCGAAGCTCGGAGTCTCACGGAACCAGTCCGGCTTGACGGGAGAGGAGGCCAACCCCTACCTGCCAACAAAGGCGCGCCTGCGGGAACAACACCCTCCTGTCACGTTGGCTTCTGGGACCTGCCGATGGACAGCGGGGGCCCCTTCACCTTGCTGCTCGTCGGATGACACCAACGTTTGGATCGCCCTGCTAAGCCTAATGTTTACCTTGCGGATGGCGTCCAAGGAGCAGCTCTCCACAACCATAGGTGAACATTTAAGGAGGGAGGGATGTGAAAAACCAGTTTCCTCCCCCTTCGCCGCGACCGACCATCACCACCCCAACGTGCTTCATGGCAGCGCCGGCTGGGAGAGGAGGTAAATACCTCCCCTTGGGGGAAAGAGAATCAACGATGGATGCGCCACCAAGACGTCTACGCGGGTTCCCGCGAGAAGACGACAGGGGGCTTCTGGATCCAGCCGGCAACGAGAGAGGTCGTCTCCCGCCGCCTCTCCCGGCAAATGCCGGGGGATAGCGGGCACGGAGTACGCAGCGCACACGGGAGGACCCGTCGTGCACGACCTATCATCTTCTGGTTCCCAGCGGCGAAGCGACCGGTAAATACCGCACGCTCTCGCCGCCTCCCGTGGCAAACGCCGTGGTATGGCTTCGTCCGAAGAATGCGGCGCGCACGGGAGATCCCGGCCGCCATATTCACGGCGCGTTCAAATGTCCGCCGCCGAAATCGCACCCCCATTTCCCAGCCGGTGAGTCAAAAGCCCTTCTTACGTAGCCTTACCCTTCCAAGGAAAACCTTGTTGATGTATAGCTAGCCGGCATGCTCTGTATTATTTGCAAGTGCAATAAATAGCATTCGAGTATTAACTATGTGTCGTCCCCGTCCTTTGTCCCCTTTGTTCATCCCGCGGGTCGCTAGCGAGGACGCTGCACCTGCGGAGTAGGAGCGGGGCGGGAGACCGTTCCCCCTTCAAAACCGCCACACTAAACATGTCATAAACCTACAAAGCAAAGCTAAACGAAGCAAGACCTAGTCAAGCGAACTGTAAACACTGCTTCTGAGTGTTTATACGTGCTTAGCCGAGCTAGACCACCACTTAATTTGTTTTTCCGTGGCTTACGTATATAGCCGAACATCCGCTTTGATTTTTAGCTCAGCAAATCGGCATGTAAAGTTTTTCCTTTTAATCAGGTTGCGAAGTCGAAATTATCGATGCCCGAACAAAAGGGAAACCGCGCAAAGACAGGCTACTCAAATTATTTCCATCACCGGGGCATCCTGAACCGCCTCATTATTCCTTAAACGTCCTGTCGGGAGACTCGTTCATTCATCCTCGGCTTCTGCACAGAAGAGGCGCATCCTGAGCCCTGCTCTCCATAGGCGCGCTCCGAGAGTCCGTCGCCACTAATTAATCTGCGCCGCTCAGCCGGCGTTAGGCTTCCTCCAGAACGGAGATGCATTTCCTGACAATGCGCGGGCCCTTTTATAGAGGTATTGACGCCGGTTGGAGCTTTGCGCAATTCCGCGTGGCCACTCGCCCATATTTCACTCCAGTTTTGAAAGCTGAAGGTCTTCCCCTCAGGCAGCAGTCGCAAAGCGTCCGCGTGGCATATAGGATAACTGCGGGAGGGAGACCATGAAGAGTATGCGATTGGAGGCGAAAAAAAAAAAAAACGTTCCGACCAAGTGTCGTAATGATAACGCACACATCACTGCATAGGCATATAAGGTAATAGCGTCCATAAACGGGGCTGTCTTAAGGGACATGTACGTTTTCGGCCGCCAACGCTGCCGGAAATAGAACGACAAGGGGCGAAACTGGCATCCTGTAAGCGGCACTTGGCTGGGCACGTTGGCTGTGTTCATAAGACGAACGCGGTACACGCGGCTTTGGTCTCCTTTGCTTACGTTGGCGGCTGCGAGTCGCGTTGCCGCTGCTACGGCACCGTGCGGGAGGTGCGCTCTCCCACTGGTGTTTGCGTTTCCGTGTTTTTCCGGATGACGACGGCTGTGACAGAGCACAGTGGGCGTCAGCGAAGCCATAAATCCTGTCAGGCTAGAGAAAATTACGCAGGGAACGTTTATCAATGCCGGATCGAGAGTGAAGAAGGTTCGTTGCTGCCCGACTGTGGCTTGCTATTGAAATACACAAGAGACACTCAAACATTTTTCACGGATAATCAGCACAGCGTTTTCGTGGAAACCGTCGGAATTAAAAGGGAAAAAGTGCTATCCTAATAGCTGCTAGAAGGTCAATCTGAGATTGCGATTGTAATTCTTGGTAATATTTAATGAGTGCCATTTTAGCGAAATTCATTTAGCACTTCGACAACATGACATAATGAGTACAAACGTCAACGGTATGAGTACAAGGTCTTAAAGCGGATTAGCTCAAGCGATAAGCATTGCAAGCGCAAGAGTGTTACGTCGCCTACGTGCGTTAAGAAGCCTTATAGCGAAACAAAGCCATAAAATGCAGTCGAAAACCCGGTCCTGACCTGCCCATTCGCGTGAAACAGCAAGATTCGTGTACATTAGTTCCGAGCCGGTCGTTCTAGTCAAAATGAAAGACGGAAGTCTGCGGTTGTTCTTCGTAGCTAAAAAGAAGGATGGGCGATACCATCGACCGACGCTACTTATCGTCGGTGGACCCCAAGTGGGAGGTGGACCTCGTCACGCTGGAAGGTTTATTCGAGTTCAAAGCCATGCCATTTGGGCTTTTTTATACTGCTCGAGCAGCGTTTCAGATTGTCGTGGACAGGCCATTAGCAGCCCTCAAATGGAAACCTGTCTCGTGCATACGAAAGACGGAGTAGGCCTCGCAACGAGCTTTGATGAACACTTGAAGAGGCTGAAGGCACTGCTGGACGTAATGACGTTTCTTTGAAGCGGACCAGGGGCTGTTGTTCCTAGGACAAGTTATCAGAAATGACGTCGTACGCCCAGACACGCAGAAAGCAGCTGCTATTGTCTATAAGTACAGATAGGAAAAGAGTCCGCACATTTCTGGGACTGCGTGCTTAATGCGGATGGTTTGTCACTCTTCATGTATCGCCGATCATTTGGCTCACAAAAGCACATATGTCATTCAAATCAGAAGCGCTGAAAGCGGAAGCCTTCAAAGAATTTAAGCGCGGTTTACAGCCCCCTCCGGTTCCCAGGCGCTTTGACGAAAACACCGAGACTGAAATTCACACGGCGACGAGCAGCGTTGACCCAGGCGCCCCAATCATTGAAAAAGCCGAGGCAAGCTATAGCTAGCCGCTCACTGTTGTAGGATGGAACTAACTATTCGACGACCGAGCTAGCTGGAGTGCTTCGCTGACATCGGGGCCACATGAACTTTTCGCCACTACCAGTACGGTGGTGGTAACATTATTTGATATACAAATGAGAATAAAAGACAGCAAAGCAAGAAAAAAAAAAGTCCACCAATACGGACGGCTACTCTATAGCTCGTGAGCGATTATGATGCACTGTCCTGACTTGCAGTCTGAAGGACTCCTCCAGCAGCCTATTTATATAGTTGAAGCCTGCGCCTCTAGGAATTCGAGATCACCGCATGATCTGTAACTCCAGCCGCGTAAGCGCTCCGGCGAAGGCCGCCTATCAAGAGCCACTGTCCACAAGCCACAGGGTGAGGATGGTAAGGGCACTTTTTTGGAACCGATAAGCACCAGCGACTTTGCACACCACCAACGCTCGGACATTCAGCTAATCTATTCGACGAGTCCTCTTCGCTTTCGGGGCGTTCAAAAGCGGATTAGCCCCCTTTTTATAACGACTTCCTCGTCAAGAAAAACTTCGCGCCTAACCAGACATCTGTACCGACTTGTTCTCCATGCGCAACTCAGAAATTCTACAGGCTTAGCGCGATGGCACGATGGACGCCTACCTCGGCTTTTTCCTTACCCTCCACCACATTCACAGCCAATATCACTTATCCCGCGTCTCCATGCGTTTATGTCTGACATTACGTCAGTAGTTAGGCTGCCAACGGCGCAATACGCCGCCAACGAGAACTGCAGGACTTCTACAGCCAATTCCATCCCCAAAGAGACCTTTGCAAAGATCAGCATTGACTTACTTGGCCCCCTCCCTTGTCAAAGTAAAAGCCCTGCTTAAAGGCACTGCAGCAGCAGAATCTTTCGTCCAATGCATCGTCTCGCAACATGGCGCCCTCGAAGATCTCATAGTGGGCGGCGAAAGCGTTTACGGAGGAGCTGATTCCAGCCACCTTGAACTACAAGCCTAGGAACTGGAGGACAGCTGCTTGCCATCCGCAAGCAACAGGCCTCACGGAACGCTGTAACAATACGATCGCCAGCTTACTGGCCATGTACGTGGACACATTATATTCAGCGAGCAAATGCGCGGCGGTTTGCCCGGCAACGGATCAATTAATGACCAACGGTGCACCAACGACTCTGCGTGACACGCATAGCACAGAATAGCGGAATAGCCCCTAGTGAAAAAACCCTATGAGTCACAATAACCTCATACAAATTCTCATACAAAACTTATACTAATCTCATACCAATCTCATATAATATCATACAAAACTCATTCATAATATGAGAAATATATGAGAATTAATGAGATTTGTATGAGTTTAGTATGAGAAATCTGTATGAGGTTATTGTGACTCATATGGTGTTTTTCACTAGCGGCAGCACAGCGAAAGCTTACGGCGGTGATCGCTCGAGAGTCGAACCGTCAACAAACACATACATGGGTGTCTATAGGAGCAGGTCAGCCCCGTATCAAAAGCTCATAACAAATCAGTCTCGATACGATATGTAATATGTGGTGGTGTCCAATGGCTCACAACGATGTTATATATCGTATTGTGGCACGTAATCAGCTATTGAGAGTAAATAAATCAAACAGTGTAAGCGAGCGTGTGTTGCGACCTATATGCAGTGGCAACGAGCCATGCTCACGCACCACCGAAGGATCGGCTATCGATCGCCTGCGATTTTTCCTTGTTCGTCCGTGTCCCATGCGTATAGTGCTGAAAGTCGATACGTCCCTCTCACTCCCAGCATTTTTCCTTTCCGCCGAACAGAGCCTATGATATGACGTCACTTTTTAAAATCTATGATGTCAATGATGAGAGCCTAGTTTCATGCAAGACGTCGTGTTTTGAACAGCAAGCTATGCTATACTCATCTACATATACGACGTCAGCTCAAACTTTCGCATTAAGTGTGCGCGAGGCGGTATACCACGATTCACTCAAACTTTACTAAGGAAGCACGTAGCGTGACGCAGCCATGGACATAATAAGTGAAAGCGAATGATCAGAAACTGAAATGATGGAATGACTGCTTCTTCCTAATTGGAACCTACCTGCCTAACATGTACAGGTAACACAATGCTTCGCTGCGTTTCGGCATGCGCGAAAAGTTTAGTCATCAAGCATGCTCGCAAGGTAGACGACGACGCTACATATATGAACAGCACACGAAGCGAGACAGCGGTGATCTGCGCAGACTTATTTTCTTTTAATGCAAAATTAGTTTTTATATCCTTATATCGACGTTTTGAAAGCATTCAATTTGCTCCCGGAACCAGGCTGCAGGGAGTCGCGACGTGCACACTTCTTCCCGAAAGACTCGTTTTATTCAATACGCGGCGCCCGAGGCAGATAAGGCGCTGCCGAGGATGCATTGTTCGAACCGGAAATCGCACGCTGCTCTGGGCCACGCCGTAAAAAGAGCGCAGAAGAAAAATCTGAAAGAAAGCTAAGCGAGGCCGGAGAAAGAGAAAAACAAGCACACATGTGCAGCCAGAAACGATGGAAAATCGAGGCAGACTGTACATTTTCTTGATTCGACCGGAACAAAATATTTAGCTTCGATCTAGCTTCTAAACGTGCAACACTTAGTTCTTTGTTAAACACACCCACCTCGGTACCTGTGCATTATTCCCTACTCATCTCGGTGTAGCCTGCATTGTGTCCCTGACACATGAGACAGCCGCTTATCATGATGGGCAAAAATTCCTTCCCGAATGATCCAAAGCACGTGGCATCCTTTCATCCCCATATTGCCGGACACGCATTTGAGCTCGTTGTGGAAACAAAATCGAGCAAGTCAAATTAATATGTAAAATGACGGAATAGCGAATCCGTAGTTCGAGCGACCTCAGTCACCTTATTAGTGAGCCGAATATGTTTGTATTGCGAGAAGATAGAACAAGTCCACTCCTGAAAAGATTGGCGTCTCACACCACTATTTCAGTTGGTTTCCTAATTACGGGACAACAACTATAGGGATGGTCGACACGTAGCTGTATGCGCACAATGGGGAATAAAAAAAGAAAGTTTTATGAGTTAAACAGAAGTTAATTATAGGCGAGCGCATCACTGCAACATATTTCAATCACCCTATACAGACTACACTTCAAGGTCAGCGTCCGCGTTCATCCAATGCGATGCGGCACGAAACCACAAATAGTAAACTTCGCATGGTGCGCTGCATGCACAGTCGTACGCAGCGCTATACAAGTAATTGATTACTTGTAATTAATTAAGCTTGTCGTGTTTTTAATTAGCCGATCACTTTTTTTTTTTAAGTAAAGATCCGGTTCATTCAATTACTATTTCATGCGATCCAAAACTTGGTGGCAAGTGCGGAGACGGAGCGACAACTGAAAAGCTGCGGAGATAGCATCGCAATCGCAATCGTGTTTGGGCCCCGAACGCTTCACCGGCTTTTAAGACAGTTCCCGAGAAATATCTCGCGAGGGACGCCCGAACTGTCAGATGGCGCCGCAACTTATCTCGTCCAATTCGGCAGCTTGCGCACAGAGCACGAAGGCACGTACATTACTCAAATAGACGCGCAAAAACAAGGATTCTGTTCAAAGCAGCACTACTATACTATTACTGGACACAGGTCACCGCCGCTTGCGGCGATGGCTGGCCTGCCACCGAATTTTTATCTGTTGTAGGCCGTCATTGCACCCGCCACCGCTTCGGTGGTGGACGACGGCTGTTGTTGTGGCGCGCGTCTTTCTCTCCCTCTTCCTTTTCTTTCTTCTCTATTTTCTCTTCTGTTTGCCCCGCCGGGGTGGTGCAGTGGTAAAGACGCCCGACTACTGTGCCGGAGTACCCGGGTTCGAACCCGACCTATGCGGCTGCGTTTCGATGGAGGCGAAACCAGAGTTCTTCAATTGAAGGACTATGGCGAAACGAAGAGGCGTCGGTGTGCTGTGCGATGTCAGCGCACGTTAAAGATCCCCAGGTGGTCGAAATTACTCAGCAGCCCTCCACTACGGCTCCTCTTTCTCTCTTTTCACTTTCACTCCCACCTTCCTCCCTTCCCATACGGCGCGGTTGAGGTGTCCACAGAAAAGAAGTGAGGCAGTTACCGCGTCTTTCCCTTCCTATAAATAAATCACTCATCATCTCTTCTGTCTGAACGAGGCAGCGGAGGTGGCTCAGCTACAGAGCCAGTAGCAGGCCTGTGCATTTTCTTTTCCTTCTTCCTACAGCCACAGCAACAACATTAAAGCGAAGGCCCTAAAGGCGCATGCAACATTTCCATGGAGGGTCGCTACTGGCCTCTGCATCTGGCAGGGGCCAACTGACTGGTGCGTGTCCAACAGCGCAACGATGTGACAAACGACTGCGCTTCTGATCAGCATCAAATAGCATTGATTGCCAGCCCTGTATATAGCCGCAAGCGCAGCGCAATTACAATAAAAAAAATTACCGACGATTACGTTACTTCCTAATGCGAAATTTGAGCGCAGCAAATAAGCTGTTTCACCTTTTCGATAGATTGAGGCGAAGAAATCGAGCAACACATGTATGCGATATCACAGAATTTTTTTTTTTTTTCACACGTATTCCTTTAACAAAGACTCCACTAACAGTTCTTGACAGTCATGAAGGAAGCTTTGTGGTCGCAGAAATAGACTGATATAGGTTCGACTTGGTACACCAATGCTTGATTCTCAAAGACGAGATCTATACAAGTGCCTCGCGAGGTTGTCACAGCCGTGGGACGCGTTACGAGCGAGAGGAACGGGATGTTCTCCCGCATAAGTGTGAAGAAATTCCTGTTTGTCTTTATGTCAACATTAAAGTCCCCCACTACTAACATCGGTGTCGGCTCGGGCGGCGCACATATACAGATCCGCCGCCACCGATCTGGCTCTCTGATTGCCACCGCACAGGGGTTGCATTGGAGGAGGAGCGAAGAAAGGAATTAAGTTCGAGCCGGTGCTTTGACAACCGGAGACTCGCAGGAAGAGCGGTGAGGGGGGCGGCGTGTACACCCAGCGGCAAACGATGGGGGCAGAAGCGCGCGCAGCAAGCGGAAAACGCGATAAAGGGAGGAGGGAAGAGATAGCAGCGACTGACTGATGCTGCTGACGCCGATAGTGAGTCAACCCCAGCTGCGGAGTTGGTTTCAGGGACAACGCCGTCGATGCCGACGCAAACAATATGATACCCTCGCTTCCGCAGCGCGGGAAGGTGGTCACGTATTCGTCGACGTGCCGGGGCCTACGTGAAATAACCGGCGCGTCGGCAACTGAAGAGCACCCTATCCGCCACACAGGAACAGGGGGGGGGGGGGGGGGGGACGCTCCCCTCCTCTTTCTGCATGGCGGCGACGGTGTTCTATGCAGTCACCCCGCCGGGATGGTGCAGTGGTAAGACGCCCGACTACTGTGCCGGAGTACCCGGGCTCGAACCCGACCTCGGCGGCTGCGTTTCGATGGAGGCGAAACGAAGAGGCGTCCGTGTGCTGTGCGATGTCAGCGCACGTTAAAGATCCCCAGGTGGTCGAAATTACTCCGTAGCCCTCCACTACGGCTCCTCTTTCTCTCTTTCCACTTTCACTCCCACCTTCCTCCCTTCCCTTACAGCGCGTTGCCCCGCCGGGGTGGTGCAGTGGTAAGACGCCCGACTACTGTGCCGGAGTACCCGGGTTCGAACCCGACCTCGGCGGCTGCGTTTCGATGGAGGCGAAACGAGGAGGCGTCCGTGTGTTGTGCGATGTCAGCGCACGTTAAAGATCCCCAGGTGGTCGAAATTACTCCGTAGCCCTCCACTACGGCTCCTCCTTATCTCTTTCCACTTTCACTCCCACCTTCCTCCCTTCCCTTACGGCGCGGTTGCGGTGTCCGCAGAAAACAAGTGAGACAGTTACCGCGCCTTTCCCTTCCTATAAAATAAATCAGTTTTTTACAGCGCGGTTGCGGTGTCCACAGAAAACAAGTGAGACAGTTACCGCGCCTTTCCCTTCCTATAAATAAATCAATCTTTCTTCTATGGAGTCACGTTATCTTGACTCTCTAGCGGCGTCAGCGGCATCCAGCGGTATCAGTCGGTCGCTGCTAGCGCTGGGGGCGGAGATGAAAGGGGGGCGGAGCTGATTACGAGGACGACGACGACGCCGACGCGAAACCCAGGAACGGACGCCAAAGAGCTGCGCTCTAAAAAAAAAGTATTTCTGCGTTTCGCACATCAATTTCACTTTGGACTGAATCGCTTCCCATTCTCTGTCTGCATTCGTGTAAGCGTTCGGGTGATTCACACTTCGCGATAGAACGTACCAGCATCCTGGTTCGTACGCATCCTCGCCTAAGAAGTAAAGGCGCGCTCACACTAGGAAAAACGCGCCATGCATAACGTTTTCCGCGCGCCGCTTCCCGCCAGCAAACCGATTGGTCCTGACGATATATATTATGGGATAGATTATACAGCTCGTTCCCCCAAATCCGCCTATACGGTGGCAGGGAGGAGACCTGAGCTGTTGGCAAGGTCATGACGTTACAACCACATGGCTTCGCACGCGAAGAAACACGTATCTCGTATTAAAATAGAGCTAACGAATTTTCGGAGGCTTTAAATGAAGCCGTGGAGGTTCCTCGAATGGGGTTATTTCAAAAAATGTAACTAATTCAATAAATTTGGGATGCGGACTCAGGCCCTCTGCATGACACGCGGACACGTAACGCATAGGCCACGAAGGGTCGTTAGTATCAAGGGCGTCAGAGGGATACTTAATGAAAGTGTTGTGATGCGTATGACTTAATAACGTGTGTTTGGTATGTGTGTACTGATGTTACAGTAATAATATTTTTATTTAATTTCACACAAACAGCACAAAAATCGAGGAATGATCAGGCGATATTAAAGGCGCTATCGCGCGCGCTTCGTAAGGCAAAGCGACCGCTTTTTTTTTCTTTTTTTTTTTCTTTTCTGTCCCGAAGGGAGGATAACCTTTGGGAGGCAACGCTCGGTACGCAGGGACGCATGCTCCGTCGTCTAGCGCCGGCTGAAGTCCCCTCGTGCGCTCGTACAGCGATGAAGCATGAACTAGACGGTGCTCTCACGTGACTGCAGCAGCGGGAACACTGCGGAGCTGAGGGACGACGGAGGTATTCCTGCTTGTGCGAGCTGGGCTTCATACTGAAGCAAAAAATGTTTCATTTCCTCTGCTTTTTCTTTTTTCGTTCAATTAAGTATGCCTGACCCCTTGGCCAGCAATTCACCTTGTTACCGTTCTTTTTTATTTTTTTTTTGTTTCTTGGCTATTACATCATCAGTAAAACAAATTCACAGTTACGACGGCGCGTTTAGTCCGTCCTTTGTGACGCCTGTAATGTTCTTTCATTCGCTTTAAGCCCGGAGTGCTGAGCAAAGAGCTCTGCGTTAGGCTTAACTCGCTTACCCATCAATTCAACCGCAACGGGAACGTAAAAACGCTCTGATGAAGCAACCGCGCTGCGACTATTTGGAGTTAGCCGTGATGGAGATTGG
The DNA here is from genome assembly GCF_055883805.1 of Amblyomma maculatum. Classification (NCBI taxonomy): domain Eukaryota; kingdom Metazoa; phylum Arthropoda; class Arachnida; order Ixodida; family Ixodidae; genus Amblyomma; species Amblyomma maculatum. The sequence continues at coordinate 27,811,017 of NC_139345.1, forward strand.
AGAGCAAAAAGAGAAGCTGGGCGCTAATCACTTTCGAAAAGGGGCTCTAGATTCATTACAAAATATTACAACACAGCACAGAGTTTCAATCATTAAACTGCCATTTCGGGGTCTGTATAAGTAGACTGAAAAAACAGGCGCAGTTAGCCGGAAAAGAACACCTTTCAATGGGCTTAAAGGAAAAAAATGAAAAAGAAAACATTGCATGTCTGTCAAGTCGATGCGCTAGTTTTGCGAGAGACAAAGCGGAGGAGCGAAGGCTAGCACCCTTCTGGTTGGGATGAGGGGATAAAAAGGGAAAGAGAGAAGGGTGAGGAGTAAGGTCACAATTTGTCAGGCATGCATGACTCTATCTAGCGAGGTGTGAAGAGTGGCATTCATAAAAAAAAAAAAAAATGGCAGTGGCTTAGCTCGGCTATGCGAGGATACACGTATAGCGTTAGCTATAAGGTTCAGCTGGTTATTCTTAGCTTTCTCAGCACGTTTAGCCTTCTTGTGTTCGTTCTCCGTACGCTCAACCGTCAATCACCAGGCAACTACTTCGGGATCCGATGAGTTCAGCTTCCCCGCTCTTCTGCGCCGCTAAGCAGAAATTTCGCTCCCTTTCTCCATGGTTATGCCACACTGGCAAACGCCCCGCTATATATATACCCCACTGATACCTCTGCGGATGCGCGGCGCTATCAAGCGGCTCCAGCGCAGCGCCAGACTTGGCTACTACGCAACGGAGGCGCACAGCAGGACGCACGGAATGAGTACACCGGCGAGGCGCGCGCGCCGGCGGTGGCGAAGCGCGCGGCTGCGTGCAGTTTGACGTCACTGCTCCTCGCACATGCGCAGCACGGCTCTCCAGGAGCCACGCGAAACTACAAAAGGCGCAAAAGAGAGGTGAGCTGTCAGTTTCATGACAGCAATGCGCCCTAATACGTATGAGTGGTTTGCTCGTTCTGTGCATTATCATTAGAAGTTCAATTTTTAAGGACGTAACACTTTCTGTGAACATGAAACATAAACTCTTTGTCGAAGGTTTAGAGCCCAAGTGAGCTTTCATCTAAGGCGCGTAGCAAGGCTTTTTCAGCGTCAGTGCAAGTACTAACCTTCGGAGAGACTTTTTAATGCTCGGAACGCGCAACAAGTCACACGCCATGGCTAAGAAGCAGTACACTGAAATTCTGACAATGGTGGTACATGAAACATACATAATATGAACGCAAACGTAAGATGTTATCCGAGTTTTGGTAATATTAAAAAAAAAAACTGAGCACTTAGATTAGGTTCTGCTTCAAACGGCGGCTACCAAACAAGACAGTGTCTGCTTCCCAATTATGTCAAAAGCCACTAAGTAAAGTGAACTTTTAACACGCATTAAAATATGCGCTCAGCAGGTACAGGTTGACAAAGCTATATCAGGCCACATGGTGTGAGTAGAGCCTTGCATTAGGAACACTCCTGAAGGTCAAACTCTTCACGTCAGCGGCCTCATCCTCATTTCTGAGTATTTTAGTAGGCGGCTTATGTGTGCTAATATAAATCAGACCCTGCTGCCTGGCAAATTCTGACTATCTTTGTGCAAAGCAATCCTATGCGCAGTTGGTTGTCTCGATCTCTACCGAACCAATCAGGATTCGGGATCAGTCAAGTTCGTGAAGCGAATGGTTTGCAAAGGACGAAAGGGGCCACCATGCGGAATGGTTAAGCATCTTATGTCTGCTTTCCTGGTGAAAGAAAAGCAGCGTTTGCTCGTTTGCATCCAAACACTCTCAAAGCCAGACCGCACACAAGTACAGCGGATGCGCACCAAACGGAACCAGAAGAAACTTGCACCGGCCAGAATCTTGTTAGCCAGTCAAGCGGGCAGGGCCGACAATTAATAAAGTTGCTCGCATTCGTCTTCTGACGCATCCTCTCGCGTCCCGAGTGTTCCGACGGACCGCGGGGGCGGAGCGAGTTTCATTTTCACCTTTTTCGCGAGCACATCTCCCGCGAAATTTTCTTTGCCTCGGAGAAACAAGCGGGGCTTTAGGCGGCGGCCGCTGGCGCGTATCGTCGCCGTTTAATCCCCTCGAGCCTCGTTTCCCTCGCTTGCTTGCTCCTTCATTCCGCCTCGTTTCGGAGAGCCCCGGGACAGGGCTTTAATTTCGAGCGGCGGGCGCAGTACAAGCGCACAGGCGCGACGAGCCAATTTGTGTAAGGCCTCGCCGCCGTGAGGGAAGGGGGGAGGCGCTTTTCCTCGCCGCTTTCGTCGAACTTCAGCGCCCTACGCTGCTCGGCTCCATCATTTAGCTGCGCTCGCAAGCGTCTCCGCTGAGTTTTCTAGGCTTCCTTTTAGTCCCTGATATTCCTACGCGATGCTTTTTGGATTTGAGATCGGTACTTGGCTGTTTAATGGTATATGTTGCAAGTTTGCGTCACAACTTGGAGTTTCGTTCTTTGTCGCTAAAGAATTCCGCTTCTATTCTCCTTCAGGTTTTCCTTTTCTTTTCTTTTTTTAGTGGGGAAAAGGGTATTGTCACATTTTTCTGGGCTGGGAAAAGGGTTTGTGAGGGCGCAATAACGAAATTCTCGAAACTGAAGGTGGAATGCGCTGCGCGGGTAGCCAAGTTCTGCTTGAATTTCGGCGACCTCTGCAGGAAATGCTTTGTAATATAGAGCGGGAACCATAACATCCGCGGCCTGTATTGTACAGCGCCTTGGCATTTTTTCCCCCCGCGGTCTCATGCAGATTACCCGCGGATACATCTCACCGTGAAAACTAATGGCTGCACATAGCCAAACCCACGTTCTACACCCCAGCGATTCAAGATGCATTCTAATAGTAGTCACCAAATAGCCTGCCTCTCCCTACATTATACTAGCGATTCAAGTCTGCATTCATTACACGCTTGCTTTGGGCCTAAGGCACCTGTAGCCCTTAGTAGAGACAGTTTGTCACAGCATTCGTTCTTTTGAACGAAAGCACGATGCGGAGCTTTACTTTCCATTCAGTAGAGTGAAAGGGCCTCGAGCGGAAAGCTACAAGCAAGTAGCACAGAAGTGCCCAGCAAGCTACAAGTCGCATCCATCGTTTGGCCATCCCTTTCCTGTGGATCGAGCGGCGGAGTGTGCCCACAGTGATCCGAAAAGCTCGACGGCTGCCGGGCACAGAAGTGGCTCCTGGCTCCGTGCACTCTTTCGGAGCTGCTTGGACTGCGAACAAAACCCAAAGTGGCGGCGCTCACCGCCGAAGGAAGGCGCGTTACCCAGAAAGAGCTTTACCACGAGTAGCCCAAAAAAGGCAGTCCAGAAATGGAGAGAGAAAAATAAAACGGAGCGAGACAGGAGAAGTTTCCCAGAGGCGGGTGCATCCGCACAATGCCTCCCCCGCTGCGCCAACGCGAGGGAGCAGAGCCGAAAGCGACGCGGGAGGCGAAGTGGCCTCGCGACCCTTTTTCGAGATCGCTCGGCGCACTCCGCGGACGGATGTAAAACATTTGGCCCCGCCGCTTCTGCGCGGACGAGAACTGCGGACTCCTCACATTCCCATTTGGAGAATCTCCACGCTCTCCCTTTTCTGCCTTTGTCCCGCGCCTTTATTGCCGAGACGCTCCTTTTCTGTTTTGTTTTGTTTCACCTCTGTTCACTCGAATGCGCCTGTTCTTTCCATCTGAAACCTTTCTCTCGCTTGGCGCTCGTCGTGTCTCGTTTGCTTCTACTTCAAGGCGCTGTCGCTTCGCCGGACTCAGTTCTTTGCAGCTGTACGTCGGCCCGTTCGCCGCTGCCGCTGGATATTTTACGCAGGCTCGTTCAGGTCCGTGCTCTCCTCTTCCGATCTTTTGGGCCACGAGCACACATCCGCAGGCGACACAGTGGAACAGCGATTCAACGCCTAGCTCAGACAAAAACCTTTGCCAGCGTAAGTAGTAAGCGCGCTGAATGGATTTGCCGAGTGTAAGGTCACTTACGATACACAGGATTTTTTTCTTTTTTTTTTCTTTCGTTTCTCCAGAACGCTTTCTTATCGGATGAAACAAAATGCGCGCCTCACTTTTCTGGATGCGCTAGCTTGACCGTTTTCTTCTCCTATACACAGATGTCGCCGCGGAATGCAGCACATGCGTTTAGATGAAAAACATCGAGGCCATGTGCTCCATTTCTCCGCGTGATACGATTTTTTTTTAACAGGGAGCTTATCGCATCATGGCATATGATAGAAGTGGTTATGGGACTGACTATCTGCATGCGCATACATGCACGCGTTGTTTTCACAAATGGATTACATGCTAGCCTCAATAAGTTAATAAAATTTCACTTTTAACGGGCTGCCAGAGGATTACAAAGCAATCCAGGGGATTATTTTTGTTTAGTACGACGAGAGTTTCCCAGCAGCCTTCTGCTCCTCTGCCCCTCATCGCCCCCAGCGGGAATGCGAATGTTTTCTTTCCACACACGCTTGCGAAGCCAGAGAACGCTTTGCTGCAAGTCCGCACACTGCCTGCGTTACCGCGTCTCACCCCGTCTACACACTGTGCTTCCATTCTCCCCTGAACTGCGATTATGCGCACTCGCCCCGTTTGCCGCCGTGGAGAAAGAAGCAGCAGCTGGGTTGAAGGAGGCAGAGAGCGCGGCTGCTCGGTTTCCTTCCCTCCCACGATGGCTTCTCCGCTCGTTCCGAGATGAGGCAGGGAAGGCGCCTGTACAGGGGCAGACACGGGACGAGAGATGGATTGCCAGCGTAGGCAGGACGTTTTCGCTGACACAGCGCTGTGAGGGGATCTAGCTAGACGTTATCCTTTGTCTTTTTTTTTTCGAATGCAAATGTGCTTTGTTTTCAGGCTAGACGGAGCTGCAATAAAACACATAGGCGATATTTAAGTTAAAAATAAATAAATTGAAGTAGGGCAGAAGCTTCGCCGCTAAGGATACGCCACGCAGCGAGATGAAGCAGCAAATAGACGGAAAGGAAAACAGGAAGTTAAAAAGGTACAGCAAACAGAAGAGCAGTGGGGCGCACGCTGATCTATCAACAGCTCAACCAAGGTCTCAAACAGCGCCTGCCCGCGCTAAATGTTTAGTACCGTCCTGCCGAGACAACAGAGTTTGAAAATATATGACTAATTATTTTCATTGCACTGTTTCTGCGTGAGAACGACCCTTCTTACAGCGTGCCTATGTATATAAACTATATGCATTCCAACTAAGTACGTAACGATCCAAAAGCGAGTTTCCTTTGAGTTGCGCTTAAGTTCAGTTCAGGCGTTCAGTCGTGTCCGACTCTTCGTGACCCTATGGACCATGTCACGCCACGCTTTCCGGTCTCTCACTATCTTCTTAACATCACATAGCTTCATCTGCAATGCCTCGAGAATGCCATCTAACCATCGCGTTCGCTGCCTACCCCTTCTCCGGCGACCCTCAACCTTTCCCAACATCAAATCTTTCTCCAGCGACTCCTCTCTTCTCATCAGATGACCAAAGTAGCTGAGCTTTAACTTTAGAATTTGACCCTCCAATGAGCAGTCAGGGTTTATGGTCGACAATATCGACTGATTTGATCTACTGGCAGTCCAAGGAACTCTTAAGAGTCTTCGCCAGCACCACAATTCAAACGCGTCAATTCTTCGGCGGTCAGCCTTTTTCACAGTCCAACTCTCGCATCCATACATCACAACTGGAAAGACCATAGCACGGGTTATACGGATCTTGGTTGGCAGACTAATGTCTCTGCTCTTTACTAGGCGGTCAAGGCTAACCATTGCTCTCTTTCCGAGAAGCAGGCGTCTGCTAATTTCATGGCTGCAGTCTCCTTCCGAGGTAATCTTGGCGCCCAAGAACAGAAAATCTGTCACAGCTTCCACTTCTTGTCCATTGATGCTCCAGGACTTGATAGGGCAAGACGCCATGATCTTCGTCTTTTTAATGTTCAGTTTAAGCCCAAACTTCTCACTCTCTTCTTGTACGCGCATCAGAAGTCTCTTGAGTTCCACTTCACTTTCTGCCATTAAAGTGGTATCATCCGCATATCTAAGGTTGTACAAATTTGTATACGTATATGATAGTAGCTGACAAGCACTGCGCTACAAGAAAAAAATATATTCTATACAAATAAAAAACAAGGCGTTTTCAACTGATTACATTCTTACACCCCTACATGGGCATAAAAGTCACGATATTTATGTAATTGGTTCTAATAACGGCAAAGGAAAGAAAAGAAACACATGGCTATTGCGACAGGAGGCCGTCAGGTGCTGGCTGAGTTGCATTTACGCAGTAAATACTGGATTTTGTTTAAACCTTCAGTCAATCGAAAGGTAGCACCTACAAGGTATAGTTCCCTTAAACTGGTCCTTTGTCAACATAAGTGTGACGTATTCTAAATAAATAAAGGTGTAAAAAAATTATGGGGAATGCGATAGCATGTGAATCAATGCTGCTGTTGCTATAGACTTCTTTCAGTGCAGCCCAAAGTTCTCGTTGTCGTTTTTTATTGTTTTTATATTTGTTTACATTTACAGGTGGTTGTGGACCCAAACTACTGACACCGCTCTCGGCCATGTCGAACGATCAGCGGATCTCCCAACTGTCAGCGCACCTGCCAAGTCGGACGGTTTCGTGACGTTACATAACCCGCCAACCCTGCCACTTCCCAACTGTCACCAATACATATACGGGTTCTGCAGGAGCCAAGTGAAAGCCAGAAGGTCTACGGTGTAAGCGTCTCGTTTAAAACGCCGGCACAGCACGAGAAGGAAGCGCTTAAAAAATGGCTCTCGATTAACATGGACAAGTTAAAGGCGACACGGGTGCGCTAGCACGTTTTGCCCTCGTTTAGCTTGCTTTGTCTTGATTTGGCTTTGTTTGCCTCAGTTTGGATTTTGCGGGAACCGCTTTCCTCTCATTGTCCCTTTCCTAATCACAAACTTCGCCGCGCCTGCCGATTCGAGGCTTCACCCGGACATAACGGCTTTCTCCCAAAGACGTATTTCGTGCTAGAACACTAAAAATAAGCGGCAAGAACAGCGACCTCCGTAGGGATGTGGCACTTTAAGTGCGAAGTCGGCAGCTGCCCAAGAACGCAGCGATAGAAGTGGTTCCTCACCTTCAACGGCAACAAGAATGAAGCTGATTAGTGGAATGAGCACGGTTTAACATCTCAGCTATATATAGTTGCTAATCGTGATTGGACTGCGTTCGCTTAGTTATAACTCTGCCGACAGCCTCGATCTAGCCGCTCTTCGATGGGACCACATTAATTCCGCCCAACGCAACCAATGTACGGACGGGCATTGAGCAGCGGATCGCAATCGGCCACGGCGTGTGTGCCTGCCCAGCGCTTTCATTAGGCGCGTACGGTCCGCGCCGATGGTTTCCCCCGCACCTGCTGCTCAGCTAGACTGTCACAACGTCCCGCGAGCTTTCATTTATCATCGGACCGGACCGTTACCTTACAGCCCGAGCGAGCGAACGACGCGCGCGCCGGCACAACAAATCACACTTACTGTCGCATTTTTTCTCAAGCTGGCCGATCGTTAGGCGCCATGGCTGCCAGAGAAACCTCCTTCCCTTCTGTCACGCAGAAGCTGCCGCGTTCGCTGACCCCAGCGCGGCCACCGCTGATCCGAAGAGAAAAGTTTCGTGGGTCGCATCTGACGCCCCCGACACCTCGGCACGCGCGCTTCCCAACGCCCGAGTCCCCGGCGCCACGTCTAATGAGCGGGAAAGCGGCAAGCTAACACACGGCGCTGGAACTTCGCCGGCTACACTCTCTGGTTGTCTCGTTTGCCCTTACGTATGAACAGCTGTCAGGACAGCGTGTAATATTTCATACCCGCAGCGTGAGCTTTAAAAGGACACCTGGTCGGGTTATCAGACCCCACTTTGCCAGCATAAGAAATCAGCCATCTGCATGGTATAACATGCGAAACTGGCGAGGTTCAATGTCCGCGTGGAGCGACGGACGCTGTCGGAACACCAACCGCACATGCAGGTAAAACAGCAGTACTATACACCAACGCTGCCACAACACTGCCATGCTGCTACATCTCTTTTCTTTGCAACCACCGTAGTTGGAAAAGCTGTATTCCGCCTTAATCCGCGGCCACTTATTCGAGTGAAATTGGGCAACCGCGGAGACTTTGCGCAGCCCAGAGCGGGCGTTGGTTGATGCCGCGAGGGCATCGCCTTTGAAAGAACGAGACACTCGAGCATGGGTAGACATGCGACAGCGCGGCACAGGCACACAGTGCTGTGTGGGTAACATCCGAATCTGCACCGCTTCCGTGCGGGACTATCCCGTTAATTTTTCGAGCCATACATACCAAACGGCACCACAAAGGGCCCATATTCGTAAGTAAAAGGTCTTTGAAAAAAAAAAAAAATTACTTTTTCTTTTCATTACGGAAGATCAATTGACTCACCAGACGGAGTCCTTTCGGAATCCATTTGCGAATAAATCGAGGGTTTCTCAGAACATCCTAGTTATGGCGCAACGATCGCTTTTTCCCGGGCATATAAGGCCATTCGTTATCGGCACGTGCGCACTCCCTGCACCCTCTTGGCATTGATCTAAACCAAAAGTCAGACGAGAAACGGTTGCTTTTGCGGACAGAAATACTAAACAATAAATCACAACATTGTGCGATGTCTGCCCAAATTAAAGACAAGAGCCTCTTAACGATGTGCGCCACATGCTGCATTGCACCATAGTGGCTAAGTGTACCAGCGGTAATTTCACCGCTCTGCACAGAGCCCAAACGAGCACAGCGCGAGTGACCCCCCCCCCCCCCCCCCCGTAAGACACTGCCACGGCTGTGGTGTGAATACGACCTAAATGACCTAGTTAGGCAGCGTGCACGAGTCAGCCGCCTAACTCACAACTGCCATTCTTGCATTGGACAAAGCGTATCGCGGCGCCCGGGGAAAGCAAGATTTCGAAAGAGTTTGTCGTCAGAAAACCGCCCCGGGGCACACAGACCACTGTGAGCGGGTGATCGGGGTTTTATAAAAATGGCGCAACGAACTAATTATTCAGCCTTGCGAAGGATTCTTGCAAAACTCATCGTCTGCTCGGGCATCAGTGCAGGAACGAGAAATGCTGTCGCATATAAGACTTGCCATTTATTATTCATTGATTCAGTTCTGTAAAGAAAGGCTCGGTCGCCACTCGCTGTGGCAGAAAGATTTGAGATTAGGCGCTCCGTGACTTTTAAACTATTCGCTGTACAAAAGGGCGCCGCCACCCTTCTCGAGATCGAGGCTTCCGTCTTAGGGAACATAATTGGAACCTATAGACGTCGAGGTGGGCTGCACGCATGATTGAATACACGCCAGTGCTTCTCGGTCTGCGTCAAAATGCAGTACAAAAACGATCAAAGCATACAGAACCATAGCGTAGTGCAACAAAAACAATGTCTGATGATCCCCAAACTCACAACAAAATACAAAATAAAAATGTTATATTTCAGCCACTGGTTTCCTTAACATTGGCTTCCAGGCTGACTATTCATGGACATATCCAAATAAAGCTTTGTATACCGTTCTTCACACTAAACGACTTTGTACGCTAAAAGCAATAATAATAATAATAAAAAAATCACTTGAGAATAGGATATCAAGTTCCCTTCTTTCAACTCCTGTTCACCAGAAGCTGTTAACGGATCGTTCGGCGCGCACCACAGGGATCCGCGTTCGGGCAACAGCTGTTTTTATATGCATCAACGATCCACCACAAAACATTTTTTCTAACATACGCTTGTATCCAGATGACTAGGTATCGCATAGTTCATTTACCGTCCCCGAAGATCGCGAGCGACTATAAATGTGCCATTTTCACCGTTTTGCTCATGTTAGAAATGTGGAAAATGCAAATAAAGTTCTATAAATTTGTCTGTATGGCATACAGTAATTGAACGGTGCCGTCTTCGTATAGCTGCTCGTTCGATGGTAACTCTTTGAAACATACGTCCCAATGAAAATATTTAGGAGCTTTTTTTCTTCTTTCTCGGTCAAAACACACCACCACAGTATGCAACACTGCAATGAGGAAAATCGGGTAGCCGAATTAACCATTTTCTTAGTGTGGCCCCTCAGAAACTGAAGTAGTGACATGCAAAACTGTAACAAGTTCACTTCTAGAGTATGGGACGATAATTAGGAATCCTCATACACAGAGCGATTTGAACAAGCTTGAGTCAAGCCAAAGGAGAGCTGTGCGGTTTATATCTGTCGACGGTGACAGGAATTTTTCACAGTCGTCGACTGTTACTACCCTAAGTCTCCTTTGTACTCCCCAAGACAATGAATGATAAGATATTTTCAGTGTTGCTTATTAGTTCCGTTTTGTACTACTGACCCAGTACCCGTCATTATATAAATCTCTTGTACAAGAAACTATCTTATCTGGAATGGTCTCCTATTTATGCGCGCACAAAGGCGTTTAAGTTCAGTTGCTTTCATCGTGTTATCGAACGCTGGAAATCTCTGACCGGTGACGTTCTGAACACTTTAGGGAATATCCGATTATGCCATAGATAAAGCTGTACGTTTTCCACTTCTGCAATATCCTCAAAGAGGCTATTGCAGAAGATTCGCTCGCCGCTAAACGTGGCGAACAGGTGTGCACGACATTATGCACACACTGCCAGAACGGTGCTCTTCGAAGGAAAGGAAATTTCCCACTCGCTGTTGTTTCACACGTAATACCTGCGCTCCCCCACCGCCACGAGCACCCTGCCCCATGGCAAAGTAGCTGCGTTTAATTATTTCACTTCATTTGCTATGCACCTAGAGATCGCTGCCCACCTCTGTGCAAGGTTTTCTTTGATTACACGCGACATAAGCTCACTACTTTACTGCATGCACATGTTGACAGATTTTAATTGTGTCTGTTATATCCGTTGATTTGCCGACGTGCGCATTTCTTGAGACTTGGAATGGGAGCAGTTAGGGATAAGGGTGGATGGAGAGCACCTCAGTAATTTGCGATTCGCTGATGCTATTGACTTGCTAAGTAATTGGGTGGATGAACTGCAAAGAGCTCTAGACAGGAATAACAGAAGGGTAGGCTTGAAAATCAAGATCAAGGTAATGTTGAACAGCCTCGGGAAGGAACAGCAGTTCACAATAGGTAGCGAAGCACTGTGGACGGTTTGATTTGTGGGGTCTAACATCCGACTCAGGCTATGAGAGACGCAGTAGTGGAGGGGGCTTCGGAAATTTCGACCACCTGGGGTTCTTTAACGTGCACTGACATCGCACAGCACACGGCCGCCTTGCTTTTCGCCTCCATCGCAAAGCGGCCGCCGAGGTCGGGATTCGATCCCGCATCCTTGGGAACAGTAGTCGAACGCTGTAAACACTGCGCCACCCCGGCGGGGCCAAAGCACAGGAAGTTGTAGGCGAATATGTCTACTTATATATCTTCCAGAACTTTCACGTACGGCTCGTCTACCCTCTGATTTCGCAATGCCTGCATCACCGCCGAGGTTTCAACTGAGTCGAATGCTTTTTCGTAATCAATGAATGCTATGTATAAGGGCTGGTTATATTCCGAGCATTTTTCTAACACCTGATTGATGGTATGGATATGATCGATAGTAGAGTACCGTTTCCGAAACCCTGCTTGATCCTTTGCTTGATTGCAGTCTAAGATTGTCCCGATTCTATTAGCGATTACCTTAGTAAATACCTTATACGTACGGAAGATATATATAGCGGCTGCACAGCGACCATAGTTCTGCATAAAGAAAGTAACAAAATTCCCATAAAGAAAGGTGTTAGGCAAGGAGACACAATCTCCCCAGTACTATTCACAGCTTGTTTGGAGGAAGTATTCAGAGATTTGGAATGGGAGCAGTTAGGGATAAGGATAGATGGAGAACACCTCAGTAATCTGCGATTTGCTGATGACATTGCCTTGCTAAGCAACTCGGGGGATGAACTGCAAATAATGATTGATGACCTAGACAGGAAAAGTAGAAAGGTAGGCTTGAAAATCAATATGCAGAAGACTAAGGTAATGTTCAACAGCCTCGGGAAGGAACAGCAGTTTACATTAGGTAGCGAAATATTGGAAGTAGTAGGCGAATATGTCTACTTAGGACAGGTAGTAACCGCAGATCCGGACCATGAAAAGGAAATAACAAGAAGAATACGATTGGGATGGAGCGCATTTGGCAAGCACTCGCAGATTATGACTAGCAGCTTACCGGTATCGCTCAAGAGGAAAGTATACAACAGTTGCATCTTGCCTGTACTCACCTATGGGGCTGAAACGTGGAGGCTAACCAAGAGAGTTCTACTTAAGTTGAGGACAACCCAGAGGGCTATGGAACGAAAAATGGTAGGGGTAACATTAAGAGATAGAAAGCGTGCAGAGTGGGTCAGAGAAATAACTCAAGTTACCGACATTCTAGTAGAAATTAAGAAGAAGAAATGGACATGGGCAGGACATGTAGTGCGAAGAGAGGATAACCGATGGTCGCTGAGGGTAACAAACTGGATTCCAAGGGAAGGAAAGCGTAGGGGCGGCAGAAAGTTAGGTGGGCGGATGAGATTAAGAAGTTCGCAGGGGTCAAGTGGATGCAGCTAGCACAGAACCGGGTTAAGTGGAGAAATATGGGAGAGGCCTTCGCCCTGCAGTGGGTATAATCAGGCTGATGATGATGATGATGATGATGATGATGATGATGATGATGATGATGTCTACTTAGGACAGGTAGTAACCGCAGATCCAGACCATGAAAGGGGAATAGCTAGGAGAATAAGATTGGAATGGGGCGCATTTGGCAAGTATTCGCAGATTATGACTTTCACCTTACCGGTATCTCTAAGGAGGAAAGTATACAACAGTTGCATCTTACCTGTACTCACCTATAGGGCTGAAACGTGGAGGCTAACGAAAAGGGTTCTACTTAAGTTGAGGACAACGCAGAGGGCTATGGAACAAAAAAATAATAGGTGTAACGTTAATAGATAGGGGCGCGCAGAGTTGGTCAGATAAATAATTCGAGTTAATAAGATTCTGGTGGAAATCAAGATAGAAATGGGTATGGGCAGAGCATGTATAGCACAGAGAGGCAAACTGATAGTCGCTTAGAGTAACAAATTGGATTCCAAGGGAAGGAAAGCGTAGCAGGGTGCGGCAGAAAGTTAGGTGGGCGGATGAGGTGAAGAAGTTCGCAGGAGTCAAGTGGATGCAGCTAGTACAGGACCGGGCAAATTGGGGTGAATATGGGAGAGTCCTTCGCCCTGCAGTGGGTATAGTCCGGCCAATGATTATGATCATGATGATGATACATTCTTGACGTACACATTTTATGACAGGCCAACTTGGAATCAGCGCCGAATAATTATTGCATTCTTTCTCTCTCAACCTGATGTTGCGAAACGAAAGCGCAATTTAAGCATTAAATAATGATATTCTTAAAACTCCAGATAACTTTGTTTTAGTGCTGCTTAGCGGGAGCTCGCTTACGTGAAATATCAGAAATATTTCGGTAATTGTTAACGGGAGTACTTTCAAAGACGTAGTGGAGTATCGGGAGAAAAACCGGTCCGCATCCTCCGCGCAAACAATCATTTAGGCAGGAGAGGGTACAAGTAATGGGTAAATCATCTAGTAAAGAATAACGTTTCGTAATTCGGGCCATCCGTTACGATTTGGCAATTCTTACAACCGTACGAGCTGTCTGCGCGGAAAACGGCGCAGTCCGCATCATTCGATTCCGCAGTTTCCGCGTGCGCGCGCAGCGCCTTCTTGCGGCATTCACTGAAGCATTCGCGACCACGTAAAAAAGAGAACGAGAAAAAAAAAAAAAAACGGAAAGCAGCGCGCACTTTCGCGCAGCGCATGCACCTGAGGTCCCGATGTCGTCATGTGCCGCGACAGCGAGACGGCCTCCGGGAGCGACGGCTACAGAGGCGAATGTTTTCTTCGCACGCGTCTTCCATTTCCGGTGGGAAATTACCCCTCAGCGAGCGGACCGCGCGCAGGCAGTTTGCCGACTCTGTGCGAACGTATACAGTGCAACACCGCGTCCCTTGACACGCCCCCCGCTTCTCCGCTCGCCCCCGACGGCGCGCAATATAACCTCCATCTTGACTTTGTTTGCCTACACCCATGCTGCCAAGGTAAACGTAATGACGTTTCTTTCCCGAGCCCGTCGTGAGCCAGAGGAACGCGGCCGCGCAGCGCGTTTTCTTTCGTCTGCCGCTCTGTTAGCGCGCCAGAACGCGCGCGCACGCATCTCGCAAATGGAGACGCATTCCGAGAGACGGAACACCGCTCATCGCAAACGGCAGCGAGCGAATTAATTAAACGACAGCGCGCGCGCTTCCCGCCGGAGTGCGTCGGAAACCAGCCGTGTGACGAGTGCACTAGAGCGTGCGCCCACGACGCTTGCTCCATTCCTTCTAACGGTCGGGCGATCACAGTCAACGTACGCTACACCGTGTGCTCAATGTGGGTTCATATTACCCCGGGCTTTCTCTCACGAAATTCCACCAAAATTCTATGAGCGGCGTCGACGTTAACGTCACTACGACGTAAATGAAAAGGAAAAAAAAATGAAGAAAAACAGTGGCCTTTTCGGTCTCCTCTGGGAAGAAGTGCACTTCTCGCCCTGGGCCACGCTACCACACAGGCATGTACACATTCGGCAAGATTCCCTGTTTTCTCTCAGCTCACTGCAGTTGGCCACGTTTGCTCTCCAGCAACCCCCATCCCCCCTTCCCTTGTCTATGTTCAGCCATCGTGACGATTACAAAGTGACGTTAAACAAGCTCTCTCGAAAACTTTACAGATGAAAGCATTTTTTTCCCCTGTGATCCAGGGCTAAAACTTAGAACCATTCATGCATCGCCTGTCAGGGGTAGCCTACCCTGAGAGACGGTTTATAGCTTTTCTCCCTAGCTGCATTGATGTGATCTGGAGGGGTGCTAATGAGCCTATTATCCCTTATTCCACTCCGACTCAGAGCATTCCCCAACCTCTTGCCGCATTACTTCCACAACCAAATTCGCCTTTCTTTTTTCCAGTACTATACTAGCGTAATTTATTCCTCTCAATATGTTAGCAGTCAGTTCTGTAGCAAAGTATCGGAAAGAAGAAACGATAATCTTATTCAATTCAGCAGAGTTCACTCACTGAGAAGCCGCGTCATTCTGGTACACAAACCTGCCGAACAGTGAAGAATACACAACTTAATGAAGCGTGCTCACACGAGCCACGGTCCTATTTGCTGCCGGGAATGAGTGGCCCAACCGCGAGAATCGAGCGCAGCGTGAAAATGGCGACCTCCGATCCGCGACCCGGAATCGAGCGTCGCTCCAGCTGCCGCAGAGCCCTAACGGGATGGACTGCATGCATGCATAACTCATGCACCTCAGCGTCACCAAGCAGCATACGACGCCCGAGGAGCTAGCGAATCGACATCACCCACTCGCGGCTTTCCTTTCTTTCTTCAACAGCGACAGCTGCATAAGGCCATGTTTCCGTTTAAGTGTCGTCGGTGTCGTCGTAAAAATACGGGTGACGTCGCGCATAACGTCAGTGCAACACAACACACTGATTGCATAGAAATTAATGCCAGTCCAAACACAATTTGACGACACTCGTGACGTCACAAGTTCCCCCACACACTTTTTGACCCCCCCCCCCCCCCCTCTTTATTTATCTCTCTCTCTTTCAACGCATTTTGCACACCTGGATTTCAGATTATATGGATGCGTATGGATGAATAAGCGAACATGCGTAATGTACGCCTATCCGCTGCTTCCTTGTTAGAGCCTCTGCACGGTTATTCCAACCAAACGGCATCCGGGCACTTCTCAGCACCCGAGCAGTCAGCGATACTCGCATTACCGCAAGGTTAATACGTCAGTTTATTTATTTATTTATTTATTTATTTATTTATTTATTTATTTATTTATTTATTTATTTATTTATTTATTTATTTATTTATTTATTTATTTATTTATTTATTTATTTATTTATTTATTTATTTATTTATTTATTTATTTATTTATTTATTTATTTATTTATTTATTTATTTATTTATTTATTTATTTATTTATTTATTTATTTATTTATTTATTTATTTATTTATTTATTTATTTATTTATTTATTTATTTATTTATTTATTTATACCGCAATCCCAGTGTTGTGATCTTAGCAGGGTGGGAATACAAACTAAGCAGTTTGACAAAACAGGCAAAAATAAACAATAATTACAGTGCAATTAATTACAGTGCAGTTAATTTCTTTTCCTCTTGTACTTCTATTATTCTGGTCCCATTGCGGTTATTAACACCGCTACTTGCACTACGCAGTCTGGCCGAACTTCAGGGCTTGCCACACAGAGCTTCAGGCTGTGCAGACGTTCGCCATAGGGATACCTGAAGATTAATTTATTCCCAACAAGGAAGAGATACTCTTCTTGAGAGAATGGAGAGAAAATAACGTTAAGATTCTCATTTGTCTTTTTTTTTAAACAAGGCCAACGCGGAACAGAATGCCCAAGTTAACCGTATACCGTTGCACAGCTTTCGAAGCTGCGCCAATTGATTCAAGCGCTTATAACCGGGTTAAAGAAAAAAAAAAAAAAAAGTGCCTCCTCGTCCTTTTTCCGAGCACGCACACTTTGACGCGTCAAAATTTCCCCACGGTTCGCCAGGCCCCAACTTTCCACAGGCGAGGCGCGTTCGCAGAATACTGAGGACAATCGGTTTGAAGAGATGTGTAAGCGCCATACGGGCCGTATACTATACTGCTCATTCCCCGTTTGCTTCTTGCCCCTTTTTTCTGTGCGTTCGTTTTCTCCGCCCCATCGTAGCCTGTAGCTCACACAGTGCCGCCATATTGAAGGCGTTCCACTTACACCTCACGTACTTGCGCTGCAGAGCGGGAGATCTACAAAAAAAAAAAAAAAAAAATGCTTACAGTTCAAATAACAGAAGTAAAAAATATATCTTCGAACTTACTTAGCAGGAAAGCTCTCGCAAGCTATAGACTGGAAACACGCAGGCAACCTCTATAGCTTCCTCAGTATGTAAGAAGCTTCTCAGAAATCGACTTATAATGCGGAGTTTGTTTCTGTCTCCTCTCATCTATCCTACCCCGCTGCGTTAGCCTCGGTCTTATTCTTCTTCTTATTATTATAGCAGCGCCTTCTCACACTCGCCGAATTCCTTCCTACTTTCGCTTCCCATTTTTTTCCGACCCTGCCTGGCGGCGGCATTAGACTCCTTGGGGAGCCATCGGGGGTGGGGAGGCGGTGGCCCTCTGAGGGCAGCCGCACGTCGCTGTTTCGCAGGGTTTTATAGATTTCCGATTTGCCCTCTATTCGGCCGCCATTTTCCCAGCTTCACTTCATCGCTGCCTCCCCCGTCTCCGAATCGTCCTTGTTTCCTGGCCTCGCCTTTCGGCTCCGCCCCCCCCCCCCCTCCTTTTTAAAACGACTGAGACAAAACGGATAGAGTAGACATTACAATGCCCCTTCCTCACCCCACTCCTTTTTTTGCCGTCAAATTTTAAAACATGCTGCATCTCGGCGCTGCTACGCTTTCTTTTTTTTTTTTAATCTTTTTGTTGCTTATAGTTTCTCCGAAACTTTAATATTTTTGATAATTTCTTTTTCTCTCTCCTTCCGCCGCTTCTGTTCTTCGGTGGCTCTCTCCTGCGCTTCCTTCAAACCATTTCAATAAGAATACGCTTCCTCAATGTTTCTTTTCTCTTCGCGCAGCTATTTCTTTATCAAACAGGGAGCTCGGTTAATTTTCGCACTGACTCCCGTCAGGCTGCTCGTCTTGGTTTGCACCAGCGGTAAACTTTTTCACGTGCAATTTTAGCGCTCGTGTTTCCCTTTATTTCCCGACGCTTCGGCGCGCTCTGCGCACCACGCCTGCCTTTCGTATGCGGTTTTCTTCCGCGCAGAGCGCGAAATTCTGATCATCGCTCTCCGACTGTGACGGCTCTCCCCGGCTTCTCCTTGCGCGCTCGGATCCGTCCGGCCGCCTCCACTTTCGCTCCCCCCCCCCCCCCCCCTCCTCCTTCATTCTCTGTCCTCTGGTTCTGTTTGTTTCGACGTAGATGCTGCTTTCGTCTCCCGAGCGCCCCAATTCGTCGCGCTCTATCCTTGTTTCTGCGTCAGAAAAGAGCGACAGAAACAAAATAAAACAGGGGGGCTATTCACTCTCATCCGCTACACCGTCGTTTCCTTCTCCTACATTTTCGGCACGTCCTCGCAGCAGCGCCCCATAGAGAAGTTACCACGTTACTTTCCCCCCTTCGGCCCCGCACTCTAAGGGCTCACTCCGGCCAGATCGATGCGCGAGACATCGATACGTCAGTGGACTTGGCGTGCGGATAAACCAATGCCGTCTCCCGGCTAGGAAAAATAAAACAGCGCCAGGCAGCTAGCAGCAAAGGAAATGCGAAAGATGCTTGCCGCCTCGCAGAGCCCTCCCCGCCGTTGCACGCCTCCTCCACGCCACTCCATAGCCTCCACTCTCTCCTCTATTCGACGTCGTCGTCTCGTATAGTGTTATACGGCCGTATTCTTTTCTATCGTTGCGCTGGGCGCGCGAGACATGCCACGGACTACATACCTCGACGCGTATGAGCATTCCTCAGGACCTGTCGAAACTTTCAGCGACGACGGGCGATCGAACGCTTGTCTTCGCTGGTCTTTCCCTTTTTACGCTGGGCTCTTTGTTTCACCGCTCTGCTGCACACGATGCCCTCTCACCCTCGGCCAGCCCTTCCCTGCCTCTCCATCAACGCGCAGAGAGCAAAGTAGCGGGAGAGCCCGCGCGAACTCCCCGGTCGTTTCGGGCTCGTCTCTTCGGGTGCTGCCTGCGAGCCTTTGACCGAAGCAAGAGTTGAGTTTAGAGAGAAGCTGCCACACTTATGTTCCTGATCGCCTGCCTTGAATACAATGCTATGAAAGAACAGAAGACGTATCATTACAAAAACTAATATGAAATGATTACATCAGCTCATGCAGCACTTTGATCACAACATATTAGAAGACGGCGACACCGTTTGGAGGGGAGATAATTGCCCTACACTAAAAGCAGCTTGTATTTTCTTCCTTTCAGTGATGGCTGTATGTCAGGTGCAGCCCCAGGTCAATTTCTGCGTACGAGACGTAGTTTGTGACGATTTAGTCATATGCCATCATCGGGGAAAATGACAAGACCGCGCTTAAGTCTGTTGAAGAGCGTAAATGGCGAAAGCCACCCCCTTTACAGGACTGTCTTCACTAACTGCATCGTCACTCTCATCCCTATACGGTCATCATCGCTATCGCTACTATCATCATTAACAACTAAAAGTTATAAGGACATAGTTTTCAGCGCAAAGGCACGCGGCCAAAGGAAAGAAGAAGAAGAAAGACTATAGGGACGAACACAGCGCTGTGTTCGTCCCTATAGTTTTCTTTTTTCTTCTTTCCTTTGGCCGCGTGCAACTGCGCTGAAAACTATGTCCTTAAATCTAGAATACCAACTAGCCCAACAACTAACTCTACTGAACTAAAAGTTATTTCACTGTCATCGGTACTAACATAAATATCATTACCACTAGCTGCAGCGTCATTACCATCGCTACTACCACTGCTACCATTATCACTAACTGCATTGTCATTGTCATCGCTACTACCATCCTCACACGTTCACCTGCTGGAAGATGTACGTCGGCCAAGCAGGACGATGTGTAAACGACCAAACAGCAGAGCACGCGTGGTCACTAAAAGAACTGGGAGGAGCTCATCTAAAGCAACGTTGCGTAGAATGTTTTATGAGAGACAAAGTAGCGGAACATTCGCCAGGAAAAAAAAAAAAAAAAAAAAAAAGAAAGGCTGCGCCCGATGTGTGAACTACGAGTTCGAGACATAAGGATTCTGGGAATAAGCAGAAATACTAATGCGTGGGAGATTTTCAAAATTTTTTATACAAAAAAAAAAAAAGAGGAAAATATTTTGTCAGTGATCCATCGGTGACTCTCTCGAAGACTGAGATGTCTTGTCTTGAGCATTTCCTCTATATATGCATGCCTTGATTGCTATATATATATATATATATATATATATATATATATATATATATATATATATATATATATATATATATATATATATATATATATATATATATATATATATATATATATACGCAAAGGAAAGCGCCGATGACGTCAGTGGGGATAAGGCACTGTGTGACGCGACCGGGTGCTTCGCGCAGTTAACG
Source organism: Amblyomma maculatum (assembly GCF_055883805.1). Taxonomy (NCBI): domain Eukaryota; kingdom Metazoa; phylum Arthropoda; class Arachnida; order Ixodida; family Ixodidae; genus Amblyomma; species Amblyomma maculatum. The sequence continues at coordinate 27,831,241 of NC_139345.1, forward strand.
CGCTGCTCCTCCAAAGTGCGCACCTTTATAACATACGAGTGGCACGCGCCACCTACAGGGCCCCAAATTGACTTTTTGTCGACCAGGAAAAACGCCTTGAAGACCGTAGGGCACCGTAACGAGCGACGTCAGATGGAATGAATTTCCAGCGGAGATATGTACAGTACTTAGCTCTGGCTGCGTACAGGAAACAAAGGATACCTTCTCTTGGCGGTATGCCTTCTCTTGGCGGTATGCCGAAGTATCGCCTCGCTCATCAAGGCCACTATCGCTTCCAGTACTCATGGCAGCTAGACCACGCGCAGCAACAGTTACTACCGGTACAGCGGCGTCTGCTGCATCATTATGTCATGTTTGGTTTGGTTTATAGGGTTTAACGTCTCAAAGCGACTCAGACTATGAGAGACACCGCAGAGGAGGGCTCTGGAAATTTCACCCCCTGTGACGTGCACTGTACACGGACGCCTTGCTTTTCGCCTCCATCGAAAAGCGGGCGTGACAGATAAGATGCAAGATTTGAAATGGGGGCTGAATTTATCGCTCCGTGCGAGAGATTTGAGACTGCGGCAAAGCGAGTAGCCGGTGGTGCTGCATTACACTGGCCGCTAAGCTAACGGCTCAGCCGAATGATCTCGTGTCTTATAGGATGTCAGCGTCTCGCGACGTGCTTTGAACGTCGTCCCATTAGTCAACCTCCATTTGTGCTCAAGGCAGTTCAAAAGCATGAGCACGTAGGCACTCGCGAGTAAAAGCCAAACTCTGGGCACGCGGTCGAACTATAGCACATTTTAAAGCGCCTTATCGAAAGCATGCATGCAGAAAATGATGAAACAGCGGATGATTTGAACCAAAAATCTGAATTACCATTGGTGCGCAACGAGTAATGGAAATCACGCAACCGTGAGTTTCTTTTCTTCGCCTGGTGCGGAAGAACACTTTTTTAAACGATCACTCGTCGAGAGAAGCTCACCGTCGTTTGAGTCCTGCGAGGTATGATTTGCATTGCATCCGCTGTGCCAGTGGGGACATTGGTGGGCGACCTAGGTGAACGACGCTAAAAGTGATTAGGCGTGCGCCTTTTCCGCTACCTTCAGGCCGTGGCGGCAGCCGGAGAGCTGGGAAGTGGCACCTACCTTAGGGGTCGACGGAGTGAGAAAATTGGTCGCACTGGTGGCTTTCGTAAACCGAGCATGTAAACGGAACCGTTTGGAGAGCAGTACCAGACCACACACGTTAACGACATTGTGCAGTGCGCTACGTCGTTGCTGTTCTGAAGAGAGTGTGGACAGAGAGTTAAGCCGTCGTGTATACGTTCCAGCCTAGATGCGGAGTCTTTTACCACTTCACATTTTTACTATAAAAAAGGCCTATGCCGAGTAATTTCGTGAGCTTTTCAATGCTCGGAGCAGCAGACAGTCTGCATTCAAGGGGTTAACGCTAGGTTGTTTACCACCGTCGTATTTGAGCGCGTGAAAACTAGTTTAATGATCCGCTAAAAGCCGGCACCCAAGTTGCCTGGTCAGTGGCGACTGGCTAGCTCCGAGGAAATCGGCGCCCAGTGGCTAAAGGCGGCGGGAACGGACGCACCAACTTGCCAGGGAGCTATGACGAAAGCACTGTGACCAATGGCAGATATTTTTCGCAAACTAGCCCATTTCTCTATCAAACATAATTCTGGCAGAGTGTTAGGAACATGTCCCGCTCTGAACTGACGAGAAAAGGGACCATTCATGCCTACACCTACACTGTACTGGTCATACGGGATGCAATATGCCTTCTTAGCTCGCTCCTCTGGCCCTCTAGCAGTCGCACTGACATCGTCACAGATTCCCCAGGTGTCACCTGTAGTCTGCGGCGCGTTCTCAGTTCCGAATATTTGGCACAGGGGCTTTAGGACGTATTGAAAGATTCTCTGCCACACTATGTGTACACTAGATCGGTAAGAATCCACACCACATTTAAGCCTCGACGGACGGAGCAAGTCGCAACGCAACACGTTCTCGTCCCCTTCCGCTTTCTTCGGAGACAAGCCTCCCCGTAGAAGGAACCCTTCGCCGTGCCACGCGTAAATGCTTCTCCCACAACGCGGCACCGGCCGGCGGCCTCGAGAGCTCGGCACAATACCATACCTCATTTGGCGACTTCTGCCTCCTTTTCCCGCTCCCTTGTTAGACCTCCTTCGGGAAAGCAGCCTGTACGTATATTAACGTTGTGAGCGAAATGCGTGCATGGCTCTGGCAGGTGGTAATTGGCAGGTGACATGGCCGGACACTGATTCGTCGACAGGTCATGTAACGTAACTAAATAGTTCACATGACATGGCAAAGATGGAAGTAGCTGCCTGCCAACCTGTATTCGAGGGTAGGACAGGAACCAACCTTCCAGGACCAATTAATGCATCCGGAGTCAGGCATGTTACCAATCCTGGCCACACAATAACAATTGAAAGGCTTGCTTAAAGCGGGGTTTTACACATATACATCGAGAGGTGTTTCACGCAATGTGGCAGGTTAAGACTGTACTCAAATGAGTATGCGCGTGAGATGACGTAAATAGCAATTAAAGGGTTAGTGATTAGACGAGTAGCAAAGTGCACGCACGCAGACGACGATCAGCGGGAGAATTAAGCAGCATGCGGAAAACATTAACGCTGTCAGGTCATGTCAATAACGGCGGAGCTTAAGCGTTCCCTATAATATTTCTGTAAAAACCATTTTCTGCGCAAAAAAAAAAAAAAAAGACATATCCCCTAAGCAGTTACTAGACAAAACATTCACACGTAGTGTGAAAAAGCATCATTTCCCTCCAGAAAGCCGCTTTAACGCCGCTCGAATCAAAGAACTATAAAGAGGTCTTGGGAAAGCAATTTGAGTGCACTAAAAAGGTTCGAAACGCGCTTGATGATTCGTGTCCCTGCCTATAAACAAAATGAAAATTTCGCGAAAGGCTTCCAAGTGTGTGCATCATGTTCTTCCTAGAGTTATTTGGCTTCAACAAGACGCTCAACATTCACAGCAAAAAAATCGGTCAGAGCAAATAGGGGCACAACTTTCCATAACAATAGCGACGCCTCGGCGCACAAGGGCGAACGACAGACAGCATACCTAACGCCGAGCAGGATGGAACCACGCTAGTCGAGCCTCGCGCATTTCGAGGCTCAAACCGCCCGGCGCGCTAATTTGACAGACCCGGCGCGTCGGGGATTACAGAGACATCACCGCGGTCACAACGAGGACGTCCAGGGCAGCGCAACCGAGAGACGAGGCGGCGCTCTCAAAAGGTGCTGTTTCGCAGGGTCTCTGATCTCCCCGTGTTCCTCTGCCGCAGGCAGACAGACCGACTGCGAGGCGGACAAACGACGAGACATAAGCCCACTGCTGGAGAAGGCGGCTGCGGTACACGACAGGCGAACAGAGAAGCGGCAGCAGTGGAGAAGCGGCCTCCGGGCAAGGCGCCCACTTTTTTTCTTCTTTCTATCAGCTTCCCTTCCGCCGTGAAAGACTCTTCCGTTCCGTGACCCTGCTGATGCCGCAGGCGAGCGCGCGTTCGTGCGTCGGCTTTCTTCAGAATTTCGGTTTATTTGCAGTAGTTGCCGCGGGCAGCTTCTTCCTCCTCGTCGAAATCCCCGATTTGCGAAGCAGCGAGGAGCAAGAAGCTGGGCGCCAAGCGAGAATTTTTACGTGCACTATGGGAAGAAAGACCGGCTGGGCCAGGAGAAGGGGGGCGCGCACGAAGAGTCACTACACAGCTACGCTCTTCCATTGCCCCGATTTCTGTCTTTCCTTTCTTCCGGGCACAGATTCGGACAGGGAGGGAAAAACTATTTAAAAAAAGGATGCAAGAGAAAAGAAACTTGGCGCTAGGATGGCGGTCGGGCGAGAGCCGCGCCGGCTCCGTCCCCACTTCTCGACGCACACACGTGATTTCTCTCCTACAATCCCCCAGAATCCGCCATTTGTGTACGAGTAAGATTTTATCGCATTTTTGTCCGTCGGCAACAGCTACTTTATTTTACGTTTGCTTCTTCGGTTTCTCCCTCGCAGAATTTCTCGGAGCAACTCGCTGGTCTCGCCCATTCTTTTGCTGTGCGTGCGTTCTTCCCGCTCTTTCCTCGCTTGATCCTCTTTCATTTCATTCGTGCTACTTCCAGCGAGCCCTTCATATATGCTGCACTGATTAGGTGCCTGCCGAGCAGCCGTACATACGTAATATTCTTCTTGACAAATGACATCAGGAAGCGATCCTTTTCTATTTCCGGCGGAGCCTACTCTTGCAGGAAGCCGCTATAGTATAGCTGCATCATTCGAGTACGGACGAGATGCGCTGCGAGCACAGCGCGTAAATCTGTATAGCGCGGAGAGTGCATTTCAAATTCACGAGTTACATTCGGCATCAACAGGCAATGCCCCCCCCCCTCCCCCCTTCACCGCAACATATCGCTTTATTTCCTACACCTGCACTTTGCACTCTGCAGTGGTCTATTCGTGAGCTCCTAATATCAGCGGCGCACGCACAGCGCACCCCTGGTAATTCACGCACTGATGAGCTAAAATAATAACTAATGTGACTGTGTCCTGTCAAGCCTTTTCTACGCGATGTTTCAACGCTACATTTTCCGCTCCGATGGTAATATGCAACACGCGTTGTTGCCTGCACTCCGCGAAATACGCTAATGCTTACAGGCGGCATTATGACGGAGAACAAATGTCGGCACAGTGAAAGGCTAACACTGCCTGCATTAAACACTCGATTCTGTCGCGGTGGCTCAATAGGGCGCTCGGCTATTAAGCTGGACGACCCGGGTTCGATCCCGGCCTCAGCGCGTCTGCGTTTAACTGAGGCGAAAAGCAAGGCGTCCGTGTGCTGTGGAGCCCTGCACTACGGCGCAATTCTCATAGCCTGAGTAGCTTTACGACTTCAAACCTCATACACTAACCAAATTATTAAACAGATAGGCACTTCCTCTTCAACGACACGAAGACAGGCTAAGCGCGAGATATGTCAGGATAAGGGGTGAGCTCGAAAATAAGCTTTATTCGGATGAACGCATCGCTGCCAGTCAGCAACAAGAATGCGAGAACTCAGCACATCACTAATGAAGAAAAAAAATCATAAGCATACGTTGTAACAATTATGAGCCGCAGCTCCGCTTGTCCAGGGCTCAAGGTACCAGATGGCCGAGAGGCACATTTCTCTCCGTGGCAGATTATATAAAAAGCTCCATCGATTTGCCAGTTATTCCCCTCTGCTGTGAAACCTGAAATATTCGTTTCTGCAACTGCATGGTAAAGCGCACAGCCCAATTCAAGCCTTTATTTCACTTTTTGTCAACGTCTCCACTGAAGAATGTATTGTTGCGAAAATGTTGAATAAAGAAAAGAAATTAAAAAATAAACAACAACTTAAAAACGGTGTCAGGAGCTCAGCCTAAGAGTCACATCAACTGGAAATCCAGATCGGTCATACTTTCGGAAACACTTAGCGGTTACCGCCACCAAAAGAGTTTGTCTGTCACTCCTGTCACGTTGAACTACAAAGCTGGAACGCCTTACGTTAGTCGTTTCCTGTTCTGTGCCCGTGCCTTCCTTCTCCTATCGGCGCTTATAATAACGCGCTGGAGCGCAGATCAGCACAAGTCAATGAAAAGGCCTGATCATATCGACTAAAGACCGCTATGATCGCATACCACACTGGCTATCATAATGCATCCTCCTTTCCTCGAAGCTGATCTTGGCGACGATGTTTCGGTTGGTTTTGTTATCGGGTTTAACGTTCCAAAGTGACTCAGGCTATGAGAGACGCCGTGGTGAAGGGCTCCGAAAATTTCGACCATTTGGGTTTTTTTAACGTGCACTGATATCGCACAGCACTCGGGCGCCTTGCATTTTATCTCCATCGAAGAGCGGCCACCATGGCCGGGATTCGACCCCGCGTCCTTGGGAACAGTAGTCGAGCGCCCTAACCAATGCACCACCACGGCGGGGTGGTGGGTGAAGCTATGTGGGTCTGCTGTACATTCATAGAATATGTAAATATGTGGAAAAGAGTATGGCAGCTACAGAAAACTACAAAAATGAAGAAAAATGTAACAACTATCCCGAAATATATTTTTCACTCAGTTCGTACAGCTTCTTTTGAACAAAATGGCACCATGCTTTCAATTCAGTAGAGCTCTTCTTCAGAAAATGAGCAAAAAAAAAAAAAAGCTTAAAGAGGGCTTCACTTCTTGCCTAGGCCCACTGCGGGAAAAGCATCTTACAGGGTTCAATACACTATCGATACAAAAAAAAAAAAAAAAAAAAAAAAGGCACATAAAGAGAAAAAAACAATTATCTAAGCCGTACAAAAATCATGTGCAAAATCAAATGGCAGCTGTATTTCGGAGCTCCTACAGCACGTTTAGTAGGTCATATTTTTATATGCAGTAGAATTCGAAGAAGGTGAGGCACAAGGCCAACTCCACACAGTTTGCACCGGTATTGTGTCCTTTCTTTACTGTGAAGCATCATTGCTGTCAGATTAGAAGCAAACTACGCATCTCCGCGTAGGCGTTACTTTCTGCTCTGGAGAGGAAAGGGGGGGGGGGGGGGATGTCCTCCTTGGAATCACAGCAAAGAAAAAAGGTCATAGCAGGAGCGAGCTTGGCCATCTCGCGCCGGAAATCGCAACTAGATTCAACAGGACGAGTATAGCCGTTCTCGGTCCCCTGTACAAGAAAGTTTTGTTCGTGGTCGAACAAACTCATCATTACAAAACCTCAAGATGACTATACTTGTCAACGGGACGGTAACGGCTAATACACGTCGAAAATCTGACAAATATTTCACCCGCATACCCACATGACTATAAAACTTTCGCACTCGTACACGTAAGCAGTCTTAAGAGTGTGTTTCCAATTTTCCTCCTTTTCTATCGTGCGGCACTTAGGTATCGTTACCCACCGCAATGGCTCAGGGCTCAACTGTTGAGCCCGAGGACCGGGGTTCGATTTCGGCCGCGGCAGCTGAGTTTCCAGTGGAGGTGAAACGCCAGGGTGCGTGTGCACTCTGCGATGTTGGCGCAAATTGATCGAGAGTGCTCAACTAATATCCGCCTATATGCACTCATTCGTTAAAACTCATATACCATGTCATACGTCATAGAAATTGGGCGTTATTGGAGATTGCGAGCTACGGGAATCACAAAGTAAACGCACTTGTCACTCACTAAGATCAAGAATTGCGAACGGCGTTGCTCCTTTACGTGAGCTGTGTTCACAGAAATCCAATAAATGGTTCCTTGTTAGGACCACCATCCGTTCTAGAAGCCACGGCTGGCCAGTGCTCTTGCGGGGGCAGATTACATGGCGCCGCTCTGGAGTGTCAATAAGACTCCCCGCCGGGGTAGCGAAGTGGTTACGGCGCTCGACTAGTTCCCAAGGTCGAGGGATCGAATCCCGGCCTCGGCGGCCGCTTTTCGGTGGAGGCGAAAAGCAAGTCGCCCGTGTGCTGTGCGATGTCAGTGCACGTTAAAGAACCCCAGCTGGTCGAAATCTCCGGAGTCCTCCACTACGGCGTCTCATAGTCTGAGTTGCTTTGGGACGTTAAAACTTAAACCCCACAAAATCAAATCAAATCTAGAGCAGGGCTTACAGATACGCAACGAAAGCCGCTTAGCGCACACCGTAGAACTACACAAACTTAAGTATTCGAAACCCCTGACGCAATGGTTCATCGTTAGCCCTGTCCGGACTACTCACAGCCTTATTTTAGGGCACGACCATACAGCCCAAGGTGTCTTATCGTAAGCTAACGCGGTGGAGATACTGCTCTTTTGACAATATATAAAAAAAAGAAAACTTTATAAAAAATACCCAGAATAGCCACAACTGTAGCCAGAGTGATCAGACGGCTGTACCGGAGCACTAAAACTTTATTTCTAAAGCTTGTGACATTCCCTAAGCGATTTAATAATACGCAGGGCACACGGCGTATAGCACCCAGTCAAGGTACTCTAGTTGTTTTGTGTCGTCAAGATACGAGATCGCCGGCGCGCCCTTTGCTGCTTGCTGTTAAGTGCTGTGCTACTTTATTCCCCCCCCCCCCCCCCCTCCACACACACACACCCTTCCATATTCCTCTTAACTTTCAAGCTCCGGGAGACTCGCCGGTTCTTCGCGATCGCCACAAGCACCGCCGTATTACTCCCTGCTACCCATTTTGCGAAACTCTCGCGCCCTCTCCATCCCCGCTGCAGACCACACCGTGCACATTTACGTCGTCGCTGCAGTTGCGAGCTCCTTTCCGGAGCGCCGGAGACGAGCAAACCTGTATGCATTATGCATGCAAGACAGCTGGGTGCGGCTGCAACGAAAGGGGAGGGAGGTAGCCTTAAACGCGCGAGCAGACCGCCGAAATTGCGACGGCGGAACGCCATTCAGCTCCGTCACCGTCTTCGAAGAGCCGATACATATGGAGAGGGACTCCAAGTATTTCGGAAGAGAAATACGGCTGGGATTTATTTGCTACAGCGTTCTTAGCCCTATAGATCCGTCCAGAAGCCCCGCATTCGCCCGAAACACGATGTACAAAGGTTGGTGAAGGCTAAACAAACGGCGAACATGACACTGTACTACATGCGTCGCTGTCCATCACTTCTGCGGAGAAATATAGCCTGTTTCACTCTCAGCAGGTAAAGCAGTGCAAGCAGTGCGCGCGTGAAGACTCACCACCTCGCGGCACTCTCACTCTCGAAACCGCGCTGAGCAGTAAGGTGGAAACTATAGAAAGAATAAAACGAAAGGCAAAGTGTTACAAATAGCTGTACTCATGCATCATCATAACCAAAGAGGTTTCTTTCTTTTGTGTGTGTGCTGATTGCTGAGTTCTATGCTTGTACACGTAGCACTTTTGAGCTAGAAAACGCCTTGCCAGTGCCAGTGTGAAATGGAAGATGAGTAAATTTTGGATATGGTTCTTTGTCGCATGCTGTACGAGGCATTCATAGTCGTATACCGTACTCGTTCGACGGAGCGGCCATTATTCATAACGAAACGTGCCTCACTCTCTATCTCTGTCCCTGATAAACGTAGCAATGTCGCTCTTGTTTTTTGAGGGGTCATGCAACACGATAATAAGGAAATCAGGAGGAGAGTAAAAAAAAAAAATTGCGGCCGATTTGCACAGTTAATCAAATGAGAAATAGATGCACTGCGTATCCCTGCTATACCTTTTCAACGCTTGCAGTCGCGCAGCCCGTTGCCCTGGAGTTTCTACTGCACGTTTGTTCCTCTTCGCTCCGGCATCCGTTTCACGATAACGCTCAGTGTCTTGAACAGTTTCCTGAGCACGCTCGACACGTTTCTCATTCTTTGTACTTCTAGATTCTTGAACCGTTTAGCTGCAATATCAGAATCAGTAGACTCGATCACGATCCCGCTGCCTTCGTAACCGCTGTACTTCAGCACATCGAGCACGGTGAACCAGTGCCGCAGTGCCAGACGGCCTGGCTTTATCCATTGCGACGCGAAGCAAACGCGCGGCGCAGCCGCGTTCTCAGCTTTCCTTACACCATCTTCAGAAATGAGCGAGAACAGGCACAATGTTCCCCTTTACAACGCACAGCTCTGTGGCCGAAAGGTCTAGGGTGCGTCATAGGGGGAGAGAAAGAGAGAGAGAAACGTGCTTGAAGGGGAGCTGAGCACAAGTTGCTTCACGACGCGGCGAGCAGCTCGGAGCCGAGAGCCAGAGAGCATTGCGCTTGAACGTCTGCTGTCTGTGAAGGCTGAGGAGTGACTGATGCGAGGGGAGAGAAGCCGAAGTTGAGGACACGCGAGTGGTACACGACTGCTCACTTCGGAGTGGTGGCACACGCTTGTGCAACGCTGCTGAGTGACTGCCAGCACGCCCGCAACAGACACGCCCCTCTCTCACTGTCTTAACTCTCTCGCTGGGTGCATCTATGCGGTCGCTCCGCCCCTCCCTGTCAAGTCACGTGGTGTGGGCGTCGCCACTTTCCCTTCCTACTCTTCAAGTTCACGAAGAGACGGATGGACAGAGAGAGAGAGAGAGCGGCTTCTGCTGCAGCTGTGCGGCCGCTCCGCCTCCTCAATGCTGAGCCGCGTGACGCGCGCGTCACCACCTTCTCTTTCTCACTTTAAGTTCACGAAAATAGAGAGTGTGAGCGGCTTCGGACAGACATCGGCGAAATCTGTGATTGCGGCTAGTAGTGCTACGCACTAAAATTAGGTGGTATCTTAGATGTCTCTTGAGAGGAGAACAGCGAAAACCCAGCCTTCCTTTCCTATCTTTCTCTGGCTTTGGTGGCCGGGGATGTGGCCAGGCACTGTTCCCATTTCCGCTGTGCCTCTCGTGCTTTCGCGCCCGGGGATCTAAGCAGTCGCTGTTGCTGCTTGCGTTCGGCCTCGTGTGCTTTCGCATCCGGTGACATATGTTCAACCGGCGTACACGCATCCGCTCATTCTTCTCACGTTTCGTGTTGGGGGAATCAGGGGTCCATCGCCGTTTCTGCGCACCCTTGCCGCACAGTAACTAGGCCGCTTCGGCGCCATGCATCTCACTCACTCGACTGAACCCAAATGTCTGTCGAAGGAGCGTCCCCGCACCTGCTGCCGCCACCGGAGGGGGAGGTGGTGAAGGGTGGCTGATCCTGGCCCCGATGGGGCTGGGATAGGTAGGTCACTGCCACTTGCGGCAGGGGCTAGCCTGCCACCAAATTTTTATTTGTTGTAGGCCGTCATTGCACCCGCCACCGACGGTGGACGACGGCGGACGACGGTTGTTGCGGCGCGCGTCTTTCTCTCCCTCTTCTTTTTCTTCTCTATTTTTTCTTCTGTCCGCGCGAGGCAGCGGAGGTGGCTCAGCTACAGAGCCAGTAGCAGGCCTGTGCATTTTCTTTTCCTTCTTCCTACAGCCACCACAACGCGCGCGCGCCCCTCGCCCACCGACACGCACAGCCGCGGTCCCCACCGGCGCAGGTGGTTGCAAGGGAGAGAGGAGTGCGCCGAAGTGCAGGGGAGAGACCACAGCTGGCACCGTTCCAAGGCACGGGCACCGCGAGTATGAGCCATTAAAGGTTTTCGCCTTAAAATTCAAACCGGTCGTCAATGCCGACCATGGATATTGAGTGTTAGCCCACGAGACACCATCCTCGGAGGTGCCCCTCGATGGTAGCTCTGATGCGTAAATTTAGCGATTCCAAATTGGTTTTCTTCGTTTCTAATTTTATGGTGTGGTCATGTAGTGTGCGTGCGGTCACGTGGTAAGCAGACTGTCTCAACTCTGAGGCAAACTCCTGTTGTGATGGTATAAGGTCAAGGGTCGATTGAGGCATCACCCCAAACGTGCTGAATGTGCTCAGTAGAGCTAACGCTCTGAAAAGAACCGCGATTCAAGCAGAACGTAATACCGAGATGTCGAATCAACTGGGGTGACTTTCGTAGCGTTATTGACAAATTTAACAGCTGGGCGAAAGTAGGCAAGCTCGGAGGACGGCAGAAAACTTCCTTGAAAAGAGTACTTTAGCCACAAAACGTCGAATCTTCCAGTTACTAGTGCTACCACAAACGGCTACGCGACCATGAGGAGGCCCAGGTAAATTTTAGAACATCATCTTGTTCTGCACAAAACTCAGCTTTAGCTCCACCGTAGTTACCAGTAACGTTGCGGAAGAGAGGCCCAGCAGTGCATGGTGCACTTGCAGTTCGTCATCACGCTGCGTTCACGCGATCGCTTTTTATCTTTTATCCCCGCCTGTATCGACGAGGCCAACGTTTACTGCCGACCGCGGGCATAAAAAGCCACCGACTCGTGGCAGGGAGGGAAAACAAAGAGACTCAAACGAGGCGGGGCGGCAAGCGCGTGCACGCGGAGCGAGCGGCGACTGCTTTTCCGCGGCCATCCATTACCGTCGCTGATGACTGCAGGCTCGTTCTGAATTCTCGCCTCGGCGGCGGCGGTCCGAGCGGGTTTGAGCAGTCCCGGCCCTCCTAATGAGCTCCACGTTGCCGGAGCTGGCTTGGGGCCGATTGACGCGCGGCCTCGCTACTGTTTGGCTCACTGCTCGTTAGCGATCACGTAGCTCGGTGTGAACGCGCACGCTGAATGCGCGGCGTGTCGTCACTGACTCTGAGAGGCGAGCGCCAACTGCTGAACACAGGTGAAAAGCGCGGGATATGGTCTACACGTCTTCAGCCCCGCGAGGCAAACCAGCTCAAAACCGCGAGAGCCAACTGTATCACTCAACCACCCATGATGTACAGCCAAGGAGGTTATAGAAACTGCCGGAGTAGAAGTCGCTTATACCCGCCAATGGACTAGGGTGAATCCTGCGGTGGCCATCTTGAGGGGGGCAAGAAGCGGCCTGCCAAGCGCTGGGGAGCGCTGTTCGCCGACGTTGCCAGTGTGTTTCAAGTGTTTCATTTATTTTTATGTTCTGAGGTAATGCTGTAGGCTCTCAGATGAGCCATACTGAATATCTCCGAATCGATTTGAACCCTCTGGATTTTTATAGATATCGACGATATTAGAGTACTGGGCCTTTTTAATCTCTACGAGGTGCAAACGTCGCAGCTCTACTTCAATGTCAAGCCTTTGAATCAAGAAATAGCAACACTAGTATTACATGTTTTGTTGCTTATGTCAAGTATACTAGCAATGGATTTATTAAGGCGAAAGCTTTTAATGCCTCATCGTTGTCGACAGGAGGTTGTCGACAGAAAGTTGTCAGCAGAGGGATGTCAACAGGCGTGTCACGCTTTCGAGAGCGAGAGTTAAAAATAAATAAACATTGTCTCCACCGGGAATAGAACCTCCATCCCTTGGATCCCCAGCCCATTGCTTTATCAATTGCGCCACGCCCCGGATCGTGAACGGCTCTTCACAATTCCCCTCGTCTACTGTGAGGAGGGCCCGTATTCCGAGTTTGCATCGCTATCGAGTGTGTCGCTATCTCACGTGACCTAAGGGTTAACAGAGGTGCTCCTGTGATGTCCTGTTTCGAACGACATGGAGGTAATGTCCCCTCCACCCTACTCTCTCAACTCTCATTGGGAGTAGCATGCTAGGCTCACCACCAGGCAGACATCTCCTGTTGCCATTAAAATATCTCTCACGTGACCTCGAGCAGTCTAATCGGCCGAAACGCCGTGTTGCCACTACGGAACCCGAAAATGTGGCAACCTCATGTTTTGAGGTTTCCACCAATCAGATGACTCGAGGTCACGTGAGATAGCGACAATTCGATAACGACGCAAACTCGAATACGGGCCCTGGATTCTGCGAGTGACAGATACTGCGCCTTACCTTATTTGTAAACGAACTACAAAACTCCGGTGAACTTTGATGCGTTAAATGAAATGCTGGTTGTATTCCACAAGGGGCGCGCGATATACCGTCACGAGTCTCACGACAGGTCATGACGTCACCACGCGATTCATGCATATACGAAGCTGACCCCGCCGGGCGTCAGATCCAGGCGTCCGATCCGGGCGTCTATCCAGGCGTCTGATCCGCCCGTTCGATCCAGGCATTCGAACGATTCAGGTATTCGAACGATTCAGGCGTTCGAACGATCCGGCGTTCGAAGGATCCAGGCGTCTGATTTAGGCGTCCTTGCGACGCCTTTTATTTGCCGCTTCCGCGAACGCCGCACCACACAGCAAACAGTAGCAGACCCAGATGTCTAGGAGGCGTTAGTACAGCAAGCATCAGCGGCGTTAGAACACTATAGCGGCGTTTGAAATTGATTTACAGGATAGAAAAAGCGCTAAACCTGTCACAATTCTCCGCGGACACATGTACCATGCTGTAAAGGAAGGGAGGAAGGTGGGAGCGAAAGAAGATTGGTTTGGTTTGGTTTGTGGTGTTTAACGTCCCAAAGCAACTAAGGCTATTAGAGACGCCGTAGTGGAGGACTCCGGAAATTTCGACCCCCTGGGGTTCTTTAACGTGCATTGGCATCGCACAGCACACGGGCGCATTGCTTTTCACCTCCATCGAAAAGCTGCCGCTGAGGCCGGGATTCGATCCTGCAACCTTAAGGACAGTAGTCGAGCGCCGTTACCACTGCGCCACCCCAGCGGGGTAAGAGGGAGATATAGGTGCGGTAGTGAAGGGCTACGATCCACAGCGCTATAATGGCTTTCATCTCATTGCACTTTAGTGGTCCAAAGTGCCCTCTAGATTTTTTTTTGCGTCTTATAATAACATAATGAATTAAGTGCTAATAAATCTTGGACTCCATGCGACAACATCGAGTCATATCTTTAGATAGCTAATGTCGAGTATAATTGCACTGAGCTAATTCTAGGTTTTATTGCGAAAGCAATATTACGCCCATGAACGGCCTTTCGCGTAATCCCGGACTGTGCCATGTTTGACCTTTAAGCACCAACCATAGATGACCTATGACGTCATACCAGCTGCGAGAGATGGGCTACCAAGTCGAGTCGTCGGGCGACCCTGGATCGTGCCACGCTGGCCGGCGGTTCTCCCGCTAGAGGCACCGTGCTCGCTCAACACCTCCTAGGTGGTGTTGGCTCGCTGCGATATCATACCAGTCACCCCACTTTCCACACCCTCCTCTCCCAACGTGGCGGGCTTGGTTAGCATCTGACCACCTGAATGATCAGTTGGCCTTGGTGATCCTGGCCCAGGACATTCTTGACGCTTAGTAATGCGTTGAATAAAGTTGTTTCCTCCTCCTACAAGCTGCGAGAGATGGGCTACCAAGTCGAGCCGTCGGGCGATCCCGGATCGTGCCACGACGGCCGGCGGTTCTCCCGCTAGAGGCGCCGCGCTCGCTATGACGTCATACCAGCTGCGAGAGATGGGCTACCAGGTCTAGCCGTCGGGCGATCCTGAGGAAGGTATCCCGAAACGGTGGCATCAATGTCAGCGCACGTTAAAGATACCCAGGTGGTCGAAATTACTCCGTAGCCCTCCACTACTGCTCCTCTTTCTCTTTTTCCACTTTCAATCCCACCTTCCTCCCTTCCCTTACGGAGCGTTTGAGGCGTCCACAGAAAACAAGTGTGACAGTTACCGCGCCTTGACGGTGACGAGTGCACAATTCGTGGCATTACTCTCAAAACAAATATGTCTCTTCAATCAAAGCCCCGCCGGGGTGGTGCAGTGGTAAGACGCCCGACTACTGTGCCGGAGTTCCCGGGTTCGAACCCGACCACGGCGGCTGCGTTTCGATGGAGGCGAAACGAAGTGGCGTCCGTGTGCTGTGCGATGTCAGCGCACGTTAAAGATCCCCAGGTGGTCGAAATTACTCCGTAGCCCTCCACTACGGCTCCCCTTTCTCTCTTTCCACTTTCACTCCCACCTTCCTCCCTTCCCTTACGGCGCGGTTCGGGTGTCCACAGAGCAAGTGTGACAGTTACTGCGCCTTTCCCTTCCTGTGAACCAATTTAACTTCAATAAAAAACGCGCTACCTGCATGCAGACTGCGCCAAGCACTTTTCATCGTCATCATCATCATCATCAGCCTGAATATACCCATTGCAGGGCGAAGGCCTCTCCCATATTTCTCCAATTAACCCGGTTCAGTGCTAGCTGCATCCACTTGACCCCTGCGAACTACTTAACCTCATCCGCCCACCTAACTTTCTGCCGCCCCCTGCTACGCTTTCCTTCCCTTGGAATCCAGTTTGTTACCCTAAGCCACGGTGTTAGAAGTACTTTAGGTGATACGACGGCGCGCTTCCGCCATGCAACCGCCGCGGAGAACATTGGGACGAACTTCCCCAGCAAGCCGAGAGGTGGCGCCACACTGAGCCGGGCCGCCGGGCCGGAAGGGCCGGCAGCGTCCGCGCCTGGAGATAGAAACGTTTGCACGTGCGGGTCGTGTCATTTTTTGACGGTCGTCAGCGCTCTCCTGTTCACGAGAATTGTTACACGCAGAAGCGATAATTCTAAACGACCGTTGTGTCCAGTCTCGCAGTTTTTGAGTAAGTTATGGGAAAGTGACGGCATGGGGAGAAAGTGCTTCGTTCCTCGATGTAACTCCGGTTACAAGACGTGCTCTGAAACGGTGTCCCTGTTTGCTGCAAGAACAATGACCTACACTGGCCACGCAGACTTTGGAAACGAGGTACAAGCGCCTAACCAATTGGCAGATCATGAACTAGTCTTCGTGTTTCGCTCTTTTGGGGAAAATTATTTCCAACCTATCGCAGTCTTCGCAAGCCGTGGGCCAACAAAAGGGACCATATTGGCACTACTTATAATAAAGGCTATCCTTCTACTTGAAGATGCTGGTGCACTTGTTGATGCAATTGTATGTGACGGTGCTGCAACCAATCGGTCAATGTGGAAACATTTCGGTGTATCAGGAGTTCTAGACGGCGCCAAAAATAGCTTCTTGAACCCTGCATGCGACAACCGCATTGTTTTTGTTTTTTCGGACGCACCACACCTCATCAAATGTGTACGCAATTGCCTGTTACAATACAAAATGTTTTGCATAAATGGGAGCCGAGTGTTGTGGTCGCATTATGACAAGCTGTGTGTAGAGGACAGAAAATTTGAAGGCCGACTCAGGGCATGTCCAAAACTCTGTCATTTTCTCATTTGAACCCAACTTTCACAGAAAAGATAGGAGTAAAACTGGCTACTCAGCTATTTAGCATGAGCGTCGCGAACGGCTTGCAGTTTTATTCCAAGCGAGAGATCGAGGGACTCAGAAACGTAGAAAGTACAGTTGAGTTCACAATCAGAATGAATAAGTTCTTTGACGCACTAAATCGCAGACATGCAAACGAAGGCCTGAGGTTGGGTGGTCAGGATCTTAAGGTGCTGGAGTCTTCTTTACAGTGGCTAAATGAGTGGCAGAAAGACGTCAAGGCTGGAAAAATTGATCCCCGTAGCTTTTTATCGGACTCAACTGCTGAAGGGCTGCGAGTGACAATTCTTTCAACAATCCAGCTTTCTACACACCTCCTGGAAACATGTGAGTTCAAGTATGTCTTGACCGCAAAATTTAATCAGGATGCCCTGGAAATTTTTTTTGGCGTAATCCGTCATGCAGGTGGCCAAAATGAACACCCCTGCCTGCCAACTTTTCTGCAGCTTTACAATATGCTGTCTATTTACAGTCTCATGAGACCGCCTAGCTACGGGAATTGCCAGTTGGAGGCTAAAGAAGAACCACGTCTGCTGAGTCTGTCTGATCTGACAGCCGCATTTTTAGAAGATGCGCCCAGTAAGTCTCGATTGGAAGAGCTTAAGGCAAGACTTGATAGCTATGTGGAGAGCGAAATTGAATGCGAGGCTGTGTTTGAGAATGTCTCCGTGGAAACCAGTGTGACAGACTGCATTGTTTACTATGTGACAGGCTTTCTGACGAGGAAGCTACTCAAAACCACTAGTTGTTCAAAGTGTAGACTAGGGTTAGTAGCCACAGATGATGTGGCAAGAAAGCCTGAAGCAGCTCTCGTTTTATGCAAAACACGTGGATGGCTTAAACATCCTCACTCTTTGCTCTTCTACTTCATGAAGCAGACAGAAGAAATATTTCAGAAGCAGGCTGACGATAACAAGTGTATGACATAGCCATAGACTATGCGCTAGAAAACTTCAATCTATCTTTTCCATGTGCGGAACATAAAAGAGATATAATGGCACAAGTGTTGGACTATTACGTAGGATTGCGAATGCGCCAGTACTGCAAACAGCTCAAGAAAAATGAGCCGAACAAAAGCCAAAACCTTCGAAAACTGTCAAAGCTGGCATAAGCAGTAGTCCTGCTTTCTATTGAATGTAATGGGCTCCCATGAGATAATAACCTCATCAAAGTTGAACGTAAGATGAATGCTCCAAGTATAATTATTAGGAAACCAGCCAGCACGTAAGCAAAAGGTCATGAGATGTTCGATACGAGCTATTTATTAAAAACCGAGAAAAAAAATTTCTTAACGCGCGCTGAGCGCCTGCAGTCAACGTTTAAGTTGCTGGGAAGTCCGGCTTTTCCACTCCCAGTACAGACTCCTCACAACCCTCATTTGGATCAAAATATTTTATTGATAAGCAAGACATGCGTATTTTCACGTCACAAACAAAGCTAAGTGTTCACTGCAAAAAAAAAAAAAAATTCTGCCTTTTGTTACATGTCATTCGGCCTGCTTGATCATCCTTATATTATGATGACCCTGCATGCAAACCTTATCGAAATATACACATTTTTTGGTGCGGTGTGGTACAGTAGGTAGAGCTTTGCAATGTGTCGTGTATTTTTTTTTTCTGCTGTTGCTGTAAATATTTTGTTAAAAATATCGTCACTACTGTATTTGTCCCTATTTAACAAGTGCTATCATTGCTGATTATTGTCCTGCTTCACTGGCGTTTGTCAAAATAAATCATGTGTATCCCAGACTCTGCCAATTTACTTGCCTCATTTCCTCTGCGCTACAGAATCGCATCTGCAGCTTCTCTGCAGCTTCACACAAGTACTAGCTTGATATTAAAAGTATAGATATATATTGCCTAGCCTCATAAACCGAGTGGGTGGCATTAGGCATGGGGAAAATAAATATTAAAATGGTGAACATAGATTATATTAAATAGCGCTGCGCTGCCCCACAGCACCTAACCATTGCGTCCGCAGTTCGGTACATCGCGATCAACGGCGATTTCGCGCTCAAAACCGCTTATATTTGATTGGCATGCACGCTAAGGTGTTTCGCGCCAACAGTACCATGTAACATTAATGGTATCCGCTTAAGCCGAGTAAATGCATCGTCAGAGTTCACATGATCACCCATAGGGCAGGACGAGAAACAGGCTCGACGACCGGCACGGGCGGCCCTACTCACGCTAGCGCCATCTCGGGGCGGATGACGGAAGTTGGTACAAATGTTTGCCGCCTCCGGAGGCGTCGTCGTATCACCTAAACTACTTCTAACACCGTGCCCTAAGCGACCATCCTCTCTTCGCACTACATGTTCTGCCCATGCCCATTTCTTCTCCTTAATTTCCACTAGAATGTCAGCACTTTTAGATAGGAAGATAAATAGCTCTCAGTTACTGTTTAGACATACGTTGAATAAAAACGTCCGTTTGCACGACTTGACAAGCTCCAGAGTTGGATATTACCACGCGAGACTAAGGCGTCCAGAGACCGTCGAGAATAATGTCGCCCAGCGCTCACGACAAAGCGAAGATGCTATGAGATAGAGAATGTCCGTGTGCTAATTGCGCGCGACTTGTAGGCCGCTATCGCCACTCCTCAGAGTCAAGTGGGACTACTGATGACTGGTTGCTCGACGCTCGACTGATGAAGATAAAAAAATTGGGCGGAAGAAAAAAAAAATTGGGGGAAGTTCATTAAAGCATTCAGCTAATTAAGTGAACTGAAGCAGTTTGCCTCTCGCCTGGTGTCCGCCGTAGCCCCCATTAAAGCCGAAGTGCTAAAAAATCTGTAAGGCCAGTTAATTCATTTTTTTTTTAATTTTGGTACTCTCAAAGAAACCATACCCTGAACATAACATACAGAGGCCGCGTGCCTGGCTCAGGATGGATGAGTGGAAACAACTTTAATAGGAAAAGAAAACATCAAGAAAACTTCCAGAGTGGCCCCCTACTAGTGCAGACCCATGTCGCCTGTGAACTACCACAGGCACGCACGTCATGTCACTTCACGTTCACAACCGCCACGCCGACCATTACGACGCCGGAATTTCTCAAAGCAGGCCCTTTAATGCTGTCGCGTTAAACAAGCGCAGAAATGAGCATCATACAACTGTGCAGCCAGGGCGACTATCTGAACCGCGGTCCCTTAAAATTGGGTTCATAGTGCTCTGTATAGTGCTTCACGACTCTTGATTCTTTCCCATTTTCCTTCTTCCGGGGATGCAGGCCGGAGGCCATTAGAGCAAAGCTTAATGCAGTCGATCTGGCTCGAGCCAAGTACGCGGAAAGACGAAACAGGTTTAAAAACACGCAGGGGCCAAAATGAACACGCAAGTATCACTATACTTCGTAACGGGCCTGACAGGTTTCCCGCAAATGAAAGATTGAAGGACGTTGCGCTGGTTCCTAAGCTACGCAATTACCGGCCATCACTCTTCGCTATCGGGCGAGAACACATTCCGGCGGTTGTCGCGAGCCACGCAAAGGTCCATTACCTAGGCAAACCTTGACGAAGCGGAGCTAGACGAGAGCGCCGCGTCTTCACGGCTCGTTTAGCCTAGAATCACCGCGCGGAGACGTGGCCGCGTACCGGCGAAAGACGCGTGTCACCGACAGCAATTGACGGGTCTAGCGGCCGTTAAGGCTGGCGAAGCAAAAATGAAATAAAGAATAACCGAGGAATTACTTCACCACCATCGAACACGAGTCTCGCCTACGCAGAGTTTAAAGTAAGGCAGGACTAGCTCGGCACATTTTAAATACCAGCTCGCGCAGCTCAGCACAGAAACACACGACATGCGTTTCTACCTGTATGCGGAGAGCAATTCGACTCTGACTGTCTCGCAGTCTGTCAAACAGAACTTGTCGTAACCGCGAGATGGCCGAAAACATTCGTAAGGCCTTGCTTCTACCTCTTTCTGTGCAAGTGTTCCTTCGCCCGAAAGCACAAATGCGTGCGCGGGCAACGCAAAATCTTCAAGAAGCGTGTTCTACCGAAAGTTCCAGCGAAGCTCTGCAGGTTTCGCTCTAATTCGAAGCCGTTTCCTATCGTGTAGATCGCAGGCGGCATTTGTCGAGCCTCTCCCGTTACAGCTAGTTTGTACGGTACATTTGCCTCTCTCGCAAGGCTTCGTGTATACACCAAAACTGACGTCCGGCCATCCACGCAAAAAGGGGAAAGGCAGCCCCCTTGTCCGCACAAAGGCCGCCGGAAGCGGCCAGTCCCAGGCGGCCTCCCATCCGCCGCTCTTGGGCCCGTGTTTGTTTCCGCCCCTCCTTTTTTCCTCGAGTGCCGATGCAGGAAAAGAGCGCGCCGCGAAGACAACAGCGGCCACGCTCGGGGCCCACTTGGCGCACGGTTCCCCCAAGGAGACCCGATGCGGGCCGATTGGAAACACCGGACAGCGAGCGGAACCGACGGCATCCCCCGGGGGACAAGCCCCGGCGACTCTGCGGCTGCCTTGTTTGTCTCCGCTTTCGCCCGCCGCCTTTCCACGAGCTGCCCTTTTTGGCTTTCGTCCACCGACCCGTGCGCTGTTGGCGGCCACCTTGGTCTTATTTTCCCGCAGAGAGGCCAGCGTCCGCAGATACCCGAGGTCTCACGTCCTGAAGAGCGAGCCAGCGCTTTAGAAAACGCGACATCAAACTTTTTCTTGCTCTTACACTTCCTATGTGTCCATGCGTTAGTGCGCGAGCATGTGCGTGTGTTTTGTACTCGGCAAGTGCTGCACTTCGTTTGTACAGCTACGTCACACAAGTTGAGATTGTTGGCGACCACTTATATGGCAGCAGTAAGAAGTTGCGCTAGTCAACAGTTTGCCTGGAGACATATCCTGGCGTCTGGATGCGTTTTATGCTTAAAAGGCGCAGGAATAAGTTTCCTACTTTACACAGAAACCACAGCAAGGGAAACAGCGGAAGGATTTACTCACCCGGTGTTATTCACTCAAGTGGTTTCCCTATGCACCACACGGTGAGCCTCGTCATTAACCTGCATAATTCCAAGTTTACTGAAGTTGAACGGAGCGCTCACGGACTATTTCCGCAAATACGGGCTTTTACTGATGGCACAAGAGCACCATACACGACTCAAAGCAAGCACCCACTGTACAATGAACACATGCGAAATGTTATTCTGTGCCTGCTAAGACATTCGTTTCCTTGCTTTCGAAATGGATCTGTCGAAGGCATCGTCCCCGAAGCGACATCGGTTATCAGGAACGCCGTAATGCGAGGGCTCCGGTAATTTCAATCACCTGTAGTTCTTTAACATGCACTGACATCGGGCATCGGGACGAGCGTATGTAACGTGCAGGTAAATAATGCGAAGTCTTTTTGTGCTAGCATTTGAAGTGCCGATGTAATCGCCGAAAGAAGTGACGTAGTGACGTAGGAGTTCGATTTCTCCGCAAAGCACAGAACTGGGTCGGGGCAGCAACGATTACGTCACATTTAGAGACGCCACGTTTCAAGCAAAGAAACGGCTACTTTAAGTAAGAAAACCAATGCCACCGACTATATAGCTCATGAAGAATTGTTCGGCAGCATATCGGACGACGCACGGAGTTTCTCTGCACTCCTTGAACGCGTTGAGGAAAAGCCTGAACCTTTATTTTGGGATGGTAATTATTTTAAAAGCTACCGCGAAACTGCTTCGCATACTTTCCCTTCAAAGTTCGTAAATTCGTGTCGCTTAAGTTCGTCCATGTGTTAAAAAATCAGTTGTGGTTTAGCTCTGGTTAAAATCCCCATTCCAAAGAAAGGCAGTGCCACAGATTGTTCCAACTACCGCACGATCGCGCACATGCTAGCAAGGTGATGTTGAAAATCCTCCAAGGTAGGCTGCAGCAGTATGTGGATCGGGAGCTTCCGGACGTGCTACCTGGGTTTCGCAAGGGCAGGGGAACTAAAGACCAGATTGCCAACCTTCGCTGGATCATGGAAAAAGCAAGAGAGTTCCAGAAACCCATCTACTTCTGCTTCATTGATTATGCGAAAGCGTTTGACTGCGTAGATCACAGCAGATTGTGGCAAGCTCTCCAAGAGATGGAAGTTCCAATTCACCTCATCTGTCTCCTCGGGAACCTGTATGAAGGGCAAGAGGCCACAGTCAGAACTGGGCATGGTCTTACTGATTGGTTTCCCGTCGCCCTGCCTATTTAACCTATATGCTGAGTGCATCATGAGGAAGGCCGGTCTGGACGAATCTTCAGCTGGAGTGAAGATTGCTGGAAAACGCATCAACAACCTTAGATATGCGGATGATACCACTTTAATGGCAGAAAGTGAAGTGGAACTCAAGAGACTTCTCATGCGCGTACAAGAAGAGAGTGAGAAGTTTGGGCTTAAGCTGAACATTAAAAAGACAAAGGTCATAGCGTCTTGCCCTATAAAGTCCTGGAGCATCAAGGGACAAGAAGTGGAAGCTGTGACAGATTTTCTCTTCTTGGACTCCAAGATTACCCCGGAAGGAGACTGCAGCCATGAAATTGGAAGACGCCTGCTTCTGGGAAAGAGAGCCATGGCTAGCCTTGACCGCCTAGTAAAGAGCAGAGACATTAGTCTGCCAACCAAGATCCGTATAACTCGTGCTATGGTCTTTCCAGTTGTGATGTATGGATGCGAGAGTTGGACTGTGAGGAAGGTTGACCGCCGAAGAATTGACGCATTTGAATTGTGGTGCTGGCGGAGACTCTTGAGAGTTCCTTGGACTGCAAGAAGATCAAATCAGTCGATATTGTCGATCATAAACCCTGACTGCTAATTGAAGGGTCAAATTCTAAAGTTAAAGTTCAGCTACTTTCATCATCTGATGAGAAGAGAGGAGTCGCTGGAGAAAGATTTGATGTTGGGAAAGGTTGAGGGTCACCGGAGAAGGAGTAGGCAGTGAACGCGATGGTTAGATGGCATCCTCGAGGCACTGCAGATGAAGTTATGTGATGCTAGGAAGATAGTGTGAGACCGGAAAGCGTGGCGTGATATGGTCCATAGGGTCACGAAGAGTCGGACACGACTGAACGACTGAACTGAACTGAACCATAGCCGAACTGCGAAAGTAACGGCGGAAGCTCTTTTTGTCTGCTACATTATTCTCCTATCACGACCTATCAGTGTAAGGTACTACATTATTGGGGATACTTAAGCTCATCCTTTAAGAGTATGACGCGAGAGCGTCAGCTAGGTAACATATAAATGAGAAGGGTTCAATGCTGCCGAACCGAATGTGGAGCGAAAGCATTAGCTGCGGGTGACTGAGCGTTCCTCTTCGTCTTCGTCGTCTTCTTGTTCATATTCATCTTCTTCGTCTCAGTCTTCTTCGTCTCCTTCGCGGCTGTTCAAGGTCATGCGGACATGACCTTGGCCATGACCATGACTGCGGCCATGGCCTACGCGACGGGCCGAAACCTGGCGTAGAATTACTTCAGCTTCCCTTCCACTTCAGCTTCTCTTTAATGATCCAACTCAGCGGAGTAGAGACAACGTCAGTTCAGAAAGAAGGCCGCGCCCAGCCTGTCAAAGCACTCGTCCAGATCTCAAATATCTGATGCGTAACGCGTGACAGGGATAACGGGCACGCTTGTACGTACGTGATCTGCAGAGACTGCCCAATGCGCAGAGACCTCCACGGACTTAGTACTAAACGAAGACAACCTTTCCGTGACGCAGGTTGGCATGTTTCGACGACACGAGCCCGTTATAAACCGCTACGCCTGGACATGATCATGCGAAGGCAGATGCCAAGCGGTGAGGGCTACACAAAACGAAGAGAACTTTGTCGGCAGCAACATTCAGTGCAGTTTCTATGAGCGTCCTGTCCTCAACATTAGAGAACGTGGTACGTGAAAACAAGAAGCACAACAACGCAGACCCATTGTCAACAACTGAGCGCCAGCCGTAAAAGCTGCTCTCGTAGCGCAGCGCACAGCTTGGGAAATTACCATGAGTGCCAGACAACAGCCAGGCAGCGCCACGTCGGCGCTGAAGAATTCGCGCACCGCTTCGCGTATACGGTACTCGCCTTACCACACTTGCATATTTCTAGCGCGCCTCTCAGTGATTATGAATTCGAGGGTAAAGAAATGAAAAACTGAAAGGAAAAAGACAAGTTCAACAAAAAAAAGAAGAAAAGAATCTCATTACAGAGGCATCGGAACTTCATCGTGACTGAAATACATATTCATAACGGCGCCGCCACCAGGAAATCTAGACGCTTCCACGGGAGCATGACAACGACTAACGACATAGCGGGCTCGACCAAGAACCAGCTAGAGAAGATTGATAAAACGAGACAACAGTGCTTGCGCCGAACACACACAGCCAAAAGGGGGAAAAATCATCAGGAGCAGCCCAAGCAGCAGCGCCCAAGCGGCGACGTGCGCGCGATGCCCCGCTTGGCGGCGCGGTCGTTATTTTCCAAAGTTGCTTCTTTACGATGTGGCGCAACTCAAGCGGAAGTTTTCAGACGACTCATTTGTTGTAAACCTCCTCGCCCACTGGGCTGGGTCTTTTATCCACGTGGTCTTTTCAGTATCTCTCCTTCTCCCTTGCTTGTTCGACGTACTTGCTGAAATTTGTTAGCGCCATGGCATCATTCCCTCGTTTTCGTTAGAGACGAATGTGCGGGCAGAGGTAATGGGAAAAAGCAAACGTCACAAAGCAGCCGAAAAGCACGGAGAGCGAAATAAAGACGGAGACGGCAGAAATGCGGGAAGGGAGAGACACGAACACAAAAACAAGTGAAAAAGAAAAAAGAAATGAAAATAATAGCAACACGCCTTTTCGTCTTGTGTCGCTGCGGTCCCTTCGCGCAGTCACGTCGTGCGCCCCAAACAAATTTCAGCTCGGAGCCTCGGCGGGAAGAATGGCAGAACGGTTAAGGTATAAGGGGAGATGCCGAAGGAACACCGCTCTCGAGACCGGGAAGGCAATGCTGTGGTGCACGGTGCAGCAGCTATCACGCGCTGATTCCCCCTCCCCCCTCTCTCTTTCTTCCCTTCACGCAAAGAAGCTAGATCTAGATCTCCATCAACCATTTTGCCGAGCACCTCACTGCATTGGGTGCCTCCCTTTTTCTCCACCACGAAAAGGGGAGCAATGCGAACCACGTAACGATGAAATGAACACAATGAAATCGACAAGTACCGGAACGGAGGGCGCAGCAGAGAGGGAAGTGTAGGCGCACGAAATGCGAACGTCAGACCAAAATAGGTAGCAACTTTCAAAAAAAAAAATAATAAATAAAAAAGGAACATCGTTGACCTAACGGCGTGCTTAAGAATTGGAGACACGCTATGCCCATACCCTGCTACGGAACACTCCATTTTTTTTTTCTTTTTATTGCGATAGCAATACTACGCCAGGTTTAGGTCCGTCGAGTAGGCCGTGGCCGCAGTCACGAATGACCTTGAACAGCCGCGAAGAAGACGAAGAAGAAGAAGACAAAGAAGAAGAAGAACGCTCGGTAACTCCAGTCCTTGAACATAAAAATTTACAATCTGCAATGCACCCTGGCCAGTCCCCCGCCGTGGGTATGTGCCATTTTGTCTCCGGTCGTCATCATCATCATCACCATTACCCGCGACTAATGCTTTCGCTTCACATTCGGTTCAGCAGCATTGAACCCTTCTCATTTATATGTGGGCTGGTAGCTTACGTTCTCGCGTCATGCCCTTAAAGGATGAGCTCAAGTGTCCCCGATAATGTAGCACCTTACACCGGTAGGGCTCGATAGGGGAATAATGTAGCAGGCAAAAGAAGCTTCCGCCGTTGCTTTCGCAATTAAACTACATTAACAAGAGCTAAATCACTTTTTTTTTTTTTTCAGTCCACACATCGCAGGATACACATTTTTTCAAGGTCTCTCTGCACCTCTTCGTATAATAGTACACAGTTGACCCAGTTCCCATCGAATGAATGGCCGTTACTCTGAGTACATGGCCTTCGTTGCCTGCGTGACCGAAGCTTGTATCTTGCTAAGAATCCTCGCGCATTCTACCAGCCTTTCTCGCTGCGCACTTACTGTTTTCTCACTCCTCAAGGGGAGCGAGAGAGCATCGTGCAGTGTAGGAGATCTTCATACCTGGCCGATCTTGTGCTGCTGGAACAGGCCGTGCGGCAATCACGCTCGTTCACTTTGTTCCCAACATAATATGGGCAAATGCGAAGCAACGCCATGCAATTGCGGTTTGCTCCCGAGAATAACAAACCGCGACATATTTCACCCGTCACTCTCATTCGATTGACTTTGCATTCATTCTCAGTTGTGACCACTTTCAAGGTTCACAACTGAACGTGAGGCTCGAAAAAATTTGAAACAACAATAGGATGCCGGATGCACGCGTCTTGAAGTGGGTAGCACACGATCAAAAATTCTTCCGACGCTTACCGCCTGTATACCTGCCAGTGGCCAATTTGAGCACCATCCTAATGAGGCGACGAAAGACACCGGATGCAACACCGGATCGCTTCTACATACATGACGTGATGAGCGCCCGCTCCACAATAAGGGCAACGGTGCGGCAGCTGAGTAGATGTTTCAGCTATATCGGAGGATCCCACTGCGACTGGAAGCAGCCGCAGGGAGCGACAATCAAGAAGGACAACTCTGGGCCGTCCAGCAGGTCATCAAGGCGCTGGCCCGGCAGGGAACCAGCGAGCCGGCCACGGCGAGCGGGGACCCAGGCCGCGCGGACGGTGCCCGGAGGATGACGTAGGCCCCATCCGGAGCGCGCGCGCGCGAGCGCGCGTTCTACTGTAGGCCACAAATAAACGTCTTACCAATCCAATCCAATGTCTTGCCCTGCCTTGCTCGCGTGTCTATATACACACACACACACACACACACACACACACACACACACACACACACACACACACACACACACACACACACACACACACACACACACACACACACACACACACACACACACACACACACACACACACACACACACACACACACACACACACACACACACACACACACACACACACACACACACACACACACACACACACACACACACACACACACACACACACACACACACACACACACACACACACACACACACACACACACACACACACACACACACACACACACACACACACACACACACACACACACACACACACACACACACACACACACACACACACACACACACACACACACACACACACACACACACACACACACACACACACACACACACACACACACACACACACACACACACACACACACACACACACACACACACACACACACACACACACACACACACACACACACACACACACACACACACACACACACACACACACACACACACACACACACACACACACACACACACACACACACACACACACACACACACACACACACACACACACACACACACACACACACACACACACACACACACACACACACACACACACACACACACACACACACACACACACACACACACACACACACACACACACACACACACACACACACACACATGAATGGCAGCGAGTACACACCGCACACACTGTGCGGCTGTTATACGGTGATACGCGAAATGCGCATGGACACTATGCACGAAAACACCAGGCTGGACCGCGTGTTAGCGGCCGTCCGCGAAAGACCGCACTGTCGTGTAGCGCTCGCGTTGCTCCATTTTCTCCCTTTTATTCTCGGGCGTCGTGCCGGTTTCAGTCCGGCCACCGAAAGCCCCCGGGCTTGGTGTGCGGCTCGGCAACTCGAGTGCAGACACGTGTCACAGCCACAGGCACGACCGCTTGGAAAGGTAAAAAGATGAGGTGGAAAAGGAAGGGGAAGACAACGGACGTATTCTACAAGAGGAGACTTCCTTTTCTAAGCCCGATGTCAAAAGAGAGAAGAAAAAAAAAAAGTGGGGCGACTGGATAAGCTTCCTTTTCTCCAGGCGACATACAGTTCGGGAGTTGGCCGACACACTGTGGAAGAGCAGCAGAGTTTTGACTACGCTGGAGATCACACCCAAATTGGAACACGCTACTATTTCGGATCGGCGAACCCCTGTGCCTTTTGCTAGAGTGGAGTGTCTAAGAATACGTAAACATTTCGACATAACAGCGGCAGTTGGGATAGTTAATTTCTCAAGAAGCGATTTTATAGACCGACTGCACAGACCACAGCTGAACAGTGACATCAGTGAAGGTATCCGTAGGAAATTTCTGAAGATGGAAGGCAGCAAAGCGTCATCCCGATTCCTTATCTTCCGCTCGACGTGAAACTTCTCTCCAACGCGCGATGCTTAAACAGCCGCCAAAAGACTGGACAGCTCGAGAGCCGCTCCCTATTGTTTTCTTTAGCTGACAGGCGTGCAGCGTGGCGTGTCTAACCCGTTCGACTTCCGCTCAGACAAGAAAGGCACCACTCTAGCGAAAGAAGCAGCAGCCAGTCATACCATGCGCTTGTTCGTCCTCATTCAGGGAACAGAAGTGCGCTTCGGTGAACAATAAGCGCCGCCACATGTTTGTTTCCCGAGGAACGCCGCAGCTGTTTATGCACCGCTGTCGAAGGCATCTCAACAGCATTGCCTTCGCGGGGCATTCGCAGATGTGCTTTGCAGGTATATACACCAGGGAACGAAGGGCACCAGCATTTCAGGAAGCGAATACAGCACATCACTTCCCCTCTCGTATACCGGTCCCAGATGATGACCTGCATCAAACTAGAGCGCCTCTCCTCCGCGCTCGATTTCCTCCAAGGAGACCGTTGTTTATCCCGCATGAAAAGCACGTCCGACACCCGTTTGTCTCCCTCAACGCGACGGCAGACCTCTCTCAGACAGAGGCTGTTCGGAATGAAGCTGTTCCGCAGCGCACCTCCTCGCTGGAGTGCCTCCAATCAGCCGAGCGTTTAACATACACGCAGTGGAGCAGCCAGCCGCCTGCAACTGTGTAGTGTACTAACCGAGCCACCGACTATCAAATAGGGAGTAACGTGCTTCTAACAGACCCGGCAGTTTAGTTAAAGCGGAATCCATGGCAAATTGCACGAATAACGAGAGGATTGCTTTGTAAACGGACCGTGGAAAAGATACGGCGAATGCGGCTCGAAAAATAAGGAAGGGGCAAGCGTGAAACATTGCCGGGTGCGGACAAAGAATGAGGCAAGGTTGGCGCTACCGCTCGTCTGCGTAGAGCTATCACTAACCGCAATCACGGAATTCGCCGATGTCTGTCCGGGGCCGCTAGCGTTCTCTCTCCCCGTGAACTTGAAGCGCGAAAGAGAAAGTGGCGAAGCCCATGTTACGCAGCTTAGCCAATGAGGAGGCGGAGCGGTTGCACAGCCGCAGCCAATCAGAGAGAGGCGAGTAACACAGTTGTGGCCGTCACCGGGAAGCGTTGAACAAGCGCCTGTTACACCGGACTGAGCAATCACGTGTCGCTCAAGCGCCCTCCAACTTTGGCCTTTCTCCCCTTGCGTCAAGTAACAAACCCGTGCATTCGAAATTTTATATCATGTCATGGCATCACTGTAGAAATAAACTTCTTAAATGATTCACTGACATCGCAAACCATACGGCAGCTTATAGTGTCTCAATTCTGTTCTTAATATCTCTTGCGCGTATCGAGTAAAGACCTTTTTTTTATCCAACTTCATAACGGAGCAAACAAACAAAAGTAACATTGTACTAACAATTACAAAAACCTAGTACCTTGCTTAAGCGCAGGCACGCGCGCCTGCTAGAGAACCCAATATTTGGCGACGCTAGTGCATGAGCAATCTAAATTACGGCGAGGTTTCAGACTCGGGTGAAGAAAAAAAATTAGTTGTGGTTTAGCTCTGGTTAACCATAGTTGAATTGCGAAAGCAACGGCGGAAACTTTTTTTTTGCCTGCTACATTATTTCCCTATCAGTGTAAGGTGCTACATTATGGGGTCACATAAGCTCATCCTTTTAGGGTACGACAGCGTAAGCTACCAGCCCAGATATAAAGTCACGCTTCAACCAAGCCGTAGGGACAAGCCTGCGTGTCCTAGGGGTAACGAGAATGCAAACGGTCCTGGCAGGCTTATTCTGATGTAACCCTCCCATATGAAAGGAGCGACTCGAGTTGGCAGCTCCTGCCTATGGCATAGGGGTAAAGTGAATTCAAATGTTACGGCAGGCTGATCGAGAAGGTCGAAGAGCCGGGGGGTCCATGGGCCACGGGCCACGGACCACGCGACGAGCGGTTAGACCTGGCGTAGTATTGCTTTCGCAGTATTAATAATAATAAAAAAAAAACGATAGGGCTTGCCAAGTACCGCCGCGAGTAAATAGGCGGTGGCATTTCTCGCACGTACGCGTCCATAAAACCATATCAGCAACGACGGCTTTCGCAATGGACGGCCCCGCTGCAGCTCCCTGTTCCACACCGCCGATGGAAGCTGTATACCTGCCAGGTTCCACGAGCCCGGCAGCCGCCAGCGCCGCAGCCTCGAAGTCCCACATTCCTCATCCTTCCAGCGCAGCCCCATTTCTTCGGCGTTCCTCTTTCTTTCACCGCACTCGCTGTAAGCCCACAGTTGCGAGGCTACGGCGCACACTCGGCCTTATGATAACGGCTCCAAAGAGGGAATTACGACCAGGCCCTCGTACTGGCCACTGGATTTTCCCTCTTTCGATGGAACGCTCCCTCGATGGCCGATTTATCCCCGAGCGATGACGACGCAGCCCGCTGTTCTAGGCGAACAGCGACTCTTTCGTTCTTCCCCATTTCGTCTAGCACTTTTTTGTTTCTTTAACCACGCCGCCGCACAGGTCGAAGCCTTACAACGCCGGCTGGATATTCGGGCGCCACGTAAAAGCGGTTCGCAGCGAGGAGGAGGAGAGCCAGCCAGATTGATGCAAGTGCCTCCGCGCTCTCGTTCCCCCTTGTTTCCCCTTCGCAGGCGGGATCAACGGGACGCCTACATAACCTTTGCCGCTTCCGAAGCGCGCCGCTCCTTTTTCTGCCTACAGATAAGCTCCGATATTCATTACCACGCTTAAGCCGCCGGAGCATGCTCCGACGGAGCGTGGAGAGGAAGAACGGGGGCCACCAGGTTCCCTTCCTTCTGACCCCCCCCCCCCCCCCTCCCCATTTTTTTTCTTGCCCTTTTCTCATCCCCCTTACTTGAACACAGAGCTGTACTTTTGTTTTCCACCACGCAAACACAGATTTCTCTCCCTCTCCTTGCCCGGCTTCCGCCCCGCTCGCAACTATACCCCAGGAATGACATTAATAAAAATAAAGAACACTTGAGCAAAGCAAGTGCAGCACGTAGAGTTCGGCCTCGTATTTACGCGCGGAAGGGGAGACCGAAGAGAGGCCGAAAAGCAAGCGAAGCCCAACGACCGGAAGCCGCCGAGCCTACATGCGCTGCAGGCATGCCGCTTTCTTCCTTTCGGTTCCCTTCGCTTCCGTTTTTCTTTTTATTATGAGTTTAGTAACTATAGGACAGCGTATTTCTCTGTTTGTGCGCGTGTTTCGGTCTTCATTTAGTAGCTAGATAAGTCGCGGATTGATAGACCATGTTGCAGGCGTGGCCGCCATCCTAAGACCTCCCTGTGTACAGAACGGCGATGGTGCACCATTTCTCCCAATTATGCTTCTGTGACTGCAGCCACACTGCACGTGGAGGCTGCGCCCGAAGGCGCCATGTTTCTCTAGCATAACACAGTATTTACAGCCAACTAATCACGAAGTCAAAAGCATTCTAAAGTTCGCCTCGGTGCTGCCATACCCGGTCGTCTGAAGATATCCACTAGATTCGATAATATAAAGTAATAGTGCTAAACATCTCCACCCACGGGGCACAGAGATAAGCTGTTAAACACAGTGCGTGAAGATAATGCTGTACGCTAACAATTCTGCATACTACAAGATATCCTGGAAGGCGCTGCCTGACCCAGTTGTCCTTATTTCCACTTTCTCTCCCACCTTCCTCCGTATAGACCTTATTCACTATCAGGCTTAGCAGGCGGCAGTTGTGGCAACCCTGTATTGTGGAGACGCCATAACGTTGAACGGCTCGAAACTATTCTAGCCTCCATATCGAAACTCGGCGCTGGTCTACCGGCGTCCTTTCTGCTGCGCGCCGCTCATTTGTCGGACACTTGAGACGCCGTTTGTAACGCCGTCCAACCAGAGCTCGGATTTCACCGACGCCGTGTCAGGATTCGCAGTTGGTGCCGGAGTTTCCGGGATCGAATCCCGGCCTCAGCGGCTGCGTTTCGATGGCGGCGAAACGAAGTGGCGTCCGTGTGCTGTGCGATGTCAGCGCACGTTAAAGATCCCCAGGTGGTCGAAATTACTCCGAAGCCCTCCACTACGGCCCCCCTCTCTCTCTATCTACTTTCACTCCCACCTTCATCCCTTCCCTTACGGCGCGATTCAGGTGTCCACAGAGCAAGTGTGACAGATACTGCGCCTTTCCCTTCCTATGAACCAACCAACCAACCTCTCTCTCTCTCTCTCTCTCTCTCTCTCTCTCTCTCTCTCTCTCTCTCTCTCTCTCTCTCTCTCTCTCTCTCTCTCTCTCTCTCTCTCTCTCTCTCTCTCTCCGACGTTGTGCGTGCCATGGTTGCCGTAATCTTAGAAGGAGGATAGTTAGACATAACAAAGAAATTGAAAATTATGCGAACAGAATTGGTGCAGCAGGTGCGACGAGATGGAAGGGGACATGAGCCTTTCCAGAACGTGGGGTCTACTCAGACACCTATTAGATCCGACCAACTCAAAATCCCAATCGGGAATTAGATTATCAAAAGCCAGGCATGCGCTTAAGGGTACAGACGCGGAATTTATGGATGCACTAATCAACATGTACATTGGCGATACCCTAATGTCCCCCTCCCAGAGTATGACGGAGCTACCAACGAGGAGCTGGACGCACTCATCCCGGTGGCGGAGGTCAGGGCAGAAAATATTGGGACTAAAAACGAAATCGGCCCCGGGCCCTGACGGGATAACTAATAAAGTTTTAAGAAACCTGGATGATGACTCCGTCAGCGCTCTTACTGAGTATATGCAAGAAATTTGGACTAAAGGCCACCTGCCTCGGCAGTGAAAGTCGGCAAACGTAATTCTAATTAATCCCAAAGCCGGGCAAACCCCCGAAACTAGAAAATATAAGACCTATTTCTCTAACCTCATGCATGGGGAAATTGATGGAGCATGTAGTCCAGACACGACTGACGTGCTTTGTGGAGAAAA
Organism: Amblyomma maculatum; assembly: GCF_055883805.1. Taxonomy (NCBI): domain Eukaryota; kingdom Metazoa; phylum Arthropoda; class Arachnida; order Ixodida; family Ixodidae; genus Amblyomma; species Amblyomma maculatum. The sequence continues at coordinate 27,865,107 of NC_139345.1, forward strand.
ACGACTTGTGGCCTCACGAGATGGCCGGCTTCCGACCGGGGTGATGCTTCGACTCAAATACGACATAATCGACTCGCGTTCTAGAGACGCCGAAGTGATTCTCGGCCTGGACTTGACAAAGGCTTTTGAGAAAGTTAAACACCAAGCTATCTTCCACGGTCTCCAAGAAGTCGGAGTAGGTGCACGAAAATACGAGTACATCAAGGACTTTTTATCTAACAGAACTTCCTGCATGAAGTTTCAAGACATTCAGTCCCCACAGTGAAGTTAGGGAGCAGGGGGACGCCGCAGGGCTCGGTTCTCTCCCCGTTCCTTTTCAATGTGGCGATGAGGGGCCTCCCAGAAACTCTGAGGAACATAAAGGGGCTAAATTTCAGTATTATTGCGGATGACATCAATCTCTGGATTAACCAGGGTAGTGATGCGAGCATTGAGGAGCGCCTGCAGGCGGCGGCGGACACTGTCGTAGACTACGCTGCCAGTAGAGGTCTATCATGCTCGCCGCAAAAATCTGAATTATGCATCTATAACCCAAAGTCACTCCGATGCAAGCGCAGTTGGGAATTTGACATTAAAGTAAAAGGGAAACCAGTTCCAAAGGTAGATCAAATCAGAATCTTAGGACTATTCATTCAGGAGAATGGATATATTGATGTAACAATCAAAAAGCTAGATGGACTCGCCGGAAGCGGCAAGGATTCTGGACAGTAGACGATTAAACAGAAAAATTCGCATAATTTGGACCCCTGCACATATGTCCGTTCCTGGCAAAGAAGCGGCCAACGAGTTAGACCGAGCTATCGACTTCCGGGTAACTGTGGAGCCGCTTGACTGCCGGAACATGGACGAGCGTCTGCAGAATTATACGGAGATTCATCAAAATTACAGGTTAAGCAGGAGACTGGTGCCACCACCGGATAAACGTCTAAACAATAGGGAGGCAGTCACATAGCGGCGCCTGCAAGCTGGGAACTTTGTAAACCCGGTCTGGGCATATTATGTCCAGATGGACGATAGAAAAAACGATAAATGCAAGCACTGTGGGGAGAATGGGACCCTCGACCATATAATCTGTGAATGTGCTAGCTCCCCAGTTGCTAAAACAAATATAAATTGTGAAGAAGCCTGGGACGTCGTTGCGGAGCGAGGTCCCTGCTTCACACCAACAAGCCATCCGCCTGGCGGCGAAGAAGCCGCGTAGAGCCAAGACAGGTCTTTGCCTGCTTCTGATCGCGGAGGCCTCGGCTCCCGCCCCTTAAGCCTGCGTGCCGGGGGCGGGGATTGGAGGCCTCCTTATCTGGTGGAAAAATAAAGTTGTTATCACATCACATCTCTATACCCTTACGGCGCGGTTCAAGTATCCACAAAACAAGTGTGTGAGATACTGCACATTTCCTTTTCTGTTAACCAATTATTATTATTATTATTATTATTATTATTATTATTATTATTATTATTATTATTATTATTATTATTATTATTATTATTATTATTATTATTATTATTATTATTACACAGGAGGCCCACTCAGAAAAAGAAAGAAGAAACCGAACAGCGCGTGCAATTCCGAAAGCACAGTTAAATTAGGTGCTGCGACTCAACAGCTCTTGGCTATCTCGCGCCAAATGACACGCCCATTCGAAACTGAATTGTGCCGTCACTCCATGGCGCACTCTGCGACGTGGACGTCTCTCGTGTGGACTGGAACGTAGCGGCGCACACCGCAGCGAACGTGACGTCGCACTTGTGCCATGCAGCATCTCTGATTGGAGCTAGACGTCTAACTAGCAATTAAAAAGTTACCAAAAGTTAGTTAACCAGCTTAGCTGTGGCATAGGACCCGCATTGCAGTAAGAATATCAAACTACTACAGCGCGTTCAGAGAAAAGCTGAGCAGTTTATTTACGGGAACTGCGTAAAGAAGATTCGCAGACTGCTTTAATGTTCGAAAAAAAAAAATTTTTCACCAAGTGGAAACGCGCAGAAAGATTAGCCGTTTAACACTACACTCCGCGCTGTAGCAGACGACTCGAAGCATCGCCTCCAGGCCCTTGAGCTTCGATGCGCGGCCGCGCCGGATGCGCTGACGCTCCGCGGAGCGCTGCCACGCTGAGCCGCCGTGTTCGCAGATATTTTGGACGGCTCTGTACGTACGTGCCTCACTCGGCTTCTTCTCACCGCAATTCGATTAATTGCCAGTTGCGCCACTCCATGTGTGACGTCAAACATTTTCCGCCAATCCGAATTTAGCGCTGTCGCGTTGTAAAGACAGTGCGCGCGGTCACCTGTCTGTCAACTTTGTCAAAGTAATTTCAGAATTCATATTTCTAGTTTATTTTTCCAGCGACAAGAGAAAAAAAAAAAAGAAGGCTCCTGACGTAACCTGCATATGGTCGTGACAGTCCCTTCGCGAACGTTCGCTTTTAACTACACGCGTGATGGCGTAATTTATGGGCACGGGACCGCGGGCTTTATGAAGCTTGGCGTTTCAGCCACCAGCCAGCCTTTATTTATGATAGCTGCGCATATTTTTCTTCAAAAAAAAAACAACAACTACAAATTGCAAAAAAAAAAAAAATTAAATACACCGCCGTGAAAACAACACGAGAGGGAGATGCCCGGTAGTTGGCAGCAAATAGCACGCAAGCTGTCTTGCATGCCTGGCCAAATGCTTTTCGCTGGCTGCGGCTGGTGTTCCCCTCCCTGCGCGCGCCTGAAGAACGGAAATAGGGAAAAGCGGGAGCAGATCTGCAGGAGGCGAGCCGGAGCAGAGAAAGGAAGGAGAAACTTCACCGCTCCTCTCAGCGAACAACTCGAGCGGAAAGCTTGGTGGCAATCCAAGCGTAAAACTGTCGTCGAACGGCGACCGGAACGACAACGAAAAAAAAGAGAACAGCGGGAAGACTTTTCTTCTGCCTTTGTTTCGTATTCCGATTGTTTTCGTTATTTTCTTTGGCTGGTTCCTCAGTAGGCGTTCGTCGCTTTTCGCGGCGTCGCTCCGCGGCCTGTTTTCTTCGTCGTCCCTGGTAGACTTTGTGCGCAGTGTATGTGTTTGCGCAGCTAGGCACTGGCGCCCGTTTTTATCTCTTGCCCGAAAGCAGTTTCGGTGTCTGGGACGTTTCGCTGCCGTCATCTGACAATGATTTCCATTCGCGCTATATTATTCGCTGCCCGCCCGCTGCCATGCTTCGGCATCTCTGGGGAAACGGGGGCTGCAAGAGAAGAGGGAGAGGGCCACCAGCACGGAGAAAATCCGAAACGCATTTTGACGCAGCTATGGGAAGGGGGTTAAACGTCGAAATGCGGCCAATATTGAGCCCGTGACGGCTGCGCGCGGCTGGCGAAACAGAAACGCGGGAGAGAAATAAAGTATACATACCTCCACCAATTCTCCGTGTAGGGTATAGGCGAGAAAAAAAAAAGAAAAAAAAAGAAAAAAAAGGAACGCTCAAGGCGCGTTGGCACGGCACGACGAACAACGCACGCGCGAAAGACGAAATGCGTCTTCCCGCGGCTCCTCCGGGCTTGAACGTGTTCGTGAAGCACAGCATCTACTTTCAGCACAGCCCGCGCGCCCGATTCAGCAGAAGACCAAGTACTATACGACTACGTTGATTTGGCGATCTCCGAAGAGTTTGCCGCGTGCTTGTATTCCTCGACCATAAGCAATGAGCTCGCTCATCTGCGTCTGTGCTCTTGCGAACAGTTTCGAGAATACTCCGAACCGTCCAAAACATACGTCGTGTGCCTATCACGCATTCATGGGTTAGAAAGACAACAAGACATGGCCGGCAGCGAGAAATGCGACCCAAGCATGCCCCCCCACCAATTGCGAGAGGAAAGCCACAACGCGAAGAAGCCGCCACATGCAGCGTCTTCTGCAGGCCGAAGCGATGAAGGCGCTACGCGGAAGGGAACGCATCGCGGCGTTGATGCGCGTCCCGGTGATGAATCCGCGTCGTTTGCGGTTCCTCGTTTTACGGCCGGGCCGCTGGTCAATCGATGGCCAGCGCCGCCGCTCTCTTCATGACTGGGCCGCGCACGTCCGGACGACGACATGCCTTGGAGCAGCCTTGGACGTCAGCCGCGGAGCGCGTGCAGCGGAAGGGAAGGATGGCAACGACGAGCGCCCGCTGTAACTGTGTGCTAAGAAAAGTGGCGCGTAAGGAGTGTAGCGAAAAAAAAAAATGTATACCACCGCCATTTTCTTAAGCCAGAATCAGGAGGAAAGATCCAAAACTGCACCATCGTAAACTCGCCTGCTTCGGACGTCTGAGAGCTATTACGGCTGGGATCCGCAGACGCTATAGGCAGACGCGGACGAGGCCGAAAGGGAGGAGGAAAAGGGGAACACTGGGCGGCTCTCTTCCTCTAATCCATTATTTCCCAGCCCCGCTGGCAACTCGCCAACTCCTCCCTCCTAATACACGCCCGGCGTACAAGCCCTTATTGATCGCTCGGGGTGATATGCAAGGATTCCTTGTTCCTTCCGCCGTTATCTTACGCAGGCGCTTTTCTTCGCTCTTCGTCCGAAGAACGATGTCCTTCTCTCTCCATCTCACCCTCGTTGCCTTGCGCGCCTCCGCCCTTAATCGGGCCACTGCGATTCCCGCGCCGCTGCGGCCACTCGTGCCGCATTTGGCGCTGAAACTGATGAGCTTCAACACGGGATGCGAGCACGCGGCAGAGCCCTTGACCCGCTGGACCAAGGGGCCAAAGGTTCAGTTGTCTGTCCGCAGGAGGCACTGAACGCGCGACGCACGGGCAGCGTGGTCGTTCCCTATACCACGGCCGCCGTGTCTTCTACGGCTTGCGACGTGCTGCTGCAGTCTTGAGCCGATAATTAAAAAAAAAAAAGAAAAGAAGACCCGGTATTCGGATCTAGACAAGTGACAGCTGCAAAAGGCGAAAAGTAATAAAAAGTGTAAGTGTCCGTAGCTTAAAAGACTAAGCGGGGGGGGGGGGGGGGGGGGGGGGGGGGGGGATGAGAAGGGGGAATTCAATGGCGACAAGATGGACGCCCCTGACGGAGGCGTTGAGTACTGCGTCACGCAAGGGTTCTGCTGGAGAAAAACGAATGCAGGGACCTCTCCTTCCTATCCAGAGATCTCAAGAAAAAAAAAAAAAAAAAAAAACATTCGCCACAAGCAAGCCAGCAGGCAGCGGAGGCTGTGCCATGGCGCGGCCTCTAAGAATGCACTCTTGGATACAAGCTTCTCCGGCGCAGTCACTGCCGAAAATGTTACCAACGAGGAAAATACTGTATGCCTCATTGCAAACCTGGTCTGCACTGCAACGTCACAACATGCCAGTGACACGCAAGTTCGATGAGCTGAATGTTTGATTTTTTCTTGTTCGCACATGCTGATGACTATACGCAAATATGTAGCGACGGCAGAAAGAACTAAAGGAGCTATACGCTACGCCTCAGAGCTGCAGGCAAACGTCATGAACAGTAGAAGTATTGAATTAAGGTAACTAGATTAGCTTAGGGCTGGCGAGCTGAGCTTGAAATCCCCTGACAGAGGCCGAAGAGATAAAAAGCACAGAGAGGACGTTGAACAAGCCGGGCCTCTACAGTAATCGTAAGCTCCGTTATGTTTGCTTGCGTAAGGGATATGAAACTGTGAAAGTTGTTACGCTTCAGCAGCTCTCTTCCTCAAGTCGAGATGAACACTAGGTAGCCACAAGTCTGCCCCGATATTTAGTATTTACGAGCACTCACTCGCCATACTGATATATAGCAAAACACTCCAGAAGCTACAATAAACGTAAAATGCAACGACGTTTTCTTGATCTCGTAACATTCGTAACAACTTTTTCGCTGAACTTCTGAAATGAGACGCATTCCAAGTTAATATTCGCCACCATGTAATGCACGCCTATCACTGGTTCTCCTAATGACTTATTATGAATTTCCAGAACACACCGCTGCAAACACAGTTCCCTAATCGTAAAGGCACTTGGCAGCACGGTCTCATGGGAAATGCGGTCTTAACAGCGGCCGGGCCACTCAGATAGGCCGAGGGAAAAGAAGCCCGGATAATCATTGTCAGCACTCAGCGTCCTCGAGTGACGCGGACTCACCAGCAGGCCTCCTTGAGGTCCTTGGGATCAGAAGCGTTGAACGCCTTCTCGGTGACGTGCTTCCTGAAGACGTTGCTGCACAGGTTCGTCTCCTGAATGGCAGTCTCCACGAAGCACGTCTGCGTCTTGGCCGTGGGCGCCAGCTTGGCGTCTTGCACCAGCGTCACTAGCGACCACGCTGGAAGAGAAGCAGAAACACAGTGTGAGAATGCGGAACAGTTTTGACTATAAACAGGTCATATGTGCGATGGCTTTATTTCATGAACACGGAACTCATTGCGCGGGCCCCGATGAAGGGCTCTAGAGGAATAATCAGCCGGGATTCTCGATAGTCGATAGTATTACCGACTGCAATCATTTGCGTGGTTATGGTTTTGCTAAGGGCATCACAATGTTGCCAGAACTTAAGTGAAAACATCAGAATCGGCAAGGCTTGCTTCATTCTGATGCTGGTTAGTCGACGAATACGGCAAGACAATTTTGCTGAAAATAGGAGAGGTAAACTTACTACAGACAAACAAAGAGGTTGGCCTTATCAATTATAGTTATAGCCTGCGTTCAGGAAGGAAAAATGTAAAAAGGTGATTTGCCAGAAAGCCGATACGAAGATTAAATGTGCACATGGCCTGCACGATGAGCAACGACGTTAATCTGAGGCACGCGTCAAGCCGCGTCTGCAGACTATACATCGTGGGTCTGGTTAAGGGCGTAAGTTTTGAGACAGACCCAGCAAAACAGCCTTCATGCGCGCTCGGGTATAACAACCAGGCCGCTGACGATAACGCGATGAGTCGCACGGGTCCAGGGTGGCGGCTCATTCAAAAACGGCACGAGGACGCATTCCGAACAGGACCTTGATTATCAAGTAGTAAAGTTACTTAACCTTCATGAATGCAACATCGATCTTATGGTACTCAATTAATAAAGCATTCCTAATGACCACAGAAAATATTTAACGCAAGTACGTACAGCCGCCAGAATACAAACTATCAGTCCTGCTTTACTTCGTGATTTTTTCTTTGTGGTTTATGTCGTCATGTAATCCCTGTTAGAGGCTGATTCATTTTTCATTTTATTTGCTCACCGATGCATTGTCACATATTCTCCCTTGCGTTTGTTTGCTTGTTGTTGTTTTTTATTCCCACAAAAATGATGTTTATCTTATATCTGCATTGTGTGCTTATATGTGGTACTCATATATATTACTGTGTGTATTAATCAGGAGATGTCCCTTTTCATGTTTTTGGTACAGTTGCGTGCAGCGAGCTACGTATGGGAGACATGTCTTTTGCCCCGTCTTCCACTTTCACTTGAAAGGAAATAAAATGAACTGAACTGAACAGGATGCTGATACGTATGTAAGGTGCAGAAGAAGAAACAATGTATGTTGTTGTTGACCAAATAACATACGGCACGTACCCACACAGGGAGATCGGTCAAGGATTGGGTAGCAAAGAAAGTTTGTATTAGGAATAGATGACGTTGAAGTGTAGGCCCGTTCTTGATGCCCTCGTACAGCCGCTGTAGAAGCTCTCTACACTCCTGCACATCTGCATTCTGTGCTAAGCAAGGCTCGACCACTCTGAAGTCACCATCCTGAAGTTCGCCTCGAAATGTGCACGACACTTCGTAGCCATCTGTCTTCAACCGTACATATTAGATACACACGAAGGTGACACCATTGTGTACTTCGTCTCGGTTTCTATTCTAGACACCATGCTCCGTGCACAAACAAGATCCTATCATTTACAGTCTTTGTCAAAAATATACGGCCCAAGGGTTTCGCCTCCACTCCCTGTAACGCAGCGCCTGGTAGCCATATTGGAACATGAATGTAAGCAAGAGCAGAATGAGGACGAGCTTTGTCATCTATAAGATATTGAACGCGTGATACGAGCCCCGTTACGGGGCTTAGGAGGAAAACCCCTGGGCCGTATACTTTTGACAAAGACTGTACATGATCTTGTAACCCTCAAAGGAGACCAGGCGCAAGTCACCGGCAGGCATCATCGTCAGTAATCGTTGAGCGCAATGTACATGTACAAAAGAGATGTAAAATAACGATGAAAACGAGCACAGCGTGAAGTAAGGAGACAGCACGGTCGCTAATTACTGTCGCTTATGATAACGGCTGGTGAATGCTTGCGATAGTACTAGTAGGTCATCGTAGCCACACGCAGCACGCCACCCGATTGCCCACGCTGTTCCAGGTCCCTGCCTGACGTAAAATAGAGCGGACTCATGGCGTGACAGCGGGGAAAAAAATAAAGAACTAGCAGAGCTACTAAAAAAGAAACAAATATTCGAGCGCCTTCACCTGGCAATCGATGGCCCGAATACGCACTTAGCTCTAAGAGGCCAGACGCAAACTGTAGTTAGCGTCTATGTACGAAAGGGACCGCGCATGATTTCGTGACCTATAATTTAGCCTTACCATCGGAAACGACGCGAAATATCGGACGAACGATTGAGGTATCGATCGTATACAAACGAGAGGACTTCAACAAATGTTTAGTCATTAACCCGCACTGCAAAAGCGCGGCACAACTTCCAGGTAAGCTTGCTGTTCAGTTACAGCCACTCCTAACCAACTTCCACAGTCCCCGTGCCACGTACTGCTAACTAGGTTTTTTCTGCTTTAAATAAAAGACGAAGAAATCGTTCGATGAGTACGAACTAGAATACTGCTAAGCAGAGCAACGAACTTCGAGACTCAGTCTAAAGTAACCCACAGGGCCGAGATCGACGCGCGCGCAGACTCGCAGTCTAAAGCACCGAGCGCCCTTAGTTGACCAGATTAGACGAAATACCCCCCTCCCCCCTTTTACTTTTAATTTTTACATATCGCTAACCATCTTGACACCAGTTCACCTATCGCAGCTGATGTTTCTGCAGAGAACAGCAAGCTCCCCTGCGGTTTCCGTCTCTGTGTGCTGGACACTGTGCAGTAATAAAGGTCCCAAGCTTCCAAGGCCACTGGACATTTTTAAAATGTTTGTGTGATCGCTATAGTCATCCCGCTTATGTTAGAAGGACAAGGTTTGACTCATTACAAAGAAAAATGTGCTTTTGGTTCAACGGCATGCGGTGTTAGCAGCGATAACCGTTGGCTCCAATAGAGTGCGTAAAAGACGCAGTACGTAAAAGAAAACTTCTCTTCGATGTACCTCCCCACAAAGTATGCTTGGGAAAAACTATCGCACCAAAAAGATGGCGCTTCTATAGAATACTTAAATGAAATGCCAACCTCCGTACGCAAGTAATAGTTTTTGGCTTCAGTGGAAAAGTTATTTGGAACCGGCGCTAAAAAAAAGACCAAAAATAGGCATATTACAAGCTCAATAGCTTCGCATCTAATTGACAAAACACGGGCATATTGTGTACATTTGTGGCCCACGCATATTTATTTAATTAACTGTGCAAAAGTTATTTGAGCTGCGCTTCGCAGTGATTTAGTTTCCACTGCTAAAACTTAGGTGTCACAGCAAAAACTAGGCCACGGAAATTTGGTACATGGCCAGACCTCTATGAGTTGCAATAAACTCACGCATATTTATTTAGTTAACTGTGCAAACTTTATTTGAGCAGCGCTTCGTATTGATTTATAGTTTTCGTTGTTCAAATTTAGGTGTCATAGCGAAAACTAGGCCACGGAAATTTGGTACATGGCCAAACCTCTGTGAGTTGCAATAAACTCTCGTTTTTACGGCCAGGCCTAAAACTGTGAATTCGGCTCGCCCCTCCGGCGCCAGTACACTGAGAATCACAGCTCGTGACTGAAAGAAGCCCTAACAAACCCTTTTCGAGATCAATGACCTGGTCGTACATGGGAACTTCGCGAAAGGTCTGCACCCTGCACCGACCGTGCGCGAGGATGCGTGTGATGACTAATGTGGTGGATGGAGCCTAGGAAGCGGCTTGAAGACCATTCGACGATCATAAAGCAGTTGAATCTACCAGCTATAAGGATCCGGAGACGACGGACTTAATTTAAGAAGCCCAACGGGCGGCTTTCCGTATGCTCTAAATTACGCTCCCAGTATGCTTCTTAGTTGACTTTCCTGCACACTTAACTTCATGTCTTCCAAGCCTCCTACTCCACGCCATCTCTTCATCGCTGGTGGATCAGCTGAGGTGATCGACCAGCTAGAGAGGCGAACTAGACGGTCCAACATCTAACACCACGACGTGAAGCAACTTTGTTGTGTCGCCTATATAGCTTGGTTGTCGCATGCATGATCCACTACTTATTATCATTAAGCATGAAACGTTTTTAGCTCCCGTTTTCGTCAGTGTATCACCGGTGACCTTGTCGCCAGAACGGAGGAGAACATGAGGGCAAACCTAAACGAAGTTTCGAGGCTTTGCAGGTCACCGCCTGGTGCCTGCATGCAGCGAGACCGCTGAAACAGCGCATGCGTCAACAAGCGTCTTTAGTCTTGAGCTGGGCGAAGCCAGCGCGCGGCGCGTAGGGAACTATGTATGTACTATACACTCTAACATGCGACCAAGCGGGTTACTTGCACGCACTGCTTAAATTCCCCACCCCGAACAAAATCCAGCGTCGACGTAGTAGGCATTGACGTCGTGAGCGAAAATTTTCGAGCGTGCCTCTGGCAGGTGGCAAGCAAGGCACTAATTGGTCGCCTGTTTGTGTGACGCCACAAGAACACATGGAATGGTCCAATCGGAAGGAACTACCAACTAGGGCGCAGTTCCTTTGAGATGGGAACTGAACCTTTCTGGCCCCTTTCCATTTTAAGTCAAGACAGGTTACTCCTCGGCCACGCCAGTACGTTCGTACGACCTAATTAAAGCCAAGGTTTATATCAATGTCAGGTTGTGTTCCACGTGATGCGGTATCTTACGAATGCACGTCGATGCGTATATATAAAAGATAATAAAGGTAAAAATTAAATGATAGATAATTAAGCGAATAGCAAAATGCGGAAGTTACGCGAAAGAGAATCTGCACACGGGAGACATTAACGCCATCCTGTCATACTCTTAAAGGATGAGATTAATTGTGCCCAGCCTATTATACTTCGTCTTTTTTTCTTTTTTTTTTTTTTTTTCCAGAACGAAGAGACTTGAGCGCGCAGCTCCACTTCGCAGGACTACGCTTCTCTTCCCCGTTAGTTTTCTTATTCCTGTTCCCCCTAGTTCCATCTGTTCCTAACCGCGCCGCGGCGCATGTGTGCGAGTGATTCAACCCTGAGATGCGGCAGGGGAGGCGCCTCTCTTACCATCTCCTGCTCCGAGAAGCACGGGCGCCACAAAGGAAGCGAACCCGGAGGAGCGCATCCTCCGCGCGGGCAAAGGGTGCAAGACATATGGTCTGCTCGTGCGGCGGACGCTCCGTAAGCTCTCGCCCCACGCGCGGAGTGCCGCTCAAATGCACTGGGGTGCCGTTCTCGGAATGGCCGCATGAGAGGACGACGAATGCCATCACTGCTCGCCGATCGTCGTCTCCGGCGAAGTGCTTCCCCCTTTCCCATTCTCTTTCTTGAGACCGCCGCAGAGAGATCCGGCGCTTTCATCCTAAAGAATACGCCGGTTTGTGCTTCCAGTCGCGAAAAGAGCGCGGTAACGGAGTAACGGCGGCTCCTCGTTAAGCGAAGCAGAAGTGCGCCTCTGCGCATTTCCGTTTGCTGCGCTTGAAATTCAAACTGACGACAAATGCAACTGAGCATGCGTCTTCCGTAAGGGCCACCACGCAGAACTAACGTATTTTTCTCTATCAGGCTGCAAGAACAGACGACAAATACCACATTTCCCCCGTCTCAAAACTGTTTACACAGGCAGTTTTCCCGGCACTAATAAATGGCTGCACTCTTTACTGTCTAACGAGACATTTGAGCAGTATTTTCCCCGTCCTTTATGGTGCGTGTACGCTTCGCTCGAGTTTGGCCTGTCCCCCCCCCCCCCTCCCCGTGAAATCAATGTACAGTGGTGAAACTCAACTTGCACTAAATATAATTGAAGTAGCAGTACTGATAGTCTACGAGCATTATTGTTGGCTAGATATTCAAAGTATTGCCCAGGAGCAATCTAGCAGCACTGACTCATTCTTCTTATAGGAAACTGTGACGGTGCATCGAATAATAATAATAGGACGAGAAGTGCGCAAACAACGAGGACAGAGAAAATACACAAGCTCTGTTGTTTTGTTGTTGTTGTTCCCGTTGTTTGCGCTGCTCTCGTTATTCACGAACCAACCAGCCCGGATAGTCACTCTGCGGTGCACTGAAACGGCGGCCTCTCAAGATATCCACAATCCGTCCAGTCCTATGAGGACATATACAATGCTGGCCCTACGCAGCGCGAACATCATGGCACCCCTATAGAAAGTTGCGATGTTTTTATTGGTGCCGCGCGCTTTTTTTAAACTTCGGCTGCTCCTTTATAGGCGGACAGCGCGCTTCGCTATCTCTGTACACATGAACGCAAAGCAACACTACTGTGCTCAACGCCGTCGACACACAGCTATTTCTGACGAAAAATTGGCCGCGTAAACAACGCCGCCCAGGCCAATGAAATTTACTCTTCCCGTCGCCCAAGCAATGGTCCGAAAGGCAAGCTTTCGAGTTGACAGCTAGATCATCGTTGCGACCGATGTGACCTCTTGAACCAAGTTGGACCCCTAAAATCTCGTTTTCTTGAAAACGAACAGATATTGATAACAGCATGACTAAGTAGAAAACCACTGAGTTAAATCAAAGTCGGAGGTAACAGGCCCGCACGTATGGAAGACCGATTTTTCGTTAGCAGCAATTACAATAAAACACCAATTCTCTTTCTCCATCAGAGCACCACTACATCAGCCCGAACTTGCGCGTACGAAGTTATGCAGCCATCCCCATGGCTACACCGTGCCCATGGCGTCTAGCCGGGCTTTACGCCGCAAAGAAATTATGCACCGTTTTTCTCGGCAAGCACGGATTTCCATGAGACTGCATGGTCACGCCTGAGCTCTAGCCTATATATATATATATATATATATATATATATATATATATATATATATATATATATATATATATATATATATATATATATATATATATATATATATATATATACACTTTTTGCGCTCCCAGCGGCCGCTGGCATCTCGGATGGCATATTTAACGCATGCGTGCGTGCGTTTGGTTGGTTTGTGGGGTTTAACGTCCCAAAGCGACTCAGGCTATGAGAGACGCCGCGTAGTACAGAACTCCGCAAATTTCGACCACCTGAGGTTCTTTAACGTGCACCGACATCGCACAGCACACGGGCGCCTTGCTTTTCGCCTCCATCGAAAAACGGCCGTCGAGTCCGGGATTCGATCCCGCGTCCTTGGGAACTGTAGTCGAGCGCCGTAACCACTGCGCCACCCCGGCGGAGTGCGTGCGTGCGTGTGTGTGTGCGCGTGCGTGCGTGCGTGCGTGCGTGCATGCGTGCGTGCGACGTTTAAACACGTCAAGTGAGGATTAAATTTAGGCCAAATTACGAACTGTGATGTCGTACGAAAGGCATAAAGTTATCATCCGATGCAAGCAGTATCGTACCAACCACTGGGAGAAACGATTGTCAACCCGTACAGTGAGATGCACAGAAGAACGGTACACAGCAGGAAGGCGTCGGCCAAAAAAAAAAAAAAAAAAAATGCACAACCGGTAAAAAGAAAGAAAACCAGCACGCTAAGCGGAGCGCGGCACAAAAGTATCAGGATCATTACACCGTCATCAGATAGCAGAAAGCGCATTTAAACCGCAAACTAAAGGCCGGGAAAAAGTTTGAGAGTGAGAGTGACACATCAGTGAAAGAAAATATACTTCGAAAAGTAAACGAACACGCTACTGACTGTCAAAAACGAAGAACATAAGCAGCGCAGTGGTATGTCGCAACTGTTGCGCAAAGTTATGCAACAACCCCATCACTAACAGCACATTCGCTAGCTAGAACTGTCGACGCGAGAGCCGAACAATAACAAAAAAAAAAAATGAAAAACAATTTCCGATGACCATCCTGTGAGATATGTTCGGTTTTCTCGAAGAGTGAACACTCGTGGATGTGGTCCTTCCAGCTGCTCGATCGAGGCCTTGATAAACTGGAGACAGTGTAAGAGGGGAGCATGATTTACAACCAGTCGGAGCAGCGGGAACAAAACTGGAGCGAGCAAAACAAGGGTGGGCGCCAGGCGTCACCCAACAGAGGAAAGACCGATGGCTCACTTCAGCGAGCAACTGCGGGGGAGCGAGACAAACCGAAAAGACTCAGTTTCATCTCGGAGAAATTCACTCCGCCGAGATATTGCCCTGCTTGCTGGGCGGATTAGAAGAACGGACCTGCACGGCTGCAAGGTATACGCACGGAATGGAAAGTGTGGGCCGAAACAAAGTGACACGCAGTGCATGGTGTACAGGAGACGGGAAGCACCGACGGCCAATGCTTTTATTGCTCTATACGCGACTTGCCTGCATTGCACTAGATTCACCATTCGGCTTCATTCAGTGATTACTGTAACCAGAGCAGAACAGTTAAAAAAAAAAAAAAAACCGCAACCCTGCAAAGCTAGGTGCGCCAGGGAAGTGGAAGGAAACGAAAGTGCTCCTGCAACTATATGAACAGCTTGCTCGTCTCCATTTTAGCGCCAATCAATGATGTAAGCCTAATGCTGCTCACCGAGTGAGCAGTTGTTTAGCGCCTTCGAAGCGGACATTAACGCGACGCGTTACGACAAGTCAACCACTTTAATAAATTGCTTTATCTTCAGAATGTAATTTCTCAGTAATTTTCTGAATTCAAAATTTGCAAAGGCTTGTTTTACTTTATGTAAAGCGCACCTTTGCCGGTAATCCAATTACTTTATTTCATTCAAGAATTGCTAGAAATCTGCTACATTTTTTTTTTCTTTTATGAAGTTGGGACAAGTGATATAAAATGGAGCACTGGCAGCTCCACACGCGAAGAAACCGGCCAGCGAAATGGCCACTATGCCATCTTGTCACTGTGTCATACACGTTTCGCCTTGGATGTCGGCGTCTTTATTTCACTTCACGCTGTGAGAGGAAAAGTATAAGACGTTAAACCAAGGAAATTTCCCTAAACGTGATAAAGCGAAGCTAGACGAGTGCTAATCATTCATTCTGCGTGTATATCGATGCTTAGTAAAGATAAACCGTCGCTTTTTACCCTCAACTATACATCAAATGTCACAATAAGCTACAATTCTTGCAAGTTGCTCATATGCAGTTAGATGCTTTTCTTTTCTTTTAGTTTTCTTTACCATTTCCCCCCTCTGTTTCCTGCTGAACATATCAGTGGTGGCACTGAAAAGTATCGCGATTTACGCGCAAGAGGGATGTGCACTGTTTACACTTACGAAGACCTTTGCACCGCATCGAGTTACGCAAAGCGACGCGTTTCGCTGCTCTTCACGCTCTAGGAAAATAAAGCCCCAAGCCCATTAAACACGATATCCCGTTGCTGCGTCGTGGCTGCAGTGCGAAATGCGAAGCCCGGGCGGACATAGTGGCCCGCAGTGCAGCTCGACCGTTGCCGTGTTGAAATTCTGCGCCACACCAGTTTTCGGCTCCATGCTCTGGAGGTTACATGACTGGATAACGATTTGATTTTTTTTTTTAAAGAAAACAAGAAAAAGACAATACTGATGAAAAACAGTGCCAGCGGTTAATAGTAATCACAGTATCACGAGTAAACGATTTCTAAAAAATGAATTAGCGAGAACATAGCGCCTAATAAAAAGTATTCAAAAATGAAAGCAAATGTAATATGGTAAAAGTTATCAATTGTTCGTAAGACATTACAAACATTGCGCAATTTGCAGATGGTGCGCAAGATCTCCGCATGTTAATGCAACGCATCACTGTTGGGCGTGTACGTCGAAATATATTCAGCACCACTAATGATGAGTTCGCGAGGAAACGTGGATAAGAAGCGGGGAAAAAAAATTAAAAAACAGCCACAGGTGAAACGACCAGCTTACGTAAGTCAACAGAGAACACCGTGCGTTTAAGAAAACACTTTCGAAAATTGCTTAAATGAAGAAGTTGGAGAGATAAACTAATTTCAAGCACGAACTCTCAGCTGTTGTGGAATTAGTTTACGATAATATATATTCGAATAACATCGATAATGAACTGAAACAATAACTTTGAAACTAACCCGGTTGGGTAGTTACTGTACCAATGGGGAGATACAAGCCGTTGACAAGACAATACCACAGTACCTATAGTATCGGAATCGAACAAAGGCTCATTTTCTAAATCCCTAATGCCTGCAGCGCAAATAAATCTGGCCATTTTGTTTTTTTTTTATTTTTTGCTTTTTTTATGCGCAAGAGAGAAACTGACCGCAATAAACAAGCAGAAAGCTCCACACAAACGGCACATCAGCTGGTTACGTGCGGCGGAGATTATACGGCGCCTAATACGAAATGCCTGCTGCTCTACTGAGCAGTCTCGTGCAATCTTTGTTGTTGTTTTTTTCCGTAAATATAAATAAATAATGAACATGCAGTTGGCAATGGCTATCCTTTTCTTTGCATCAAGAGGCGAAACAAATGTGTATGCACCCCATGACGTGGCACAATGGAGCGTGCAATTTGCATAAGGCGCCATAGTCAATGCAAAGTGCCATCAATGGACGTGGAGTTTGCAATACAGATTCCTCAGCGTTTAATGCGCTTGGGCTTTGTGCTGAAAAAGGCACAGGAATTCCTCGCGCTGCTGGGTTCTAGGAAATGCATTTTTCTTATTTTTCAAGAAGTGATACGGAATCATCTAGTCCAGAGCGTCGAACTACACTCTGGTACTAATTACTCATTTTGGTTGATTAAAATACGCATTGTTGAGCTCATGGTAACTAGTTAAGTAATTAAGAGTTTTCGGCTGAGAGAATTCTGTTGCTGAAACAATATATATATATATATATATATATATATATATATATATATATATATATATATATATATATATATATATATATATATATAGTCTTGAAACCATAGGTAGCGTAAGAGGGTTCTAGCACAGCTTCCGCCCTCGCTCTTCATCACGTTCTACGTGACGCTGGCGGTAACAAAGGACGTTCCACGTCCGCCGCCTTGGCTGAGGGTGGCGCTGGTGAACACTCTCAAGGTTCGTAAACAGACAACATAAATACCCAAGAAAGTAGCAGGGGGGACAGCGGCCGATGTAGCTCAGTTGGTAGAGCACCGGACGCGTTATTCAGAGGTCGTGGGTTCGGTTCCCACCATCGGCACGTTGTTTTTTCTTCTACTTTGTGTTTAATTATCTTTCCCCTAAACAGATTACATTACTAATCTCTGTGATTATCCAAGAAAACATTAAAAAAAAAGACATAAAGTACCATCCCCAACGCTTTCCCTGGCCTCGCCGACTGTTGGCTTCTTTCCTTGAGATATATATATATGTATGTATGTATGTATGTATGTATGTATGTATGTATGTATGTATGTATGTATGTATGTATGTATGTATGTATGTATGTATGTATGTGTGTGTGTGTGTGTGTGTGTGTGTGTGTGTGTGTGTGTGTGTGTGTGTGTGTGTGTGTGTGTGTGTGTGTGTGTGTGTGTGTGTGTGTGTGTGTGTGTGTGTGTGTGTGTGTGTGTGTGTGTGTGTGTGTGTGTGTGTGTAAATTTTTGTACACTCCATTTTCAGAGTTTTTGGGCCTGTTCGCTGACACGTCACGGTAAATGAAGCAAACCACGACAGCTAATTCTCATCCATGCATATTATGCACCATGGTAATGAAGGACTGATAAAACTAGCGTAGTATCAATTTCTCTGAGTGTTCAGTTACTTCTGGGCCGTCGGTGAATGCAAGAAGGAAAACCCAACTACAGCCCAACAGCCGCTTCCAAACACGCCAATGTAAATGTATCACGAGGGAAGCAACAACAGGTCAACGTGGGAATCGAGTGCTGGGTTGAGCAAGTGGCCAGCACTCCGCAGGTCGGCACCCATTCGTCGTCCGATTATCATAGGGATGGGAGGGTTAAAAAAGAAATTATGGGAGAGGAAGGAGGGAAGCGAGGGGGACAGAAATGCTACGGGAAAGAATGGAAAAAACGCGCGGGTGCCTTAATTAAAATCGACTAAAGCGTCGATTAAAACCGCTTAGCGTGAACACGAACGCTGGCGAAACGATGATTGCCTCCGCTTAATGCGAAAAAGATAGGCACGGAGAGCTGTTTGGCTTGACCGCCTGTGTGGGCGATGGGAGAAGAAGCAACGGACGAGGGTGGGGCGGGGACACAGAGGGGGCGATGAGGACATAATTTGATATACGGTAGTCCTTATAGCGCGCATAACTGCGCGCCGGCGCTTATGGTCGCTGTCCGTCGATTTCGGAGCGCTCTTGATGAAGCACCCCACAATCTGCGAAGCCTCCCAAGCGTCGTGGGCCTCAGCAATCGACCGCGCGGGAGCACGTTTTGAAGTCCGAGCGGAGCGGTCTCCTCCCCGTCGGCCGCGCCGCACATCGTGCAAGACGCGGGAGAAAGTGGCGCTCGCGTTGTTTCTCGCGTAACGAGGGGAGCATTTGATGATGCTCAGGCGAAAGGGAGCATCGGTGAAAACAGCCTGCGGTCAGCTAGGCCAAGCAGGCTCTCCATCTGAGCGATGGTACTGCGGTTAGGGGAATGCCCATTTCTTATTTTCACAACTGCTCTCTGGGTAACTTGACCATTACTGTAACAGTTCGCGGCACCGCCATTTTGGACAACTTTGATTATGAATTGCGCAAAATATGTTAGAGTTAATTGAGAAGTATCGGACTAAATATATGCATGTTTTTATTTGTATTCAATTATTTTTCGCTTTTTAGGGTAGTGTAGATGTTTTTATAAAATTTCATAAAATCGGCTCAAGAAACGAAATTTTCCCATGGCCGCTCGACCAGGCAACCCTATGCGCAATTCGTCAGCCATGCGTCAGCGGTGAAAAGAACGCTCTCACACACACCATTTTTTTTATGTAGGCACGTGTAAGCGTTTTTCCCAACCTACGTTCGCAACGGTAAAAATGAAAACATAATGCGTCCGCAACGACGTTCTCATGGCGCCACAGGAGCGGCCATTAAGAAACGTTTCGTCCAGCCATAATGCATATACAGAGCGTAACACTGATAAAAAAAGAAAATGCGCTAGCATGACGAAAGAGAGCACACGCAGAATAGCATTCGCCGTCGAACGCTGAGCTCCTTAAAGCGCGCTTCTGCTCCCCGCCACTTCGCTAACGAGTGAATGAACGGCGTCGTATTTTCTAACCCCGAAAAGACTTCCAATGCTATCGCATTAAAAATGTCTCGCTATCTTGGGCGGTGGCATGGCGATCGAAAGGGCAAAGCTATTGAACGGTGAGGCTACCAAGTACGTAACCTGCAACAGCCCCGCGAGAAGAGGGAACGGTAGACGACGAGGCCGGGACATAAGTAGCCGATATTCGCAGCGTCCGCTCCGTGTATCCGCCCGGCGTATTTATGAGGGCTACGCACGCGAACTTGGAGCACGGTCAGAGCACGCTGTCGGCTGCCCAGATTTCGCACAGGGGCGCGCGCGCATAGTAGAGCGACGATGGCCGACGGTGCTTAGGTGAGCATCTCCTGCTTTGTCCCCGCCAGGCATTTTCGAAATGGGGACGGAAGAAAAGGGCGCAGGGGCCAGTAAAACAATTAGACGAAGAAATCACTCTAACTGGAGATTCATCCACAGCTGTTTACCATACAGAACGTATAAATTCGAGGACACTTTGGCGACTAAAGTGATGAAAGGCGAAAGCCCGAGTTTTGCATTCTGCTACGCGACTATTACGCATGTCGCGATGAATGTTGCTACGAGTAAAGCGAGCGACTACTCTTTCATGCGTGTACATTTATTCAGTGAATCTGCTCGGCAGAGACGACGAGATCCCGCTCCTTTATTTTCGCAGTTCTACGTTTACTGTTGTGTGGTTGATTTTACCGGGTGCGCGGCATTAATTAGTAAGCGATTAATTATTCAACCGTAACTAAACAGTAATTATTAGTTACCAATAATTAGTAATTGATTAATTAGTCATTATTTATTGATTGATCATTGATTGTCATTGGCAATATAAGGCACGCATTCGCGCATACTATGGTGGTGCTCTGTGATTGGTCGAAACCTCAATGACGTCATTCCGTCTCGACCAATCAGAGCCGCCGCAAAAGCATGGCACTTTTGCTAACGAAAACGATGAAGCAATAAAGGCTTTCGCATTAATGTTGTTTTCTTGTTTATTAATTCATATCAGGGCGCGAGTGACGTCCCGGTGTTCGAACCATTCAGCATGGCGCGTTGAAGGGACGTCATTCATGACGTCACTGCATGCTGTGTTACGCAGAAGCTGTAGAACCGTGAAACATGCCCTTAACAGCTGTCGCTGTAAAAGTGCACGGAAAAGGCCACTCGGCGCAGGCACAGCACGAAACGTTGCTCCACCACGCTCTGCGAAGAACATGCAATGTGTAGTGAATGCTACAGTATATGCCGGCGCACTTAGTCCGACCTATAGGAGAAATCGATCAAAAAGATCAGGCAAATCGAAAAGACGTAAGGTCGCGTTCTCACAAGCACCCCTAACCCCTCAAGACGAAGCTTTCCATCTGTCACTGTCTTTGAGACATTTTGTCGCCTTCGTCCTGTCAACGTGCCGTAGTTTGCAATGAGGCAGACGGCCTGCCGGATGGTGCAGTCCTTGGACAGTGTTTCGGGAATTGACTGCGTGCCGCGGAGAGCTCCACACAGTCCGCTACCTTTATGTGTAGCCTCCACATCTTGGCCAGTGGCGAGAGAAGGCGAGGATACCGTAGAACGGTGTGGCTTGGACGACGGGAGATATCTCGTGCGGCCGCCATCCTTCAGCACAGATCTCACGGTCAGTCTGCGTCCTTTGCGAGACTGCCAGAGCGAGCGGCTAACTGCGCTCAGGAGCACCCCTCATTACGCACGCAGCAATGGCGGGGTAGCGCCTCAATTCTGCCTGGCGCTCACGGGAAACGGCTGAACCGCCACCGCCTATAATCGAAAAGGCACAGGCCGCGACCACCGGAGGGTCGAATGCGGATCCAATTTAACGGGCACCCGCGTGGTCGACTACCGCAGCCGCTGCGAAACGACTACCGGCAGCTAACGAGCAGTCACAGGCCGCGGCTGCTGCGGTTGCGGTCCGGGTGTGGAGGGGTGAGATTCCGCGAGTGCTGTGCGGTCGGCCGACCGACGCCGCAGCAGTACGCGGACGCGCTCGGCTCGCCGCGTAGACGCATGGATCAGCTAGATTATCGAGCAACCTGATGATCAATGCATACACGTAGTACCTATGGCGCAGAAACTGCTCGACTCACCGCGCAACTCGAAGCAAGTGTGCCGAATCTGCGAATCGCTTTGCGCTTCTTTTTCAGTAGTGAGTTAACCTCCAGTAGGCCGGCTATGCGGTCGGAAAATCTAGGTGCACAGCCTCATTACATTGACTTTTCTCACAATCATGCGCAAATAAGTAATACGCCGCGAGTGTTGTACGAAGACAGCTAATCGAGAGGGAGAGCGGGAGCTGCGTGAGAACCCTCTAACGCTGCATATGGCTTCAAGACTGCCAAAACCGTTACTTCCAACCTATTCAAGCGGACAAATATAGACAAAATGAGGGGCCCGTCTTAACGGGCTCCTCATATTTTCCATATTTTCCCCATGCACAAATGAAAGACTGCCAACAGTCAACAAGGCAAAGAATAGGGAATTTTTTTCTTCAATCTTTGCCGCTGACGTGAACTTGAGCTGCAATATTTACTAAAGGTAAATAAATACAATGTGGAAGAAAAAAACAAGCCGCTGGTGGCATCCGAAGCCACGACCTCCGAATATCGCGTCCAAGCAACATAAATACCCCAGGGTGGCGCCGTGGTTACGGCGCTCACCTACTGTTCCTAAGGACGCAGGATCGAATCCCGGCCTCGGCGGCCGGTTTTCGATGGAGGCGACAAGCAAGGCGCCCGTGTGCTGTGCGATGTCAGTGCACGTTAAAGAACCCCAGGTGGTCGAAATTTCCGGAGTCCTCCACTACGGCGTCTCTCACATAGGCCTGAGTTGCTTTGGGACGTTAAACCCCACAAACTAACCAACCAACCAAAAAACATGAATTTCCCGCGGTCTCTCTCTCTCTCTCGATCACGTTCTACGTGGGACTAGTCGTAATACCGGATGTCCTACGTTCGCTGCTATGGATGAGGATGGCACTGGTGAACACTCTAAAGGTTAGGTCACAAACAACATAAATACTCAAAAAAGTATACAACTGAACGGTAGTCGTTGCAGAGCACCCGGACGCGATAACCTGAAGTCGTGGGTCCGGACTCCATTACAGGCGCTTTGTTCTACTTGCTATTAAATTATTTTTCATCCAGTAAATGTTACAGAGCTAATTCACGTCAACGACACGCATTAAAGAAAAAATTTCTAAGATCTCCTCTGCCTCGTTGACTTGTTTCATTTGTGTAATATGCTATATACTGGGTGTTTCAGCGAACACTTTCAAAAAACAAAATGCACGCACAAAACTTTCTGCCGCGGCAGGACCATTATGTTGCAAACTTCTCTGATTAGCGAGCTAATCAACTAAAAAACGATAATTAACGTTTTATTACCGCAGTTGAGTTGTTAGTCCGAATGTTAGTTCGAAGCCGTGAACAATACGGTCCCTTATCAGAGTTTTTGGAACGAAAAAAAATTCGGCTTCTAAAGCCCTGCAGCGCGAGGAAGTCCGACGCTTTTTTCTGCATGAAACCGAAAATGAGTGCGAGAGACGCGCACAAAGCGAGGTCCAGTGATGACGTGTGCACTAGCAACGGCGCCAAATTCGAATTGCCTGCTTAACTGTGACGTACTATGCACTTCATTTCGCTCCGTCTTCTTAAGGATAAAGCTCGCGCAGTTGGCAATGACTGGCCTTTCCCATGCAACAATCTGCGATTCAAAAGAATGCACAGGGTCAATCACAATTAGCTTGAACACGGCTCCTCGTAGCCGCGCACGTGCTTTATGCCATATTCTACACAACCCGGTCACGAATCAATGCACTGTGACGCAAGGGCACGGGGATCTCGAAGTTGTGCAGACCGTCATCACCGGACATCGCTTCGAACTCCCCACTGAGACTGCTATAATTAAAAAGTTAATTAGTGAATTTTAGTTCATTAGCTGGATAACTACATTTGTGTTCGCCGCAGCAGAAAGTTTGTTCCTGCAAACATTTTTTTTTTTCTATCTTGAACCCGCTACTTTTATGCAGCGCAAGCGCCACGCAACGGTTGCTTGCAAATGAACAGAAAGAAGCTGAGGCGAAATCGGGCAGCAACAGAGTGTGCGCAGTTTCGCGCGGATCACGGGCCGCCGCCGCAAAGTTTTCAGCCAAGTAGGAGAAGGGATAATTTGCTCCAAAAGCTCGGGCCACCCAGGTCTCCCCCGATGTGTGCCCACGAAGGCGCAGCTGAATTGCATGCATAAATACATAGCCGCCGTGGCCCCTGAACCGCGCAGCTGAAACCAAGGGACTGCAGCCGAAAGCAATTCGGCGCTCCCGGAATGAGCGCTGACGGAGCGCGGAGGCTGGGAGCCGTAAAAAAGACAAAGCGGGGGCCGTAATAAAACCACTTCCAGCGCTCATTCTTCATGCACGAACGGATAAGGGCTGCGTCGCGTGCCGCATCGTTTCGCGGGGCTCTTGTTCTGCACCCGCGACGACGTAACTTGCGCGCCAGAGATGGCCGCTGTCATTAGTGGTTGAGGGAGTCCCTGTTCTCCGCCAGTTTCCGAGAGTTTACATTATCTAGAATATTGGGAGCCCGGCACACCTTTTTCATAAATCTCGAAAGGAAAAGAACGTCCGCGGCGTTCAGTGAAGGAAGGAAGAACTGAAAATGGTATTATCGACGTATCTCCAATGCACCTGTTATATTCGGACTCGCAACTCAGATTTGCCTGTTGGAGCGCAGTACTTACCGGTATGGTCCGCGTCATTACAGTAATGCTTCGCAAACATCCTGTTGCGGTTTTCCTGCATACAAATTCACAAACATAGTTCTGATAACGTTCGCACACATCTCATACATCGCTCACCATGCTTATTGCATCTCATCGCGCAATGACCTCGTTGAATGCGCAGGAAGGGTTGCCTCCGTAAGGTTAAACTTACGCCAGCATTTGCTTATGGAAGAAAAATTATTTGAATGATGCTGCTCCGAATATAAAAGAATCACTGCCCAAGTGCAGTAGTTCGTTTACCTCATACGATTAGTTGAAACCCTTAGGAATCGCAGAAGCAACGATAATGGCAAAGCAGGTTCAAACCTTCTTATGCATAACACTGCTTAACGAAGACGTAAATGCGATCACTCGCTTCAAGCAATCGCTTAGGATAGGAATACATCCCCTAGATTAATCCGTAGCTATCAGAGACCAAGAAAGTTCAAACCAACGTCGGCAGGTAACTGCCACATATGTATATGTACTATATTATTGAGCAAGGAGATACCGGTTTCAAAACTCCGAGAAATAAATAAAAACATGCAATTCTTACAACATAACCCAGAGCATGTATTTACACCACTGAGGAAGTGACAATATCGGAACCCTTGATATATGAACATTTGAAAACAAAATGACCAAATTCTGTGGAATCAAATGCGATACACACCACAACGTTCTTATATAACAAATAAAACTAACGTGAAAGCCTCGCGCTGCTGCCCGCAGCCTTCTTTCATGGCTCTTTTATTTATTTATTTTTTCAATGAGTTCAGTAAAAACCTTGGGGGCCGGCCCTTACTGTTTGCCAGGTCGGTACACCCAATTCAAAGTTTCTATTTTTTTTTTTCTCGTAAATGCCTCTTCGACACTACGCCGTATTATTTCATTATGTAGTTGGTTTGGTTTCGCTTGGATGTCACATTAATGGCTCTCTATTCATACATGCCCTCTTCCGATACTACAAGAACTGGGAGAGAACTGACCAGGACTGCGAAATGATGCGCTGGAGGGGGAGGGCAGAGAATGGCGACATTCAACGTCCGGAGGGAAAGCTGATGCCCAAAGTGTTCACGAGTGAGAAGTATAAAATTCCGCCTACACGCGGTGAACCGAGACAAATTTCCGCAAAGCAGCAACACGACGCCCGTATAATTTTTGGACGCCTCGGAAAGCAGTCGTTCGAACACTCGAGCGCTCTTTCGCGCTGACCCTGAACGCAAAAACAAAACCCGGCATTCTGAGGTGCCGAACAGATTCAACTCGTGTTCGCATCCGACTCCAGCGCGCATCTCGCGCTCGCTGGCCGTGTCATAAGAGTAGGCCTGCCGGGGTCGCACACCAAGTGTAGCTGATGTTCGCCTCTGACCTTTCCCCCAGAATCTGCGCGAGGGAATGAACTCAGCGGTAACGAGAGCGAGAGCGTTCGGAGGAGGCGACAAACCGACGAAAGTTGTCAGCGAAGGAATGGCGCCGCGAAGACACGCGCACACGTTTGGCGGCGCGCACAAAAACGACAGGACCCGCGGCAGAGGAATCGGAATCCAACGAAACACAGCCACAGCTGCAGGCCTCCGGCGCACGTAGAGGTGCGGCGGGGCTCTTTCTCCTACAATTTCGTTCCTCTAGCTCGCAGCCGTCAATTAATTAAAACCCGGGGGCAGGACTCCCTTGATTAAGGCCGCTTCCTCCGCACTGCCGGGCCAGAAATAAAAGAGCAGCCTCGAATCCGGCGCACCACGGCCTGCCATTACGCACGCTGACGACCGGGCTGCAGCCGGACAGGCTATTCACACAGGGGGCCCGAATTATTTCCAATGGCGCGTCCTTGCCGCCGGCAGGAACTGTGCCTGCGCGTATTAAGCGGCGGACAAGCGGCGTTAATTTAAGGGCAGGACGAAGAGGAAAGGCCCCGGTCAAAGCCATCACATTGCTTGCACGATAGGCCTTGTATCAGGGCGGTATACGCGGTTGGACGGCAATCGATAAGACCCGAGACAAGAAAACAGGGAAGCGAATAAGATTGGCCGCGTAAAAACCTTGCAGCGCGTTGGAAACGGCGCAAGACTGGAAGCGCCGAGATCAGCCGCACACATTGTACGGCATTCATTATTACAGCGCAAAGACGGACGGAACAAGAAGAGGACACAACAGCGCTGTTGTGTCCTCCTCTTGTTCCGTCCGTCTTTGCGCTGTAATAATGAATGTATGTAACCAACTCGCCCAAAATGTTGTATTATTGTACGGCAATATTAACGAGCAGAGAGGAAACGCGTTAGGGAGCAGCGAGGGATGTTGCCGGCTACACCCCGGCGCGAACGCTGAAGCGAGGGCGTATTCATGCCGCACAGACGATTGACGTCGCTAAGAAGCTACTAACAAGAGGTTGCAGTTTCATGGTTGCGATCATTAAGCCACAGTCATGAGACAATGCGTTGTTGCGTTGTGTTGAGTGTTATGACACATAGGCAGCTAAGGCCATCATGCGCCAAACGCAAGATAGACAATGCATCTATCATAGTACAGTGCTAGCAGGCATTAAGTCAGACCCTCGAAGACAGCGTCACAAAACGCTCCCAGTTCCTGCGCCTAAATTCTTAAACCGGTGTATGTCTTCGTTAAAAGATGGGAGGTGCTTAATTCGGCCATGCCAATGGCAGCGTGCCGAGAGGTACTTGTCTAGCTTATGGTTAAGGTAGATCAAAGGTGAAGTCAAAGGTAACGTCAAGGTCAGATAATGAATGGCCAGACAAAGGCGAAGCTATAGTGGCCTTAGTTTGAATTTATCACGCGAGGCCACGTAGTTGTGACGTCATGAAACAGCTTAGCCGATCACAGCGATAGCACATGATGTTCGACGCTGTTGAATTTTCTTCCCACCCTTCCATATGTTCTTTTTTTATTTGGTTTATGGGGTTTAACGTCCAAAACCGACTTAAGCTATGAGAGACGCCGTAGTGGAGAGCTTCGGAGTAGTTCCACCTGGGGATGTTTAACGTGCACTGACAAGGCGCAGCACACGAGCGCCTTGCTTTGCGCCTCCACAAAACAACGGCCGCCAAGGCCGGGATTCGATCCCGCATCCTTGGTCACAGAAGTCGAGCGCCCTAAGCACTGCGCCATCCAGACAGGCATCTTCCATATAGAATTAAGTGCCAGAGCTGGAAGCTCATCTAACCAATCATGCCATCTGGTGCAGTGACGTCATGCGATCCCCCGCTGACTACTCAGTGTCCGGCATTGTCATCTATCAACTACCACTTGCCAGGTGCATGCACGTGATGTTGCACCAGCAACCACCATGTGTAGGTTGCTATGGTAACGGCTAATGACATAACTGACATTAATGACGTCACGGAACAGATTTAGCAAGTCAGAGCGACGGCACACACAATTCCAATGCTGTGCTTGGCTGATATAAGCATTTCTTAGCACACTAGAAAAGAGCGCAGGGCTAACACGCGGAATCTCCTTCATGAGTCAGAGCCTGCAGCGAAGGAAGGAAACGAGGGAGCAGGAGTGCAGTATACCCCTCCATCTTGTTACTCTTGGGCCCAAAGCCGGTATACGAACAAAGGGCCCCGCGAAAGAGTGCCGCGACGGAGCCAAATGAACAGCCACAATGGGAAGGTATTACGAGCGCCATCACCTACCGAATAATAGGCAGAGAGAGAGAGAAGCGGGGGGGGGGGGGGGGGGGGGGGGGCAATTGCATTGTCAGCGAGGGGCACGCTTGAATAGCGACCAGAGCTTTCGGGCCTCGTGATCATCCACCGTTGCGTGGCTGAGTTTCTATTGTATGCACGGGTACTGGCATCTCCAGCTCGTGTGTGTTCTTTTGTCATCTCCTGGGTGTTTACATTTCTGTGCATCTTCACCGCTGCGGTGCTTCTCTTATTGCATAAAGGGACGGCGCGAGCCGCTTTAATTCCGCGGCCCAGTTCAGCGGTACACCAGCGCGATCGCAGTCAGGATTCTCCCGCACTGGCTGCCTACAAAGCTACTGAAAGCTTGTCCCGGCAGAGTTCTCCCTCTCCCGGGCACATCTAGGTTCCTGCAGAGTTTTCCCACGCAGCGCTTGGCGAAATGCTTTGCGAAACCGCGAGGCGGCTGAGTGTCCTCTACCAGAAGAACCTTTAGCCGAGTGTGTCAGCCAGTAAAGAAACCGTTCATAATAATTACCATTCAGAATAAAGTAATCGTCTAACATTCATGTTTTTAAGCGTAGTTTTCGTACTTTTCTGCTATCGCGCTAAATATATATATATATATATATATTATATATATATATATATATATATATATTAACACCCTCCACCAGTGTCACGACAGAAGTCAGAGGGAGCCGTGAAGGTACACGTATCCGAGGACCCGAGAATAAGGTCGGCTTGTAGTTCCGAACACAGAGTCACAGAGTATAGCACCAGCGCGCCGCTCGTGCCAACCACCGCTTCGTCGTCGTCGGCACCACACACGGCTGTCGCGCGGCGCTAGGCACGTGGCAATATATATATATATATATATATATATATATATATATATATATATATATATATATATATATATATATTTTTTTTTTTTTTTTTTTC
This sequence comes from Amblyomma maculatum, assembly GCF_055883805.1. Classification (NCBI taxonomy): domain Eukaryota; kingdom Metazoa; phylum Arthropoda; class Arachnida; order Ixodida; family Ixodidae; genus Amblyomma; species Amblyomma maculatum. The sequence goes on from NC_139345.1 coordinate 27,893,853, forward strand.
ATTGATAAGAAATACTTATCCCACATTCAATTGTTTTCCTCTGTTTTACATTTATATAACATGTTCCCAATTTATGTTCTGTTTATATCTACGTCATACTGTATTTCTATGTGCTCTACATTTATATTACATAACAGTTACAGCTTTCACCCGCTGATGTTTGTACTTAATCATTTTTGTTTTGCATGCTTGTAATAGGAGGTCCCCTGTGCAGCCATTGGCTTTGGGACCTCCTCCTGTATTTACCGAAATCTTTGTATTCACTCATTGCGTTGAATAAATTCTGATTCTGATTCTCAAACAACGCACATCGGCTACTAATCTCTCGCGAGTTTGCCAGTATATAGACGCATGCTCGCTAATGCGCTTCCCAATGTCCAAGGAAGCCTGCGGACTCTAGTTGTTCCGCTCAGCAAATGCTCTGGATGCACTACGGCCAGAAAAAGCGCATGACTACAGCCTCCGACTTGGGCTTTGAGCAGCCCATCCTTTGGTCTGGGCGTCTCTAATCAAGGATCGAAAAATAAACATTGAGAAACCTGTTATACAAAGCAGCTAAAAGGAAAAAAAGGAAGTGATATGACAGAGAAAGGGAAGTACATATAATGACAGAAAAAGCACAGAGTAATGTATTTTGCATAGTTAAGCCACTAAGCGCAAGTCATGGCTGCGCTCGCAAGAAGAGACAATTATAGTTACGAGTAAGAGACACAGAACAAACTCCATTTGTTCAGAAGTCAGGCCTTATCGCAATCTTGTTGCAGGGGTACCTCCGCGGTAAACTGTGGTCCCTGTCGATCAGCAAAGCGGCCGCTGGTACAGTTTCTGACGCTAATGAGATGACTGTGAACGATATTGTCGGACCTCTTGCCTTCGGAGACTGCTGGAGCACTGTTTCTTAAATGGGGGCCCGCGAAACCCACGCCTTTAAAAAGAAGAACAAAGGACGAGCGATAGGTCTGGCCTTACTAGACACCGTCTTGCAGGATTAGAAGCACGGAGGTTCAAAGCCAAAAGAGGAGAGAGAGTGCGTCTGCGGCGTTTGTTGATGTAGGCATCGGTGAAACTCGAGCTGTGGCTGCAATAATGCACGAGGATGCAAAGCAAATCGTCTAGGATGCCTGACGAGAGCGGCACGGTGTTGAGAGAAGTCGAATTCTTTCTAGCGGCATATATTAATACCGGCGCCGACGCGTCGCTTCTCCCCTTGACATTTTTCAGAGCCCAGTTTAGTCTTCGACTCAGTCCCAATTCCGCGACCTGGTCCCGGAACTGCGGCAGCAGTCCGCACGCACGCATACCTCAGTAATGGCGTGAGCTGACGCTAGGGTAGGCTGTGTGTAGTCCTGATGACGAGCAGGGTACGAACTACCATGCACGTCTTCTTCTCTCATCCCTCTCCTCTGGTTGCTATTCAATGATCATTTCACTATCTGTGCCGTCAAATAGAATGAAAGTCTAATCATATAGTCAGCTCTCCCATTCGACTGAATCTGCATTCTATAGTGCTTTACGGTTGTTCACCTCTCCGTTTTACTTCCAGCTGCCTCTATCACACTTAAAGTCTTGTCGTGCAGCTAATTAGCCTGTGTACTACTTCCAATTTTTCTAGTGCAGGATAATCCACATTCCTTGGCGCACTGGTTTGCGCAGTTCGCTGCTTTTTGCAATAATTGTTTCTTCCTTCCAAGCGATCATTCGGTAGCGTAAAATCGTTAGCACACATACCGCATTTGATTCCATCTACGCTGTCCGTCTTCTGAGGTAAGCCCTTCATAACAATGTTAAACAAAGGCGCGGAGATGGCAAAACCCTAATTGTGTCCCCTTGTTGGGCACCTTCATTCGTTCCGTCCTCAGGCCTGCAACTGTTGCTGTTTTGTCCGTCAGGAAAGCCTTTCATTCCGTAACATATTCACCTTCCACTTTTCAGTCGGCTCAAGCCTGAAAACACCGCCTCGAAGCTTAAGTTGCCAAAGGCCGTCTTGAGGTCCAGTGCACTACACTGAGTTCTCCGTATTTGGTGATATTGCTGAAGACTTCTTTGGTTTAGCTTATGAAGTAACGTCAGTGACTCAAGATATGAAAGACGACGTAGTACAGGGCTCTGAAAATTTCAAACACCTGGGGCTTTTTAACATGCACTGGCATCGCGCAGCAGACGCGCGCCTAGCATTCCGCCTCCACCCAAAAGAGGCCGCCGCGGCCGGGATTCGGTCCCGTATCCTTGGGCAAAACAGTCGAACGGACTAACTACTGCACTACCGCGGCGGGACGAAGACCCCTTTGAAAAGGAGAAGTACGTCTTGTGATGGACAATTTCAGCCTAAAGCCAAATATAGTCTTCGGCATGAATTGTGCCAACTACGGGATAAAATATACCGAGATTACAAGGTAACTCAAAAGTAAAGAATTCGCAGATCGCATAACGCCCCCTTCACTTGAGCACCAGCGGACTAAGAGACCCTTTAAAGGAAATGTAAAAAATTAAAAAAAAAAATAAAACACTCGTGACCGGCTGCCAACCGGTTGCACTCGTACCGGTAGAGAGGAAAGCGTGCGGCACCAACCGGACCACCGTGATAACAATTGGCGCACCGAGCTTTTCGGCAGATTCGGTGCGAGTCCGTACCGAAAGTCGGAAGTTCTCCAAAACTGGGCACGAAAACAGAGAAAGAACAGAAACAGCCGGAATGGAAAGGTCGACCGGAAGGAAGCTCCGCAGTTGTCCTCGCCGCAAGCCTGCGAACCTCTCGCGAGCCGCTGCTATCAGCATTCATCCTCTCCGACTGTCTTCACTACCCGAGCATTTTCTTTCGCTTCTTGAAGTTTTAAGCGGCGTGCTTCCCGCGCTGCCTTTTAACCTTTGAGGGTAAACAGCGCAAAAAAAGACGAGGACGAACGAAGTACACAAACGAACCTTGCGATCTGTTTTTATCGTCAAAATCATTTCTCGTTCGGTGCCATTTTGCCTCCTCGAGCAGGAAGCTATGAGAACGCCCCAGGACATGTGTGCAGAGCCATCGCGATGGAAACAAAACAAAAGCATGCAAATAAAAGAAAAGTAGCGCCGACACAGGATATACTTGAGAATCGTTTTGTTGAGGATGAAGCAAGAGAAGAAACTAAAGAGTTGCAAGGAAAGGGAAGAAGTCGTCGAGTGAACAGCGGGAGAAGCCTTCCGAGCCCCCACTTGTACGTCCGGAAGAGAGTGTCGACCTCACTGACTGCACGCGGAATGACAGCCGCAGTAACTTCCGGCGCACAAAGGAAGACACCTGGCACACATTGCTCTTCGCATAGAAGCAAGTTACTTTATGATGGTAAGATTAGAACCGAATGAAAGAAAAATAGAACTCAAACAGGAAAGCACAAATCACACACAAAAAAAAAAAAATGAAAAAGACTCGGTGCTCGGCCATTTCAGCCGCCAGGTATTTCCATTAGGTTCAGTAATAAGAACATTTAAATATGTAATTTGAAGTCGCCAATCAGACCTGAAACATTTTAACCAGAGGCAGAGAGTGAAATATTAGCGAAGACGCGCCCCTTGCGTCCTTTAAACTATGACTCATCAGTCATCATTATTTCATTAATCAGCATCGTCATCATCTTTGTCGTCATCGCTGCCGGCTCGTCAGGAACGCTGTTCCCGGCTCTGCGCGACCTAATCCACTGCCGACGCGTCGCGGCAAGCTCATTACCTCTTCTCCTCCTGAGTTCTACTGTCCTCCTCTCTCGCTTATGACTGCACGCTGGCTCTACGTGAAATCGCTGTCTCGTTTTGTCTTTGTTTCCACACAACGAGTTCAAGCAACCGACCTTAGAAAACGAAATGGACTCCCAACGCTAGAAATGCGCCGTAAACTACACCGCCTACAAATGATGTACATACAACGTTGTCAACAACCAGGTCAAAATCAATTTTCGGACTTATATGCATTTCAACGAATACAGGAAAACCAAGGGCAAGCACAGCACGACACTTGTGATAGCGCAGGTAAAACTAATGCCTACGACATTTCATTCTTCAGCTAGAACAATCGCCGAGTGGAACGCCTTACCGAACGAAGTTGCTAGTATGCCATCCGTTCAATCTTTTATAACGGCCGTGACACCTTATCTATGATGCAGCAAGTATTTTTTTTTTTTGTAACAATACTTTATTCTGTTTTGTTTGGATTTTTATATTTTTTTTATTTACATGAACAACAAAGAAACGGTTGATGCAGCATACCAGCTCCGGTTAGTACTGCTTTTACCAGTTCGCAGGAACCATTTGGTCTGGCGATATACAAATCAACATAACAGATACACTACTACGTAACCTCAGAGAAACACTACACAAAATATAAAACAAAGTGCAAGCATCAGGAGAAGTAACGTTGATGAGCGATACAAACTTTTCTTTCTTAGCGTGCATTCTCCAGCGGTTTACAGGAAAGGAAAGATTCCACAGCGCCAACAAATTCGAACTCGCAAATCGACAGACAGGACAGGCGCTGTCCTGTCTGAGTCTATTTGTGAGTTCGTATTTGTTCGCGCTGTGGCATCTTTCCTTTTCTGTGAAATGCACCAAATAATCCCGCAATTGGTTTTACTTGGCTACATCTCCAGCGGCTGGTTGTCAATCGCATGCTTTGCTTCCCAGCCGTTGTATAAAATGCAACTCAGCACTGTTTCGAGAACACTGTATCCCCTCCTGCTCTGACTGAGAAGAGGCAGTATGTAATAAATAAGTAAATAATTAATTAATTACCAATTAGCCTCTTTCGTCGCCTTACTAACCCCGACACAAATGCCTCCTCGTGCCCCTTTTTGCGCTTTGAGGCTCCAAGTAACCACACCCGCTCTCACACAAGCCTGTTGCGCAGCTCCGTGCGCGCACTAGCGAACTGCTGCCTGTTTCTTTGAGATGACGCAGACTGTGGGGAAATTTGGAGTAGACGACAAAGTCATTGCATACGCACACTCCGAAACAGCTCTTTTAGACCAAATGGGCCCTGTAGAGAGGTGATACAGTGCCAAAAGCTGCGTTTGGAAATCCTGGCGGTTTTCTTCTTTCAGTAAATAAATAAAAAAAAAAGCTGTTTTACTCCTAATTATAGCATTCAACGCTTTTCTCGGGTACTTTTAACTCTGCTCTATATGCGGGCACACAAACCTTTACAGTTTACAAGAACGCAAAATTGAAGGATTCATGTTTATGGAGCGCGTAAAGGAACAGTGAATATGAATGTGCAGTTTCGCCTCCACGAAACCCATCCCACGACAGACCGATACGCCGAGAGCGAATCGCATTTATTATTATTATTATTATTATTTTTTTTTTTTTTTTTTTTTTTTTTTTTTTTTTTTTTTTTTTTTTTTCTGTTGGACTCGCTACCTCCGTTCCGCGCTAAAGACACGGGGCTCTCGCATTTTTCTCACCAGCGGGCTAGTCCAAAAAGAACGACGCGGTGGAGCGCGCCTTAACGTTCTTGCCGCGACGTTTCCGCCCGAAAGTGCGGACAGCCAACGGCTGGGACGCAGCCCGACGCGCACATGCGCAAGACAAGTGGTTCGAGCTACCGACAGCTGCACGCGGCGCGCTCCGAATCTATTCCGTTCGAGAGGCACCGTGCGGGCGGCCGCGTATGACGCTGTGCACTGGCGTTGTTTACTAGAAAACTCGTCCGCATGGACACGCGCTTCTGTTCACGCGCGCGCGTACACACGCAGCAATGCACAGCGACGGGCAAGCGTCAGCCGGGCAACATACGGCGAAGCGGGGAAAAATTCTTTCTGCTGGACAGCAAGAAACAGCGAGATGCTTCCGAGAGCTGAATCACACGGCCGCCTGTGTAGTACACGCAGGGAGCCGCTGGCACGAGGAAGGTACGGAGCTTTGGTCACTAGAACGCAAGATTCTAGACAGCGTTGACGCACTTCTAACGGGTCAGCGTTAAACATCCCGCCAGGCGGGAAAACCTCCGTCATCGTAACTGGAAAATCCTGTCAGATCGAGTTGCTTAAATAGGAGTGATAAAAATATATAGAACTTATCATTATGAGGCCAGACGTGGCTAAGAACATCATACACCGCAATTACGCAAAGGAAATTAATTACGCTAAAGAAAAAAATATCGGATGCCTGTTAGAGGAAGCGAACCTCTGACCCTGGGGTGGCGCATCAAAAACGATCAAGGGTTAACAAGCTTTTCAACGTTATTCCTTTTCTCGTGTTATGAACGGACGATCAAAAACATGCGGACGAAGAGAGGTGAAACTGCAGCGATTAAACGCATTCCTGCGTTGAAAACTATACGCGTCATAGAAAATCCGTGCATGACAAATGTAAGTTTGCAGGGAGCATGCTACTCTACATCGGCCGGGAAAAATTAAACGTCCCCTATGTTCACAATTTTCAGCAGTTGACGCGTATACTGACAAATGAAGCGGCACTGTGCCTCCGGGAAAGCATTCACCATGAGCACCCCGCAAACAACATAACACATGCAGCATATGTTACCATATGCGTGCTCGCATGGTGCATGCATTAAATGGCGTTTGCCATGAGTGCAGCACAGCCATTACCTACTGACTTTACGTACCACGAGTACATCCACGAGCAAATAAAATATTTAAAAAATTGAGTTTTTTTTTTGTTTTTGTTTTTTCAGACACACACAACAGCTTGAAAACAGTCGGAGGTACAGGGAGGAGTGTTGCCAGCGCGTCATGTAGAGACGACGCCATTCAGAGAACAAAAGGCGCATTCCTAAATCGCATAGACAATGCAGACAAGAGACACGTCTGGGTCTATATGAAATCCCCCTAACCCTAACGACCTTATTCCATCGACGAAGAAACGCGCCAAGTGAGCGTTGATAACGCGGATCAGGGCGGCGCTCCCGCGCACCGCCTCGGGGGATGCGGACCCGAGGGAAGCGGCCCGCGCATCCAGGGCTGGCGCAGCGTAAACACCATCCACGCGCAGCAAGCCGGGATTTGGGTGCGCAAAAATGCACGAGGCAGAAGCAGCGGAGACGCCACGGACGTGATGCGGAGGAGAGTGGAAATGCGAAATCCGGCCGCCTCCTGTTTGCGCCCGCGCACTGCCTACACTGGACGGCGAAGCGCGCCCGGCTCCATTAGGACCGGCCATGCATCACAAGGTTATGACAAATGACGGACGTCGCCAACGGGGGCAGCGCTCTGCCTCATTTACTTGCGTGCACCGGCTACGCACTGCTTGCTGCCGCTGCCGCCGCCTATCCAGGACGCGTATACGCCATCTACGAGAAGGCCAACAGGGCGCTATTTCTCGGCAGACCAACGGAGTCCACTGACCGAGCGCCCGTACGAAGGCGCGCACGGGAATGGGAAAATGAACATTGCATCAACGCGCACTACACCCGGTCGTGTCACTGGCGACAAGTGCCCTCGATGCGGGTAGTGAACAGAACAATCTATTAACATTGCCAATAACGAGCCTCTGTAGCACGCTTCAGCGCTCAGCGTTGGTGCACGCAATGTGGAATACACCAGGGATCCACCAAGTGGTTCTCTTTCGTCGGTGCTCATGA
>NC_139345.1:27906419-27960543 GCF_055883805.1 Amblyomma maculatum
AAGCCGCCGAAAAGAATGTGAGCAGGCGACCGCGGATAATGCAGCAAAAGTGAAAAGTAACATTCGTATTCACTGTTGCTTCTTTTTTTTTTTTTTTTACCACCTCACGCGCGTATACCTCCGCATTCAATCCTACACATAGCTGCGAATCGACCAGAACGAAGAGTGTCCTCAGCCAGACATGCTATCGCGTCTGGGTTTAGGGTTATGGCGACAGCGCGCCTGCGACAAAGTTTGAGTGTGCAATCCTCAGGGTGGAAATTTCGGATTCCAAGCAAAGTGCAGCTGCCGCGAGTTCAACGCTCATGAATATCGTTTGTTTTTCTACTGTTTTTGTTATCAAAGCGTCGGAAGGGAGGACAGAAATCAAACGATAAACACGACAGACAGCCCCAAATAGAACAAGCACTGGCAACTGTCGTGACTACTGTCAGCGGCTGCCTGCAGCGCCAATTCCGCAAATGGAATCTGGAATGCACACATACCGCACAGGAACCGAGGATTGCCTTCGGCCGCGTTTCGCTTCCACACACACGCACTTTTTCTATCTATCGTTTGTGCCAGTTGCTGCCGCCTGTCTGGCCCTCTTCCTCTCGCGAACGCCTTTTCTGCCGAGAAGATACGCGCCAATTTGAGTGCGGTCGAATCTAGTGCACATGCCCACAGTGCCCTGTTAACAAGCGCTATCGTCTCATCTCGTATGGAAGGTGCGATACGGGAAAAGAACAGGACGCACAGTGTATGCACCGCTTATCAGTGCACGACGAGCTTATGCCTACGGTTGAGACAGGAAATAATGTGGCGGATATTCGCAAAATGCGCGGTCGAGCCAGGAGGCCTCCCGCTTAATCATATCTGTTATCTACAGAGACAAACCAGAGCTCAAGACGTCACGTGAGCTTATCAGCGCCAAAACCAAGCTAAGTGAATGCAGGGCAGACAACAAAGTACGACAACGAGGTAAAATGTATATACAATCCATTTAACCCCAAAATAAGATTATTAGTACTTCCCTCAGCACATTAATAGAAACGTGTGCTGGCTCGGAATACAAATAATCAAAACTTAGTCATTCACTTAACACCAAATCACTGTCTCCGCTAATACTTCAAGGTCATTGGGACTATATAAAACGTGAGTAAACAAACGTGTTTAAGTTTTGTAAACCTAGCTCGTATAGAGTACACTTCTTCCATTTTGTGTCGTCAGAAATAATCAATCGAAATGCTGTCACCAGTCGAAAACAAGAATAGTCGCTTGGATGAGAGAGAGGGAGAGTCGCCTTAGGCTTCGACGACGCCTTTCTAGAGACTTGCAAGGTATTTGCCAATAACTTTGCTAAGGCGCATTAACAGACAGCGGACGCTTGAGCCCTTAAATTCATGGTTGTAAATCGCCAGAAATATACACGTCGTTAAAAACAGACAAGCTGCCCGTATACGTGCGCAGAAACCACATCACCGGAGACGCCAGGCAGTCACTGAGCAATTCCCAAGAACTTTCCAAGTGCAGCCGGCCTGAGACTTACCTGCAAGGGAGAGAGAGAAAAGAGATATATATAGTGCATATTTATAAAATTTAGGAATATTTCAATATGGACGTATTTCAATTAAAGGCTGACTTAGGCTACTTTACAGCAGATTCGCCGAGCTCCAGTATGTCCTAGTAGGTGCTAGGACCTGGCTGTAAGATTCCCAGACCTAATAAGTCTTCAAATGCGAGTAAATACATCGTTTTTTCTGAGAGCGCCCTTGGAATGCCGCGGCATAGCGGGCTTGCACAACAAAGCAGAAGCAAAAAAGGAGGGTCAAAGGGCCACCGGTAGCGCGGCACTTGTTACCAGAGCTGATACGATTAGCCTGCTCTCTTGATCACCCATCCATAACTACAGCGCAAACGACAGGACAGAGATGGAGGGACACCACATAGCGCTGACTCACAACTAAAGTTTTATTGGATGCCAGCAGGTATAAATACCTCCCTGGCGGCCAGAAAGAATACAGTCCACACTTACATGCGTGAATGACATACTAGTATACCAGGCACGTATCACCATGCATATCACATGCGATAGATCACGCTCTGTGCAGTGTGGAAACAGTTAGCTTCGCCCTCGCATAATGGGCGCTGAAAATTAAATTTCCAGAGGACGGTCTTGCCTGACACCCATCAACCCTTGAGAGTAAATAAATAAATAAATAAATAAATAAATAAATAAATAAATAAATAAATAAATAAATAAATAAATAAATAAATAAATAAATAAATAAATAAATAAAAAAGCCCGCCACAAATTAGCAAATATTTTTGCCCAACAAGAGCGCCTTCCAATTAACTTTCCCCGCGGAGCACCAGTGCAGACGGCAAAGCCAGCTTCGGCGAACTACAGCGGGGAGCTCCAAAAGCATTCCCGGCGTTCATCGACACACATTTCACGGCATGACCGAATACCTTTGTCGAATGGTAATCAGTTGCCTTCAAACCTCAAGCGCGAAAAAGAAAAACGACGCGAGCTGTCCCGAGCACAAAAGCGTTCAGCTTCATACTGAGAAAGGAAGATCTGGTAACGGAGATAGTAAAAACGTCAGTATAGGTGACAACACACCTTGTAGCAAGCACGTCCCTACGCCAAATGAAGTATTGAGGATGCAATCGGCCAAAGATTAATTACGATACATGATAACGTGATATCTGAGCGCGCCTTCGTTTTAGACGAAAGCAGTGAACGCGCTGTTGACATTCCTGAAGAATTGAGGACCGAGTTCAAGGCTCTGAACTTCCCGTATGCTTTTGTACCCCAACGGTGATTACTTGCGGACACTTGCGAATATAATTTCACATTCCCATCTTGCTTTTCTTTCGCTCCATTTAATTCGTTCCTCATGTGATGGGTATCCTGCTGGGAGTTGTCTAGCTAATCGCCCTCCCTCTGAACGCAGCTCTTCGGTTATTTTAGTTTTACGGTACGTTGAGGTATAGAATTTTATGGAGACGCGTTTCTATATACATACAGTTATAATGTGCTTTATATTTCCCAATGCGATCAGCCATGAACTGACACTCAGTCATTTCCCAGTTTTAATTTCTATAAAGGCGACAGCGGCACGACATCTTCCGACCCAGATGTCGTGTTACGTCGACCTCGCCACGAGCGGCGCGTGGGCGGCATGGGTCCGTTTCTCCTCAGTACAAACACATTTCACTGCGGAAGATTTCAGCAGGCAGGCAAGTGCGCCGCTAATTCAGAATTCCTTTTTTTTTTTCAGCCGATAGTCGAACACCAGTTCTGGTGTTGAGATACTACCATATCGTTTCCTACATTCGAGAACGTGTACGTGACTGACAAAACAGACCACAGTAGAAATATATCTAGCGACTTAAGCTCGCGCCCAACACTTACTCAAACACGAACCACCGTGCAAGAAAAATCCCCGCACGAAACATCGCGATTTAAGCATATGCCATGCATTTCCTGTTAAAGCAGTCTAACAGTGCTTCATCGTCTTCTCACTGAACCTCTGCATAGCAGCTGCAAAGTTCTACATTCATTTTACGACTGCAGGCATTTAGCGTTTTTTTTTTTTTTTTTTTTTTTTTTTTTTTGCGCGCAACGCAAAACGAAAGGCGAATGCATCGCACACAGCACTGCTCTCATAATGGAAACTCGTGTTCACTAAAACTTTCCTGAACACCATGCCGTCCTCGAGGTCGTCCATATGGCGCCACCACTGTCCTCGGCCACAGCATCGTCGCCAGAGATGAAAGCCGCTAACGAGCTGCGCACGCTTTCTCTGCGGACGGTGTCGCTGCGAGAGAGAGAGCCCGCTACGCGAGCCGGAAAGCGGTCGGAAACGGTAATCGAAGGAGCGCCGGGCTGCATCGACGCGAGCGCGGGGGTCATCGCGTCTCGCCATTCAGGCGTCCATTGACTCGGCGGGACAAAAGTAGATGCCGCCAGCGATGACGGAGGAAACGGAACACCGCTTCCCGGCAGAAGAAGGCGCACTGGGCAGCCCGTGGATACGGGGCACGCGTCCCGAGTCACACAAAGCGATCGAAAGATCGAACCGCACATCGGCTCCGTGTCATCGACTGGTAAGGAGGCGGAGCAATGAGGACGAACCCCCGCGTATCGAGAGATTTCAGCGACGCAAGACAGCGAGCGATGGCTCGGCTGGCGCGTGGCACGTGACATGCTCACGAGAACCGTGCAACCGACACGGGAAGCGAACAAGACGGGAGCGCACTAGGCGGAATTCGCGATAACAACCAGTGTGCGATTAGCGCTATTCGATACACTCTAGTCAGCCCGCTGTAAGTGAACACAACCCTAACTTCAGGCATTTCGATTAAGAAGCGTTTCATACACTGGCACCACACTCGTACACTACACGGCCGCGCCTACATGTAGCAGGTGCAGTACACACAGATATCTGCAAATTCTCCTCAACTGCATTCGCTACACTTTAACAGTTATATGTCGGCTCCAAGCTGGTTCTCGTTTGTGTAGCGCTTTTTTTTTTTTTTTTCAATGATCTAGAGCGTGATACCTTCGAACATTGATTATGTTGCGCATTGCATCCACCAGAGAGCACGTCTGTCCCCGCTCTGTCTCTTTGACGTGTGTATGAGCGCCCTCTCACTAGGGCTGCATGAAGATTTAAAAATTTCGAATGGCGAACCGAGGGAAGGAATAGGGTAGACACTGAGGCGGGAATTTGTTGCATCTATATCGGCCTCCTAAGCAACTGTTTTCTGAATCGAATAATTTGACGACTTTAGATATGCTCTTGTTCATTTCGCGGAATTAATCTAACAGGGCGCGTTGAAAATTTTCGAAACCGATAAAAGAATGCTAATTAAAATCCGAAATAGTTTTTGAATATATAGCACTAAGTTTGACTAGGGCTCGCCGCAGTTTGACACTGCCAAATCAGGGCCCGCTCCGACGACGCACAGTAGGCTGCCGCCATCGGTTTGCGGGGAATGGAGGGTTCAGCTCAGTTCAGATTCACGATGCTGACCGCCAAGATTGAGCGGCGCGGAACTGCCGGGCAGGTTTAGCGAACAGCTTTCTTGATGTTTGATTTCAGAGGTCACGGTTCTCGCGCCTCTCATCTACCGAGATGCACGTGGCACCAATTGATTCGCTGTCACGTTATCAATATCGAATGGTAATTGTCTGATACAAATGTCTGTGTGTTATAGACAATACACTGGCCCTGTGCTGTGCACCCGTAGTGACGTTTTTTACAGCCACACTTAAATCTTCAAAAGTTATTGCCCCGTACCACCACGCCACTGTTATCGCGTTGATGTCTCGCATAGTTCGCTTTGTGCAAATATTCGCACAGGTTACAAGTATCAAATTATATGCAAGACGTTTGCTTGTATTCTACTCAGTTTCATCACTATTTGATTCGTACGTGGTTCGGTTTTGAAAAAGTACTAATCGTACGCCCCCACCTTTGTAGCCACCGTGCGCTAGATTCCTGACAGGCGCAGTGTTTGTTCACAAAAACGATTAGCGTTGGCAGCCCAACATAGATATTCAACAGCAAAACTTTCCTACGCATCTCTTTTTACGGCCACCACATATGCAATTCGATAAAATGCCTCGAGATACTATGCATGCGATCCAGCACGGAGCAACGCAAGAGACAGCATCCACGATGCGCTAATCTAGCTTTCATCTAGCCAGCCTGTACAACACCGCTGAAGCAGCACTGCGGGAAACGTCAGGATGCAGTTGGCTCCGTATGTAATAAAACCGCCAAGGAATTACAGCACAGAAGACGACGAAGCACACACGGCCCTCAAAACCCATAAAGCTATAAGAGCGTGGCACTCGATCGTCCGAGAAGCGGCGCCGCTCGAAACTGGAGCTTCGCGAAGGGACCGGCCAGGAGGAAGAACGAGAGAGCGAAACACGGACAGCAGAAGAACAACGCTTCAACGGACGTTCCAAATCGCAGAAAAGCCGACCCCGCCGCCGCAGTAGCGGAAGAGGGCCTGGCTATTTTTTTGTGCGCTGTCTTGTCGATGTTGAGAACCGACTACGAGGCCAATTCCGGGGCTTTTATCGAAAGCGCACTCAGTCGGAAAAAAAAAAAAAAAAAAAAGAGGGAAAAGCACGAGCAGGGTCGAGAAAGTGCCTCCTTATTCCGAGTGTGCTGTGCCTGAGGTTCGAAAAGCCGCAAATCTCTTCTTTCTTCCACCACAGGCCGATTACTGCCGCCCCCTTTATTCCTCACTCGCTATTTTTTTATTTTTTTTTGCAATTCCTTTCTGCCCAACTTCTGCCCAGTATTATCTTGTCCTCCCCATCCCGATGCTTCTACGCCAATGACCAAGCCAGACTTGACCGAGGAAGCGGGATTACGCTTTACGATTACAAGATGCCATCGAAGTTACCGTGGGACCAGTTTTTCATATGGCTTTCAATTTTATATACAAGGTTACGAGGAATTGAGTTCAGCGAAGGATTGGGAAAGAAAAAAAAAAAGAAAAAAAAAAGCTGAGGCCGCAACACCTCTAAAACAGGCTCGGCGTTGTATGACCGAGATAACCCCGAGGTTTCCTGCCCCAAAGTATCTGCGAACGCGGAACACGCCGAATTCTCATATCTGAATGTTCCGGCATAATACTGCACGCTCGTATAAGGATGAACTAAGCACTATTTTCTCATACGACCGTTTCTGCAGCTAAATCGTAATTTCTAGTCAACCGCTACCAAAGTTATTACGTCGGCCTATTCCGAAGAAGAAATTCGCAGTCCTCCCATACCATGCTTGTTCCGAAGCAAAGCGTCTATGTTATCGCAGTCCAAAGGAGTATCACATTATGAGTATTACATTATCCCGAAAGTGAGCAGATGTTTGGCCCTACTCTGTCCATTGGAAAGGACTTTCACGAGTGCCGAAGGAGCCACACTGCACAGTATCCAGACTATTTGGGTTGGCTGTTTGTCCTAGCATCGGTCTTGTTTTGTGTTTCGGCACTTGAACACTTATCCGCTGCCGGCGACCACCAGCATTTGACAATAAGTTTCGCCGGTAGATAAGTGAACAACAGTATTTTAAATTGCGAACCAGCTTAAAAATATCTCCGAATGGGAAAAAAACGTAAGGCGTTTCAGAAACTATACCCAAAACAACTGCGGCCCAACTTATGGCGCCAAAGGTATAAGTACGCCATTAGAAATAAAAGAAGAAAGAAAAACAAATGCCACAGCAAGCGAAGTGCAAGTGCCGTCTTCACCGGCTGCTGCAAAAGTGAGACACGGTTCCCCAAAGTGAAGTCGTCGACGCTAAAAGATGTTCTCCTCCGTCCGCCTTACGGAAATAAACATCGTCGCTCGGAGTAGGTTCGCACCAGGGACCAGCGACGATGAATACCGTCCGGTCGCAGAGTCGTGCAGAGAGACCCGACTGCCAAGGCGGGTGCCCGAGCGTACCACGCGCATAAAGTGAGCGGCACGGCGACAGCCTCGGCGCAAACCAAACAGACCGCGAGGCCGGAGCGAGATAACGGTTTTGCCGTTCTCGGTGCATCTGCCACGGGGGTCGCCCAAAGGCATTGTATTTTGTTTCTCCTTCCTTCCGTGGCGCATGCGGAGCGGGGCAGCGAAAACCGCGCCCGCCCGCCTTTGGAAACACAAAGGGGAGGAAGCCAGCGGCGCGGAAATGCGCATCGCGATTCATTTTTCCCAGCAAACGCGCGTATGTCTAGCAGCAGCAAAAGCGCGTCGTCCGCGCGGATGAGGAGCGAGGGCGGCCGAGGAGACAGTGAATGAGGGTGGCGTGGGCGGCAACTGCGCCGCCGAAGCCATCGCATAGAGAAGCATACTTCGTCGGGAGTCCGAAGAATATCGGAGACGTCGAAACAGCGGAAAGGGGGCGCTGCGAAATGCGTGGCTTCTGCACGGATTAAAGAGGCACTGAAGAAGAAAAACAATTGCGCACGTGTGGTCTATAGATGGACCTTTGCAACGGGCGAGAGAGCTGTCGAAACGCCTTCTCTCTGGAATGCCGCAAGCCGGTTCCGCTGCCGCGGCCACCATGCTAGCGTGAATTGCACGTGATAGCCTATAATATGGCAAGCCCAATGAGCCCTTATTATAAGACTAACTGACTAGAGTGGTGGAAGATTTATAAATTTTCTCAGCCAAAAATTGCTATTTTTCTGCCGGACAAACGTGACCGTTCGCATAAGAACAGAGAAGTAACTTTTACTAAAGCAGTACTAACAATTAGTGGCCCTCAGAGTCCCATTAAGGAACTTAAAACGACAATTTTAGTGAGAGTGTGCACGTGAAGAGATGCAGCTGCCATGAATGCAAACTGCGCTCGGAAATTTGAAAATGATTACAGGCTGAACACGTCATCTTCATGATAAAGCAATTTGGACTTACTGGCGAAGACGGGAGAATATTAAAACAAGAAACACTCCACACGTGAGGGGCGGCAGCCAAGTTCTCGCGGTGGCCCGTGCACATGCACGCTCGCCCTTCTCCTGCAGCCGCAGGGACTACTACTGAGAGAGAATGCAAGAGAAAGTCTAGCACGGAATCGGATCGGCTCTATCACAGGGTCGGAGAGCTGTAACAAGCCCACAAGCCCATCACAGCAAGCGCCCGCGCTCTCGCGTACGTCATATACATTGTTCCGGCTGCACCCTTGTACAAGGCAATAATTTCTTCTCCTTCCCCGGGCGTCAAAGGAAATTCGCTTTTGCCTAGCTGTCTCCTAAAGCGCCAATGCTGCGGGCCGCCGAAACACGGCGGGGAAGAACACCTGGCGCCTACTTCCGAGGATTCTTGAGCCAAGATCTCCAGGAGGCATCCCATAGAGGACGGGAAGACGTACAGTCAACAAGAGAAAGTGCGTAGTCCCCTTAAACAGCTGCCGGGGTGGCGGACCGGGGCACCACTGTCCACTGCTACCTTTTAAAAGTTCCTCTTTTACGGGCTATGACCACTCGAGCGCTCCTACGGATTTCACGATTAATTCCACTCTAGGCATCCCTGAAAGGCTTGTTTAGCCGCTCCTTAATGCCTTCCAGCGTGTTCACTGGTGGATGCCGAACACCTTGTGTTCTGCGTGCGCTACAGCAGCCTTGCGCAGAGACAGAATTGGGAAAGAAAGCATAGCACGTTCATGCCCCTGTCAAGCGCCAACGGCAGCTGCTTTGTGCTCGCGATGGGATGTGGTTTTTGACCGAAGCGGTGGCCTTGTAGCAGAGTATCCACCTCGCATTCGGGAGGTACCAGGTTCGATCCCCGGTGCCGCCAAGTACCCACTGGTTATCAATGGGTACAAGCTTTTCCCCGGCATGGTGCTCGACTCTTCTGGTGTAAAATGCTTGGGAAAGGGGTCATTGACCAAAAACGTTTGAGTGAAGGGCAAGTCCAAACAGTCCCTGTTTATACCGAATGGTGCCCTTATGGTTGAGAATTCCCCTGACAGTAAGTACCCGGTTCGATTCCCGGTGCCGCCCCATACCCGCCGGATTTTCAGTGGGTACAAGATTTCCCAGGTCTGATGATCGGCTTTTCTGGTGCGAAATGCTTGAGAAAGGGACTGTGAACCGTTTGGGCTTGGGCACATCCAAAGAATCCTTTTTAAAGAAGGGCCACCTAATGGGCTTCTGAAACAGCAGTTACCCATGCCTGTGCACCTGCTTGCTCTCGAGCAGAGCTTCCGGAGTAAGCTTCTTGAGTTGATTGCAAAATTCTCTCTCTCTCTATATATATATATATATTATATATATATATATATATATATATATATATATATATATATATATATATATATATATATATATATATATATATATATATATATATATATATATATATATATATATATATATATATATATATATATATATATATATATATATATATATATATATATATATATATATGCGAACTAGCCTCTCCAAGCAGGAAAGGTTGCCACGCATTGATTCACCGCAGACATCGAAGCTTCTGGCGGAGGGTGAGTTTTCTCACTCCTCGTGACCTGCAGAGTGGTACAGCGTCGGCCAATAAGTGGACATTTACCTTAGGACAACAACGACTACAACACCGAGGCGGTCTGAACACCTTGGGCGGGCTCGAGCGCATAGCGGGGCCGCTGCAGCAGCCAGGAGCGCAACGCGATCCGATCCAACGCGGCCCCGCGAAAGCGGCTGCTGGGCGCGTCCAGAGAAGTGCCTGGAGCAGATACGTGACAGGTCAGCGGGAGAGACTCGCGTGGAGCTCACGCGATACGCGGGGAAGGAGGAAAAGGCGACACGCGGCGCTTGCACACGGCCCCGAACAACGAGGGTGCCGCCCGCGTCAATTATGCATCCCGCGCAGCCGAGACACTACGCCAGAATCGTCGGGCGCGCGTCCAGCCACTTGGGGACGGCACGTATCTGCGGCGAGAAAGGGAAGCGAGGGGAAATCCAGTGACGACGCCCATTTGTTCTACCTGGCCGTCATTGAGCCAGAGGACGATGCCGCATCACTAGCGTGAATGCTTGCAGTTCCTCTGCAATATCTGCGCTTTGCCTTAAAATAAGCTCCTCGCGTTGAAATAACAACAGAAAGTAAATAAAAGAGGCAACAACGAGGGATGGGGAGGATTTGCAAACGATATGGTCAAAATCAACAAGCCTTGCTTTGGCACATGCAAGCTGGTATTGCTTGGCCACTGGAATAAATCATCTGTTTCCGTTCTCCACTTTTTATTGATAATAGTTGCAAGTTCCACTGGTCTATCTGCCGCTGCTGCTCCACTGACTATGCAATTCGCCCTCTGTGTTCTCGCAGAATTGGAGCTTCAAAAACGAGCACAAAGAATAACAAAAAAAGGCATTTCAGTCACAGGTAACTTCTTGTGAAGGCAATATATGCAATATAAAATAATTTTATCCTATATTTTTGCACAGATTCAGTAAGTGTGGGGTTTCTCTTTGCAGCCTGCAACACGGTGTCCTTTTGTAAGATGAAAGGGATTAGGTACAGAAGATCTAAATAGTCGGTGAGCATAACATCATCCCAGGAAAAACTGCGAGACACTCAACGAGACAAAAAAGGTATAAAAGCAGGCGAAAAATGTAGCACACAAGAGCATGGAAACGAGACAGTGTGCACAAAGGTCATGTGCAGGAAAAGTGCGCTGACAACGTAGGTGAAACGGGTGGGATTTCAGAGGCAGAAAGGAGGCCCTCGGACTCCGTGAAAGCCCTAGACACAGGCGCACGCATCGAGACCGACACAAGTAGCTCGTGGCGCTGTGTGAGCGAAAGCTTGAAATGTTAACTCGCCCAGAAGCTGGTTTTAAGCGAGTAATCATTCAATAGAGAATGACAGTACGGCTTCGGACAACGAGCCAGTAAGCTAACAAAAAAAATTAATAACAAAAAAAAAAGAGATAATAAACGCCGGCGAAACGTTCCGCGGGTGAGAGAACAGTGTCGGGCAACGGCCCAAATAGTGACGCGAATACAGGACATGGAGAAAAAGGAGCAAAGGGAAGTGGTTGGGGCGAGGCAGGGAGGGCGGCGAGAAAAGGGTAAAAAGGACGCGTAGCGGAATAATTCACGCGGGCCTTAAACGAGACTGTTCATTATTAAGGAGCGCTAAACGTCGTCGCCTGTGCTCGAGATGCTTTCGAAGGAAGAAAGGAGCCACACACGCCGGGACCGCCGTTAACTGCCTCCTTGTAAGCAATGAGTACAAGGCAGCCGGCGGCCGCAGCTGTAATTATTGCCCCTCTGAGCAGTCCAATAGAAGGCCACCACTCAGTCGATGGTTGCGCTGCACCGCGCTCCTTATGCTTCCCTCCGTGCACTTCTGCTTCCTCCGCGCATTCCTCGGTGCCCGGCATAAATGCCAGGAGGAGCGCCTGCGAGCTCGCGGACGGCTGCACGTACAGAACGCGCTCGTGCAGGAAAAAAAAAAAAGGGGGGGGGGGGGGGGGGAATAAAAATAAGAGGGAGAGCTTCGAACGACGTGGCGGCCTTAAGCACGCGTGCCTTATGACGAGACACGAGGCGCGCTCCGACGTGCTCTCTTGAAACGCCAGTTAACGAGCTAAACTGCAAACCCAGCCCAAAAATGAAGCCAAAGATAAAATGTCTCCTCTCACCATCTGTGGCTGTAAAAATACGTAAGAAATTTAACTTCATCGCACCCGTCACCCGGCACGTGCCCTTTTGCTGCAGTCGCTGTTTACACGAAGGCGACAGATGGGCTGTCTGTGCAGGCCCGGAGCGCGGTCTACTACGTCGCCATGCTTTGCAATTGCGTAACGGGCCAAGGCAGCCTCCCAGAGACGTGGTGGGGGAAGCTCGCGCAGGGCCCATTGTTGCGCGGAAGATTAATGACGCGTCCCCCTCCGGCCCAGCTGCGCTGCCGTCAGGTGAGCGGCCGGCAGTGACTTTCGGGAGATAAGAAGGTCCATATATAAGGATATGCCGGATCATGCCTAGAGGGCGACACTCCTCACTCCGGAAGGCGCGCGCGCGCATTAAGACAGATTCCCCGCGGATTTTAATTACAAAGCGCGCAGTATAGTGCACGTCAGCTCCCCCTTCCTCCGGACGGCGAGGCCCTCGACGGGGAGCGTGACAAACGGCGCCGGTGTAAGCGAGCCATTCATCTTTTCGGAGGCGATGCCCTCGACTTCTTCCTTCCACTCCGGGACGAAACGACACACGTTGTTTTAAATTCGAGCCTCCGAGGCCTCTTTCCTCCGGCGGCCGATAAGAGCTACCCAAAATAGACCCGCATAATCGGGTCCGCAGAAGAAGAGACGCAGATTTCATTTCTATCTGCGGTAAATAAGCGCCCTGTCCCGGCTCAATGGAGGGCGCCACGGAAGCCGTAGCGTAAAATTCGCGCTCTTCGTATTGCTGCAATGGAGTGGCGGCGCCAAATATGTATACGAATCCTACAAGGTTCCCCCGGAATAAGGCTCTTGCTCTTTGCGTGGGGTATGCATTGCACGAACGGCAGTCGTGGGATGGCCAGTTTTTAGAAACGCGGTCAAAGCGCCCTGGGAAAGACAGCACACTCCCGCGTTAAACGAACTGTTTCCATTGTTCGATCTCAACGCAATAATTAGGGCCCATCACCTCTTTTCTTTTTTTTTTTTTTTTCTGTCGTTTCAGATTGAATTCGGCTGCACCTAAGTCCCTCTGGGAGACAAACAGGCTGCTGGATGAGCATCCGTATACATTCTTGCCGAAACCCACCAGTGTTCACGCACGTGAACTGAAAAGCGTCTCAAAAGAACACGCGGGATTTAGAAACACAAAAAGATCTTGCCATCGCTTCCAAGAGTCGCTGGGTGGGAGGGGGACTACCCGTTGTAATCTTACCAACGTAGTGACTAATATCACTAACGCAGGCTGCTAGCGAAACGGAGGGAAGTAGGGCGGATGCAGAATTCCTCCACTATCTATATGCCGAGGAAAACCCTGAAGTACGCCCTGGCACCCTTACATATTGTTCCTCAAAGGCCCCTCGTGGGACATTACATGAAGGCACATTGCATTTCTGCGGGACATCATATCACTGAAACTAAGCCGCGACAGGGCCCATGTTAAGAGCCACCAATTGGTAATTTCGTATTCCGGAGCAGGCACATAACGCTCTCGTGATCACACCTCCCGAGGTTTTGTGGCGTGGGTCTCAAAACGGAGGTGCAAGAACCTGGCCACAGAAACGACTCGCAACGACTCCGATACCACGTCTATGCGCTCTTCGGGGACGTAGCTCAAATTTTGGGAAGCCACAACGCCAAGCCCTTTCGAAGGCAATAAACTGAGGAAGGAGCCTTTCTTGCTCGGTTGACGCGGTCGTGGAGTCTGGTCTAAACGGTCACGCGTCGACCACCCGCGAAGACTGCATGCGCGTAGCACGTCTGGTGTCGAGCCACGAGCCAGACTCAAGTTCACGGTGACAGGTGCTGGCCGCGTGGGACACGCGGCTCGTCTCGCACTCCCGCGTGCCGCTAAAAATACTGGAGTCAATGCCACGCAGATAGAGAGACGGCGCAGGCAACGAACTCCCTTCTTGTGGCAACATCAAAGGAACCCTCTGAGAGAGTCACCCTGGCTGCGAGCGTTGCCCCAGCCGGCGGCGGAGTGCTTGCCCGCAGGAAGCAGCTGCCAAGCGGCTTCCGTAGCATCTCCGAAGTAGCAGCAAAATCTGGGTGGCATGGCTCGAAAGCGCAGTCACGAAAAAAAAAAAGAAAAAGAAGAATGCATAATTCATATCGCGGGCCCAAGGATTTGCAATGTCACCTCGTTCTCCCGACGCACGAGTGGCAAGCTTTACAAGCTACCTTGCTTGCTCGCATTTGATGTGCGCAACGGAAGCAGTAAGAAAAACCTCTTATGGATACTGGATGCGCTGCGCTTGTTAGAAGTGAATAATAAAAAAGGAACTTGTTATAACAAGGGTTCTACAAGCGCTATACCCCGTCATAAGACACTTGCCTTGCTAATTAACAAGGGGACAGATTAAAAAGAATGATTAATGACGACAGCAAATGCGTAAAGACAGCCCCCCCCCCCCCCCCCCCCAAAAAAAAAAAAATGAAGAAAAAAAAGGAATTATTATGCACAAGACTAAGGTAATGTTCAACAGCCTCGGAAAGGAAAAGCAGTTTAGATTAGGTGGCGAAGCACTGGAAGTGGTGGGCAAGTATTTCTACTTAGGAGAGGTAGTCACCGCAGATCCGGATGACAAAAGCGAACTAACTAGGAGAATAAGATTGGCATGGAGTCCGTTTGGCGAGTACTCGCAAGTCATTACTAGCAGCTTACCGGTATCGCTCAAGGGGAAACTATACAACAGTTGCATCTTACCGGTACTCACCTATGGGGCTGAGACGTGAAGGCTAACTAATGAAGTTCAGGACAACGAAGAATTATATGGAACGAAAAATGGTAGGTTGTAACGTTAATAGATAGGAAGCGTGAAGTGTGGCCAGAAAAATAATTCGTGTTAATGGCATTCTAGGGGAAATCAAGAAGAAATGGGAATGGGCAGGGCATGAGTAGGGCTAAGAGAGGATAACGATGATATCTAAGGGTAATAAATTGGATTCCAAGCGAAAGAAAGCGCAGCGGGGGGCGGCAGAAATGAAGTTAAGATATTCGCAGGTGTCAAGTGGATGCAGCTAGCACAGGACCACAAAATTCAGCCGGTTGAGTACATAACCGCGATCGCAGTTCCTAAAAAAGTCGGCCCCACTCCCTCCGGTAAGCATTCAGCTTGAACGTTCACTGCCTCAAGGTCATGTATGATGGCGTACATGTCAAGCTGGGCTCGTCGCTTTGTGCAGCAGGTCACCACCACCACCACTGTCTTCGTCGTCCCAGCTACGTCCACTGCTAGATATCATTTATTCACTGCTCTGTTACTCTATCCTATTACTAAACGAAATATTTCTCACACCGATGTTTTAGCAGATCTATAAAAAGGACAATGTAGGCAAATTCACTATTACCTGCGGTTAACCCTCAGAATATTTATATCGACCCTATTATCACATTTCTCATCCTATGTGGTGATGGTCTAGGGAAAACTGGCAGCTCTTTAGAACGCACAAAAGTACAGAAACGAACGTACACGCAACTGCAATTGCGCGGGAAAAGGTTATAGTAGCCTCACTAGCCCCGTTAGCAGGCGTAAGCTTTTATGTAATAAGCGCTCATAGCGACTTCTCAAAAAGGTAGCGTCACTAAGCGTGCTATAAGTGTTACTGGGTGGGGCAACGTCATCGTGCAGCAAATCGGTGGCTACTTAGGTGTTCTACACTTTCATTCCCGGCTCTTTCCAGCACCGCATTTTAAATAACTTAGCAAACACGCGATGGATAGCAGCTGAGAGGCTGTGTTACTATGCCTGCAGCCCCTTCATTCTATTACCGTATTTACTCGATTCTGAGCCTCCCTTTTTTCCCGATCACAATGCAAAAAGTGAGGGGGGTGCTTAGATTTGAAAAATATATATAAATACTTGGCGCATTTCTCCGTACCAGATCGACGGTGTTCTCATGTCGAGTGCCTTTTTCGAAAACCAGCCAGCTCCCTCGGTTGACTGATGTCTAAAATTGCTGCAATACCATTAGCGTTCCCCTTAACAGCACAATAGCAAGCACCGGTCAATGAGAATCGCCTTGTGTATTCGCCCCATCCTACACCTCATCAATAACTGAAAGTTAGCATTTTTCCGGTGTGCTTGAATCCATGACGCACTGCGTACACGCGGAATGGCAACAGCATCAACGATCTCAATTGGGCGCGCCACCGAACACAACCAAGTCAGACAACCCACACGTTGCCGTGTCGCTGACTCCCGGACAGCGATTATGCAACGAAAGAGGGGTCGCAGGGGCGCAAAAATAAGCCCCTCGAGCCAAGAGCAACACCGGTCGGGCAAACTGTCATCGCGGAGAAGTGAACCGGGTGGTGTTGCACGCAGCGCTGTTGACATTTCGCCGTCAGTCGTTGGCCCCCTCCGGCCCAGACAGCGTGTCGAAAGCGGCCGCCACTCGTCAGCATTTCTTTCCCACCTCGGCACCGGCGCGAGCTAGTGGCGTGCGCCCCGTTAAGCGTGCATTTCAATGGGCCACTTTAATGCGATCGTCTACTCGGTAAAGTAAAAAAAGTAAACACAGCCGCCTGAGCTGACTTGAAACAGCCCGTAAAATATCTTGCTGTTGATAGGAGGCGTCAGTATGAAATGCACCGCTGAGAATGCCGAGTGCAGGCGAGTCGTAGAAGGCGCTGGTCGTCGTACACTGATATACACGAAGCCATTTGGCTGCTAACAGCAAAGCTGTCTTCGTCTGCATGTGTTATTTGAACCATACAGCGCGCATGTGGTCTCCTTAGCTTTTTTCGCGACTTGGACTCACTTTTCGTGCACGCAATATTACACACGCGGAAGAGGTTGCCATCGCGCTAGACGCCACAGATCAAGACTCACGGGTCATTATCACCGACTCGAGGGGTGCTAATACGGACAGAGGTGATACCGCACATCGCCAGCAAAGTTTTGCAAAACAGCGACAGGCTCACACTGGCTTCGAGGAAAACTCGTTCCCTCGTTCCTCACCGATCCGGACCTCGAACCCAATGCCGCCTATACTTTCAAATCACTTAATTCTACTAATCCGGCCATTCCATCTATCCTAACTCTCTTGCAAAGGCGTCACAAAGGCGGAAGAGCGCACTCTCCTTCGCCTTTACAGCAAAACTTTAACGTGTCCGACAGTACACTAAAATAATTTGACCCCGATTGCATGGATTAACGCCCGCACTGTGAGAAAAAGTCCTCTGGCATTTTCAACATGGTGTGGGCACGTCAAAAAAAAAAAAAAAAAAAAAAAAAAGCCAAATCTATTCCCCCCTACCCAACCCTTCCCGGGAGAATTGCGAGGCAGTCATGTTCGGCTGTTTTGACACGACGGCCCAACGGGCCTTGGTCGGGTGGGCCCGGGCCGCGACCAACGCCAACAGACTACCGTAAGAGGAGCCCACCTATAGTCACTGTAACGGCAAGCCCCTAAAGGGCAGCTCACGTATCCTTCCTGCTGAAAACTGAGAAATATATATATCGTTCATTCATCCAACAGCCTCCGTCACGAGCTGATTTTCGTAACAGAACAGCTTACTCAATTTTCTTCGCTGCTTTTGGTGCTTTACGTGCCACTACCGTCACAGCTCTCAGCCGCTTCTACTTTCAATGCACGCATGAACTTCACTGCCTGCATTCCTCGGCTTCGCCAATGTGGCCGCGAAGCCTCTTTCGAGCTGCATCACGGAAATATATATATATATAGTCGTGCTTAGCCTGTAGGAGAAACCCTCATAAACGAGGACGGACACAGAAGTGAGAGGACATAATCGGTGTAAGCAAGTGTTAACTAAATTTGCCTGAAAAAAAAACACACGAATTATCGCATGGGAAACGTCTAAAAAAATATAAAGCAAGCGAAAATGTGTCACACATAAAGATGAATTAAGCACAACCCACCAGCAGTGACAAGTTGGAGGAGATACGCCGCAAAGTCTACAAGAAGGAACCCCACAAAAACGTCGTTGCAAATATGTTATGGAAACAAAGAAAAGCCCAAGCGAAAAAAAAAAAGAAGTCGTTATTGTTGCTAGAACATGTTACGGGCGGCAGCCTCGTCAAGTATTGATAAACCATGTGGCACAAATGTCTAAGCATAGTGCTGTACAGCTGATTTCCCATCTTCCAATGTACTTCACTGTGCCTGTGCGCGTTTAACGGGACGCTAAGTATATTTAGATGGGCGGCACTAACGTCCACGTCACGCCAACGCATACAGCTGCTGTAGACACCCACATTTCGCAATTTCGTGAACGGTTCGTCAGAGCACCCAAAACTCTGCTCAACTGCCCCTTCACGCAAGCAGCTTCTACCGCGCTGTGCTCGATTGCGCCGAACAATGCTAGATCGTCTGCATTTTGAGATCATTATATATGATGTGGAAACTTCGAATGATTACTCTGCTGAATACTCTGCAGGTGCTCTAAGTAAAGCGCGAAGTGACGATAATAAACACCCTTTTTTAAAGAGGAAAGGATGACCACGTATTATGAAGGATAACCATGTGGGTGGAGCGGTTACCGTAGGAGAAAAAAATTTTCCTTTGCAGACAAATGAGTCATCGTTAACGCGTTCTAAATGTTAGACGAGAAAACTGTGCCGGACACAGTCAACGTCTTCGCAAGGACAACTGGAATATTACCACTTATTTATGGGAGTCGGTACAAATCTAAAACCATATGGAAAATGTGCAGGCTATCATGACTGGAACAAGCTCATCAGGTCTCACCTCTATCGGCACTGCAAAATGTAGCTGATCCGCGAAGACTTTCGCAAATATATTCTCTTGGCAACTGCATGATAACGCTTACACAAACCAAAGCCTGCCAACTATAAGCTACTCAGAGTATGAGGTGAAACTGGCGAGAGACACTGAATACCAGCAGCCCTGTATCGTTCTTCTCAACGTGTTGAAGCTTACATTTCACACCTCCTCTGCGTACAAGCCAGGAATCTCACAGTAAAGATCGTAAACGTTACAAAAGGTTTCAGTACCCGAAATCATTCAGCTTTTCGAAAGTAGGGCCTTATGGAATCATTATCAATAGCTATATGCTTCACATTTCCTGTTTAAACATCCCGCAAGCTGCAAGTAAACTCGTTCTCCTGGTGAAAGAAGAAACAAGACAAGGCCAAATTTACGAACACTGTCTAAAAATGCTCGTGGCCATTAAGATTGCAAACAGCCCATGGAGGTACAGGAACTCGGTACGGGTGCGTTAGCCAATAGACACAAAAATTTAGGTGCACATAACCTTCGCCTTCAAGGGTATGCTATGACAGCGTTAACGGCTCCAATCTGCCCTTGCGAATCCACGTTGTCGTAGATTTCGTTTGCAACTCGCTTAATCACTATTCACGTTTTTTGTGCCTCTGCTATTTCGCATCTACTCATTTGCACACAGTCGTAAGCTGCCAAATTATATGAAAGCACCGAATATACTTATGGATCCAAGGCAGGCCCGGGAAGGCACATTAGTCCTTTTTCCAGAGTCGCCGTACTTCTCCTAAATCAGAGTGCAGTGTACGCTCTCTGCAGAAGTGGATACGTGCGCTCATCCTACTACGAAACTTACATTATGAAAACTGAGGCACAGCATTCTTTATTTTTGCTTTTGAACACATACGTACATGCTTCACTTGAGACTCGCGGCGGCTGCCTGCGTGCATTTCCAAATGGCTGCAGTAATTCGCAAATAACTGCCACGTTAGAGTTGGCCCGGCTCACCAGACGATGAAACAATCCAGGAAGCAGCTGCACACCGGAGGAAACCTCCGCTCGGACGCAATTTCATGCCACGCGGGATGGGAATTACGGCCTGTCGTATTTTCCCCTCGCTGCCGGCGAAGCGCGCCGTGAATACGGTGAGAGCTGACGTTTTCGTTTCGTTCCTCTCACGGGCGAATAATCCAGATGACATTCGCTCGAAAGCGCTGCGCTGCCCATTTGAGGCGCTTCCCCAAGCCGGTCGCAAGTGTACACCACCACGCGATGCAGAAGCGGTCGCTAACTATCGAAAGTATAGTGACGGGCTTGCGCACCGCGAAATCCGCGGGATTCGGCCGAGACCGCCGAAGGCAGTGAGCGCGACAGAGAGAGGACGTCAGGTGAATGCCTCTTGCCATATTGCCCTTACAGCCCCAAGCCAAACAGTCAGCGTCGCCGATCATCGCAGGAGCCAGCGGCTTTGGGACAGCCTCATAAGCTTCTGGCCTCGGGCAAAGCGTCTTGTTGTGTCCTGCTTCGTACAGTCACGATGCCGCCGCAGGAACGGCCGCATGTTGTGTGCACCGGGAACTCTTGAGTTCGCGACCTAGACATCACAGCAGCCTGGCTGCCAAGTGGTGCCCTACGTCAGGCCCGAACCCATACACGTCCCTGATATAAACAGTTGCATGCTCTTCCGGCTCAGCTAGTGGCGTTGCCCTGTGTACTATATGCAAAAACAACATATGACATCTGAGTGTACACGCCTTGTCATCCCGATTTTGTACCCTCTAGGAGGGTATCTCTACGAGGTTAGCAGGTGAAGATGCCACCTTCGTGTAGCAGCAGCTCCGGAGTGACTATTCCCGTATCACTAACAGTATGTTGAAGGCTCGCCCAGCCTCAATGAAGATAACTGGTGCCCCGATCGATAAATCATTCTATAATAAATCGTTTGTGTCATCACTTGCACCCATGTCTAGCATTCACACCGCGGTAAGGCTGCAGCAATAAGCAATAAGTATTTAGACTCGTGTTTTGCGGCAAGCAGCCAAAATTTACGAGGACAGGGATAGTGCATTTTCCTTGAACCGGAGTTTTTCCTCGAGGCTCGAAAGGTAGGTGTTTTCAAGCACATGCATGACAATGTGTATGACATCACCGAAAAGCAGAAAATATTTTCAAATCAGCGAAAGAGCTATAATTATTTCGCAGAAATTGGCCAGTTGCAAGAGCCTCTTTTCGTACTCAGGTATGGCGAGCGCTGCCTTCTCTGAATGGTATTTGCTGAGAGCGTCTGCGCAGGTATACATAGCTTTGTCCTGCCGCTAAAAAGAAGACTTCATCATACAGGTTCGGGTGAAAACAGCGACGTATACCTGTTCCGGCCAGAATCAAATGCGAACACCGCTTGAGAGCTAAACGTCGTGGTTTCACTGTCATGTTCATTTACAACAGGCAACTGCAACGTTAGAGAGTTCTGCATCATGACCTTGGCCCTACTAGCCCCGGAACAAAAAAAAAAAAGCAATATCCCCGCCAACTATACCCAT
Organism: Amblyomma maculatum; assembly: GCF_055883805.1. Classification (NCBI taxonomy): domain Eukaryota; kingdom Metazoa; phylum Arthropoda; class Arachnida; order Ixodida; family Ixodidae; genus Amblyomma; species Amblyomma maculatum. Next base: position 27,927,829 of record NC_139345.1, read on the forward strand.
TTCACATCCAAAGCAAAATATTAACGCATTCCATTTCCGGAAAAATTCATTCATTCATTCATTCATTCATTCATTCATTCATTCATTCATTCATTCATTCATTCATTCATTCATTCATTCATTCATTCATTCATTCATTCTACAAGCAAGGTCTTGCGAAAGGTACATTCAACGGGTGGTTCCATATCGACGTCGTGCCAGCAGGTGATTAAATAAAACGGCGCCAATCATAAGCGGCACGAACAAGGTTTCCCGTGATTTCTTTTGTCTGCATCACCAGCTCACCAGACAAGAGTCGTTTGTAGCGACAAGAGAAACACTGGGAGGCGAGGTTATCGCAAGCCAGAAGCAGACTGGCAAGCATCGTACGAAATTGTACACTTTCCCGCCGCGTCAGCTGACACCGAGACCCCGCATGCACAGAAACAAAGATACCGCTGTGCGCATCACGAGACGAACTAATCGCACAGCGGCTGCACTTTTCTCTAAGCCTCTTCTAAAGCGAGCACTTTTTTCCCTTCTTAACTAGTAATTCCTCGGTCAATGCACGTTGCCACGTAGTGAACGAATTTCGGATCATGACGATGTGATCTGCTTGGCTAGAGGCTTTTCGTGTCATTAGGAACGTGAAAGTCAACGTCTAAGAATAGGCACGATGATGGCAATAATCATCAACCAGATAGAACGGGAAATATCCCCCGACGTGACGCTGACGTAAAAGCCGCTATAGGGGAGCTGTGCGCGCAGTGTACACACGTTGGCGTTCACTGACTCATTGCTGAAGGCTATCGATTTTGACAGCACGCGAGAGGAGAAATAAAATGTGCTGGAATTGAATTTCCATGTCAGCGCTACTTCAATAGTTCCTGGCGGCCCCCTGATGCAGCGGCAATCTCCAAACCGATGGACGAGCTTGCAGAGAAAGCTATACACACAAAGACATCGTCGCCCGATAAACACCGCAAGTATTATCGACGGCTTGACAACGAGGTATTGTAGCAAGCACCGGGGAAATTACCTTTTTCCGAAAATCGTTAGCGTACTGCCGGGGATAACCGATTCGGGAGGCAGGGTTTAAAAAAAAAATAAAAGAATGGGAGAGACGAGGAACGGTAAGGTGATACGGCGACCGGGAAAATCAAGAAAGAGCTCCCCCTCTGCCCTCGCCTAATGAGCTCAGACCGCGACCCGGGGCGGAACAAACCCAGCATCCAAGCATCCCACCAAACAGCCAACCAAGATCGCATCTTTTCCTTCCGCAATTCACCCCCGGTGTCCGTTCTTTCTAGCTTACCCCGGCGGTGATCTTTCCTCCTCCTCGCAATTCGCTCTCCTTCTCGGTCTTCCTTGTACTCTGTCCATCGATTGGCGCGGCGGTTTTGTAGCTCGCCGACTAAACGACGCAGCAATCTTTACACAGAAGAGAAAGAAACGAAATGAAAAAGAAACGGAAGTAGGGAACGAGAAAAAATAAAACGTGTCTCTTGATGAGGTCACTTCCTGACTCCTAACCCCACCCCCCCCCCCCTTCCATTTATAAAAAATAAAAGACAGAATGAAGAGAAAATCGTCAAATAAAAGCGTTCAAGTGCCGCTAATGGGCTGTCACGTCGCTGCAGAACGTAGCATCAATAACAACTGTTAGAGGTAAACAGAACGACGTGTGCGCACGCAAGGTGCACTGAATATCCTACGCCGGTTACAAGTTCTCGCAATCCCGGAGACCACGTAGCGGCACCAAAGATGCTGCCCTAAAAGCATCCCGACGAACAACAGTTGATTCGAGCGCAAGAGCGCGGAATCAAGACGCACAGTCGCAAAACCAAAGGGGGCATATAATGTTGGAAAGCTGATGCTTTCCGAAAATATGTCGAAATGGGCGTGCAAGCATCTTCACCGTATTTATGCCGAAACTATGCTAAGACAGAGTTGCGGCTCATGAACAGCTCAAAAGCGATTAAAACTGCGGCTTTCACACGATTGTCTTTGCACGAGGCCAATAACAGTCAATGAATATCACCCGAGTCCCTGAGTTGTAAGTCACCACGGATAACATACCACTGAAAATCAATTACAGACCATGGACCATTGCTAGAACATCTAAAACGTTTTATTAAGTGCCTGAAATGGTGACTATCTGTCATGTGATAGAGCTTCAAGACGAGGTCGCGAACAAAGCTTCAACTATACGCACGCAAAACCAATTTGTATCGATGACGCGGGATGAAGTTTTTATGCTAAACGTGACTAATCAGCAACGTAAATGCTCCGTGTGGCCTACATTATTTGCGCAGCAGACTACAGATGTGCATACACCACGTGTGCAGGAAGACACGGAAAAGCTGCGTGATCACACGTGAGTAAGCCAAGTTGCGTGCCTGCCGGCACATCTCTGAAGAACGTGCGAGCGATGCGCAAGTGCGATCTTTAGAGCACGGGTCAGTAATCAATCCCACGAGACGGTAATCATTCCCGCGGGAAGACTTGCGAAACACGCGCGCCAAGTCATGGGGAGAGCCCGTTTGTTAATGTTACGGCGCTGACGCTAATCATGTGACCTGCAAGGTAGCAATGTAACGATGTAACCAAGCACACCATGTATGCCATTAAAATCTGCCGCCATGCTATTGGCGGAAATTATGCATATATACACTCGTTTCATTTACTGGAACATTCACGTCACGCAGGCATAACGCGGGGCTAAAAAAAGTATGTAAGGACATGCGGATAATTGTTCAGTAAAAAAAAAAAAAAAAAAAAGAGAGAGAGAGAGAGAGAGAGAAAGGAAGAGCAGGTATGGATAAAAAAGTAACATCAGAAACGCCTCGCAATGGGAGGACAGATTATCACGAAAACAATTGGGGAAAGTGAAGACCAGGCGCATCATGACTCGTTAATTCGTTGCAAAAAATTGCTCCATATCTGTATGCAAAGCAAATTTGCATTTCATTGCGCCGCTGCACCTGGGAAAACAAAACAAAAAAAGAATCCATCGCAGTTCATGTGCGACCATGAATGAGAATTATCCGATTACTATGGTTTGGGCTACATGACATTCCAGGTGAGGGCAGTAGCAGATGGTGCCTGATTTAACGATGGTAGCAGGAGGACCAATAATATGGTGGATCGATGGGCTACTTGGTCGAACATGACCCGAACCCCTTTCCCATTCATCGCAGCCTTCCGCGCATGCGCACTGTCGCTCCATAATTATCATATTCCCTTAACCGACAGGGCACACCCATTCGAAAGCTCACTAATGTGGAATTCATTACTAGCCAGCGTCAGGTAGTGTCGCACAAAATTCGGCATGTATGTACTAAATATGCATATCTTGAATGCCTATGCGATTATATACTCCCGTTTTTTTTTTCTTTCTTTTTTTTTTTTTTTTTTGCTCGCTATTGATGCTTAGCAGATGACTGCGAATGTCATTTATATTCACAAGTTTTCCAGCATCTGTGAACAGTTGTTAACTTGTTAGCATTGCTGCCATCATTTGTGTATAGTGCCTGTATTTTGGTTCCTTCATTTACATAGCACTATTGTACTGTCACAACTTCTGTTGTATTGTTACACGACTCTTTCATATCGCGCACTCGTTTTTGCTAATATCTTTATTACTTAGACGGTAAAGCAATTGCGTGATCTTTCATTCAGTTGCTAAAAAGAGGTCCGCCTCTCAACGCTAGTTTTAAGTGTAAGACCTCTTACTTTAACACACTCTCACATATACTAAACATTTGATCAGAAATAATAAAATGAAGCTCAAGCACAATAAAATGCTTCGACAATCGCGGACGCGCACAAGTCGTGCTCTTATGTAGACATTTTTTTTTTATTCCGTTTATCCTTACCATTTCCCTGTATCTGTAAATGCTATTATTTCCTCTTACAGTTCACTCACTGTCCCTTTGTTCCCGCCATCGCAGCTCTGGTACCTCCGAGCAGAATGGCAGATACCGTGGCTGGTACGAATATTTTCCTTCCTTCCTAATTAGTTCTCAATAAAACACATGCAGATTGATGATGATGACGATGATGACGAGGCACAATAACAATTAATGTATTTTCAGCATATTCACTTTTTCTTTTGCAAGCTCAGTCTTTTTTTTTTTTTTTTTTGCGCACCAAACTAACCTTTTCGACCCGAGACAACCTCTACAAGCTACATTTGATGCATTGTTACAGATACAGGCGGCTTGAGTGGAGAAGCAAACCCTCAGCGCAAAGCTGTCCTTCTACCTTGTCCGTTTATGACGAAATGGAAATTGTAAGCAATCACATTGTTCCGCCATCGTGTCTGTGGCGTCACGTGTAAAATCATTTTCCGGGTCCTGAATTAGTGCAGTACAAGACATCGCTAACGCAACGCAGTAGCACAGCCCGCACCGACCCCAGCAGAAGGCGTGCGCAATCATTTCTGCGCTGCTCCACGAGAACCTCTCCAGGCACACGCGGAAAAATTTAATTAAAGCAGCCCCCGCGTAATGCTCTTTTCGCTCGCTTTTCGTGCCCGTTTCAGAATAGCTCGGCTCGTTGCTGAATCTGCCATCATTCGGGAAAGGGCGCACAAAGCAAGCTGCGCCCCTTCAGAAAACTCTTGCCCTTACTCACGTCCTTTAATTCTCCCAGCTCATTTCGAAGCGTTATTCAGGGAGTAACGCTAGTTTAGTTATTTTATCAGTCTGAAGAAAAACAAAGGCTCTTCCAGACAAATAAAATAAAGCTGCGCAGAAGCCTCCGAATGAGGATTTATTAATTTACGCTGTCTTTGTAAGCACAAAGTATCCGTCCGCGAGCAGAGAAACGAAACCGCGCTTCCAGCTCGCTTCCAGAAGTAAGCGAACGTACAAAATGAGGCAGGATCCAGAAACGCGCCCTAAATCTGTCCAGAGAGAAGCCGTGTTCCGTTCTAGATGGTGTAATACTAACAGACAAGAAAGCTAACGAAAAGGTAAGGGCGCATTTAAACAGTAAAGAGAAATACTCCTGAACAGAAAACGCGAGCAGGCGAGACGCGCAAGCTGTGATCTAGGAGCGCAACACAAATTCCAAGACGAAACAAGACGTCGATGAGCCGCATAACATACCTTATTAGCTAGAACACGGTAAACAGGGCACTGGATAGCCCAATAGCACGAGTCTTGTCTGTTCTCACAATAAAAGGTCGCGAACTAGAATGAAACAAACATGGAACTGAGGAAGCCGTATATTACGCGAGCACTGGGGATTAAAGGAAGGAAACAAATTGAACAAAGGAAGAAGAGCGAGCTGCGGGAGCAAATGAAAGACGCATTTCTAGTTTGCAAGCTGTGCGCCATCACATCCACACAACAGCTGATACGTTTGTGGCGCATGTGCAAGCAGATGGTGCGGTATCGCGGGTAGCACTGTATTAAGCAAAAATGAACACAGTACGTATTGCAGCGTATAAAAATCTGTCACTGACTTCGTAAAAAAGAAAACAGAATAAATGTAAGCGATCCAGGGGACGAGGGTAGTGAGGGAAGCCGTTCCATACGTCGCCCTGGCTAGGGAGCATATAGGAAGCAAAATGGCGATTACGGTGACGATGACCAGAGCGTTTGGATCATACCAGTTGCGAAACTCCGCTTCAAAAAGTGACCGAATTTTGTGCGCATTTTTCGGGTGTCTATGAATTGTCGCACCATCTGAAAGCGCTCAATACAAGCTGTTTGCTATTGCCGCCAATGTCTTTCAGAAATCAAAAGTTTATCTCCTCTTGTCCATCTTGATTAACTATATGGCTGTTATCTTAATAATGTGTGCCACTGCAAGTCTTCAACTAAATTTATTTTCCATAATGGTAGTGCATTTATCAACAATCAGAAAGTTTGGAATTTGGACACAGTTTCCTTTAATGGCCGCGGGTGCCGCCACCATTCGTAAACACCCGGATTTTGACCAATCAAAACCGCCATTTTTTTATACATGGGCCCTATAAAAAGTTTCGCAACTGGTAGTATTGAGGAGCTCTGACGGTGACAGTGCCCGCGATACCATAAAAAAATATCATACCTTGGTACCGCATGATCGCACTTTCGAGACGCGCGTTTCCAGATTGATTGCCACCATGCAGGGTTCTTTTAAGGGGCACAGACGAGGAATATCAATTCGTCGTCAGCCACGACACTGTAGTCTACAAGCGTGACCAGACGTGAACTCCGAATTTTGTGCATAAAAGAACTGCTTTCTTTCTAAAGTGAAACGTTCGACGTTATTTCGCTGAAAGCTTTGGTAATTTGCAGCGTATATAACGTTACAGCAGTTTATTGTTATTGTTGTTGTTGTTACCAGCCCGAGCGTAATCATTTATTCACAATTAATCTCATTACCCATATGCGCACCACGACGGCGAAGTTCCCTTAAACTCGTGTCCTGAAGAACGTGGGCCCTGCCTGTATCTAATTGCCCTCAATAAATAGGATCGCCAAGCTTCGAATCAGTTTTGAACATGAAGTCCTTAAAGATTTTGGCCCCTTAAGGTGTTCGAGACTTTGCGATCCCATTTGGTGAAAGCACTTACAGCGAAAGTATGCTTATTGAAAAGGCACCTATCCGATCCGCGTACTTCAAGGAGAGGGATTAGGGACCGGATCCCTGCCGTCGCGATGAACCTGTATGAATAGAGAGTGCTTTGAGAAGAGCATATTTTGCTCAGGTGGGCAATCGAGGCCTGTCGGTGAGCTGTGTTGGCTCATGGGCAGTTCGAGTGAGTGTGGACAAGCGTGAATACGGCGCCGCACATTTTTCTATGCTATGTTGCTCGTTGTTGTTTTTTTTTTCCCTTTTTTTTTTTGCGCTTGTTCCTTTGATTTTTCTCGTTCGTTATTATTCTGCACTTCAGAATTCAGATGATCCACACTGTTGCTTAATTTCTGTGCCATGCTAAGTCTCAGAATTGTCGTTTCCCGTGATACATTAGGATACTGACGGAGTGCAGTAATGAAATATACAAATAACAACCAAACACCCAGAGTCAGGCATGGAGTTCGGATAGTCGGCTCATATGGTTCAAGAATTGGAAAAAAACTTTACTTGGAAGTATCCGCTTTGCATGTGCGTGTGTCTCTTTACTCACTCCATCTTCTTTGCGCAGTTTTTAATTTTCTGGAACCAGGCACCAGCGAGTCTTCCTCACAGTCGAGGTTCGAGAGGCACACGCATATCAGCAAAATCGGAGCGGTAATGGATCGGCCACTGCGCCAGGGAAGCAGCGAATTTTCATAAGTATACGCGGAAAGGAAGCAGCAATGCGATTTTAGGGGAATATAGCGCCAGGCAAGAGGCAAGTTGCAGTTACTCAGATATCGCCGCCAGAGGCAGCGCCCATCTCAGCCAATAAACGAAGGACCGCGTGGATGCGCTGGATGCCACGCGGAATCCTAGAACCCGTGTCGGGATCCAACCAATGCAGGCGTTTGTGCAGAGCGTACGCACGCTTGCGCCGAGTACAGTCGAAGTCAACCTTGTTTAGAGGGCTCATAAGACACACTCTCTTTGTAACAAGGTCAGTTTTAGCCGCACTTGTTAGGTGATAGAGGCAGCACTCGTTCGGAAGTAGCTCCAGGGAGAGCCACAAGCAAGATAGGCGGGAGCCTCTCGTCCAGTAATCGGGGTCTGGAGTTTGATATTGGCGTTTTTAACCGATATATGCCCTGCTCGAGCGGTCTACACAAGTGCGACACAGACTGTACTCTATGAGCATGCACCCTGCCTCTTTCCTAGCTGCACGGCTTAAACATCCGTGCAGACCTGAACTATCCTTGAAACACGGAGACGTAATCAAATACCGCCAGCGCATATACTAAAAGAACGGAAGCCTCCACCACTGTCGCTCATGGGAAACGAAAGGCGAAGTTGTTCCGTGGACACCTGAAGCGCGTCGTAAGGAAACTTCGCGTCGTAAGGAAACTTATGAAGCGTGTCGTAAGGAAAATTATGAAGGGGGAAAGAGAAGCCGTAGTGGAGGGCTACAGAGCAATTTCGGCCACCTGGGGGTCTTTAACGTGCGCTGACATCGCACAGCACACGGACGCCTCCTCATGTCACTTCCATCGAAACGCAGCCGCCGGCGATCGGGATCGTCAGGCACAGTAGTCGGACGTCTATCACTGCACCACAGCGGCGGGGCCCGACAGCGTCTTAGAGTTCAGACAGATTGTTTTAGACTTCAGAAAGGCTTTTAACTTCGTTAACAACAGATAATTACTAATCAAACTAATGTTGTAGAATTCTCCAATTGTTAAGTGGATTGAATTGTTCATTACTAACCACCGCCAGTTTGCAAACCTCCAAGGAAAAAAAGTCAAGCATATCCCATGTGAAGTCGGGAGTGCCACGGGGTTCCATACTTGGTCCGTTACTCATCTTGATTTACATAAATGATCTTGTCACAGAACCGGGAATAAAACTAAAACTATTCGCATATATTGCATAATTCACACCGCTGTTAGATCCAGTAAAGATCAGTTGAGGCTTAACGACTACTTGTTCAAGATTAATGACTAGTGTGACACGATGGCAAACGCCGACAAACACCAAGGAAACTTCTGCATGAAAATATCACACAAACACCTTTCTTTAACTTTTCTTTACCTACACACTACAAGGCAACATAACCGAATAACAGAGTACTGGAAGTAATTGTTTAATTATTTCTTCAAACTTGACCTCGGAATCGCACATTCTAAATGTGATCCGTAAAGCCAATAAAAAATCAGGATACACAAAACGAACAGTCAAATTTTCTTTGACTGAAACAAAGCTAATCGCTAACAAGATGTTGGTGCGTCCAATGCAGGAGTACGCCTGCAAACTTTGGGGTCCTCATGTTCAGTATTTAATGTCAGATTTAGAACTATAGTACGATGACTTGCACTCCGATTGATTTTCTCTGTTTACCGAATCACATGATTCAGTTTCTCCGCTATATGATAAAGCAAATTTGCTTCAATTAAGGCGAAAGCAGAAGAGTAATGTTTTTCTATTCCGTCATAAATAATCTAGTAATGATTCACAAGCAACAGTATATACAGCAGTCCATGTCTCGAATAACGCGCAATAAGAATTCCAGGCATGTAGAAGAGGAAAGATTTTCAAAAGACTGCATGAGGTATTTTTTTTTTTTTTTGTCCAAACAGCGCGAGATTCGAATAAGCTATTCAGTAATACTGAACGTGCAAAAAGCAGTGAGGAATTCTCGTTTTTGTTATCTGATTGGATAAATTAGCATTTGTAGGTGTGCTAATTATGAATTGTTTCCTTTCTTTTTTTTTTGCCATGATATTTTATGCGCATTATTTAGCTTACTATTGTATGTGTACCTTTGATGAAACCAAACCACTCCTATCTTAATCCTGAATAGGACTGACAGTATTGTGCATAAATAAATAAATGTGCTCAAAAGTTGAGACGCAGGTCACGCGCGCCAACTGCATCAGGCAGCACACACGAAAATGAACGAAATTCCAAAGTATTCCCGACAATCGCAACGTTAATGGTTTGCTCAGATAACAAAAACACATCCACATTTGAGGAAAGAAACATGAACATTAGCAAACCAGCGTGGCGCAATGTCCATAAATTTGGACTAAATAAACTTTTCAGAAATGTAAAAATATCATCAGCGGAAACATACCAACTAAATAAAATTCATAGAGCATTGCAGAGTTCGCATTAGAGAAATGCGAAAGCCTGAGCGTTGCTGATTCACACGGTATATCGCGCGCCCCTTGTAGAGCTTTTGCTAGCAAGGCCGGGGCTCGTGCCGTGCAGTGGAAATTTCCTTTCCTTGGCGTGCGTTCGTTGCAGAGGTATCAGTTCAGTTCAGTCGTTCAGTCGTGTCCGACTTTTCGTGACCCTATGGACCATGTCACGCCACGCTTTCCGGTCTCTCACTATCTTCCTAACCTCACATAACTTCATCTGCAGTGCCTCGAGGATGCCATCTAACCATCGCGTTCGCTGCCTACCCCTTCTCCGGCGACCCTCAACCTTTCCCAACATCAAATCTTTCTCCAGCGACTCCTCTCTTCTCATCAGATGACCAAAGTAGCTGAGCTTTAACTTTAAAATTTGACCCTCCAATGATCAGTCAGGGTTTATGGTCGACAATATCGACTGATTTGATCTTCTGGCAGTCCAAGGAACTCTCAAGAGTCTTCGCCAGCACCACAATTCAAACGCGTCAAGTCTTCGGCGGTCAGCCTTTTTCACAGTCCAACTCTCGCATCCATACATCACAACTGGAAAGATCATAGCACGAGTTATACGGTATATATAAATATAATTGGCTTACAGGAAAGATAAGGTACAGTATATGTCACACTTTCTCCGGCAAGTGAGAGTTTGGACGGTACACCGTCGCTCCTGTCGCATGGCGTTCCTTGGCGCACGTTCAAGTGTGGGATTGTAGAAGGCAGGAACGCTAGACAAAGGGAACACATCGCGCAGAATCTCGCGAACAGATCTCGCGCTCGCGAGATTTTGACCGTGAGATAAAAAAAGAAGGGCTTTCGCCTTAAAATCCCTTCACCAAATGGACGTCACCTAGTTCCCCCGCAGCTGTGGCTTGAGATGCTGAGGTTGTTGCTAGCTGCTCGTGGGATTAGCACTGCGGAATCTGGCGGCAATTGCTTCACTGTAGCGACAAATAGATAATAAGTACTGTCCAGAATTTAGGCACGAATCGGTGACTTGCCAAGTGTTCGTCACCATGCACGCAGTCATCTACAACAGAGAAGTGCTACTGCCACCATTTTGAGTCAGATCAGAACCTCGTAGAAATTTCAGGAGGCAATGCGAGAAGCCTTACTCAAGTGAGTGTGCGTTTCCTTCGCTTCTTGCGCGAATATGACTGCTTTGAAGTACTTAGTATGTGCTCGTTTGTTTACATAACGAATTGATGGGAGTAATAAGTTAAAAGAAGTATAAATGCGACCTTGACAGAAGTGTTAAGTCCCGACGTGAACCTATGAGGAGCCGGCATAAATTCCATAAGCGAAAAAATCTCGAAATTCGGGAGCCTACCCCCTTAGGGCAATAACCTGGGCAGCACGGAAATAAAGATATAGCAATTTATGCAGACTCAACAATGCAGACAAGCGGCACGGGTCAGGAGATTTACTGCTTGAGCGGCATTTGAGCACGACGACATTCCTCGCAAGAAGTCCGTTCCCCTAAAAGAACAACCAATGGGAGAGAAAACGGAGAAAATAGAGATTTAATCACTCCACAACAGCGACCCATCCAACTGCTGTCCAAGAACAACGACAAAAGAAGTGACGCCAGGGGGCGTCAGCGAGACGTGGTGTCCGTCGGGGCACACGTCGGACACACAGCGACAAATGAACAAGAAAAAGAGAGACCGCGAACGTAGAGGACGCAGGCACAAGACAAGGAAAGGGCAGTCGATAAATAACGGCCGCCATTGAACGGCGACGGGTCGGCGACAAAGGCCTGGATATATACGGGCGGCAATAAATACTCGATATCGGACAGCCGACTCAAGCTGCCGCGCCGGATTTCTCTCGAACGCCCTTCTCAACGTCCTCCGAGACGACGCAGCGCGCTCTGGACCCGACGCTTTGGATTCGGCGCTAGAAGCTGGAAGGCGATCTCACCTGCTGCCACAAAGGGAAACGCGCGCTACACGGCTCTTCGCGGAGTAAGTATTTTGCGCCAGCAGAATGGGACGGAAACAAAGAATCGACAATATGGTGCACGCGAACTAAGCGATACAGCCTTGAGCGAAGCATGAAATGTCCAGTTTTCACTTGCGCTTTGATGTTGCTACGTCGGACCGACTGGTCCAGCGTCTCTACCCGAAGTAAAGGGGAGCCAGAGCGCCACGTTGAACGCTGCTTTCTGGCTCTCACCGCTTGTCTTTACCTCCTTGTCTTTAATTCGTCACATACGACGATCCTTCTCGCTACCTCTTCTAGAAAACGAAGCCAAAACAAAATTAAACAGCATGGAAAACAATCTTATCGTCTGCTATTTTTCTGAAGAAGCTCGATCTGCTTCCTGCTGAGGGCTACCAAACGAGCCCCTCATTTCCCCCTCATGAGTATGTGCCATTTATCAAGGTAGAAGAAGAAGAACGCACACGAGACACGGAAATGTAGCCTGCCTTGACAAATCATGCCAGAATTATAGCAGCTGCTAAAAGCAGGAATGAATTTTCTACTCACGCGTGCCGTAGGCTCACCTTCAGTGCCTTCATTATCAGAGAGAACAAGCTGTGCGTTTGAGTCATATCCCTTCAATATCGACGTGAAACGGCGATCAATATATAAATTTGGAGCACCGCATTGACTCTCTGCGGATCTGGATGCCTGCAAAGACAAATTCAGCCTTGTATGCCCAAAAGGGATGAAGAGGATACTTGAGAAAGCGTAACGTACAAAGCCGCGATCCGGTGAACTTGAAGCACGATGTGCACAAACGGGCACGCACACGGACGCATGTTCACCCAACAAAATAAATATTTTAGTTTCCCTGCGATCGACGTCTCTATCGCTAGAGAAGCATATAAAAAGAACATTCGTTGTTGAGGCATTGTATCCCCTCAAAAAGAAAGTGACAGAAACGCACACACCACACCACAACAGATATCTTGCTGTCGTAATTTTATCTCCTGCTGCCATAATGAAAAAGGCTATCCGCTAAGAAAATGATTCTTGAGGGGCTACGGTTCTACCGCAGAAAGTAGGCCGGGGCGACAACGGCAAAAAATCACGCACGCACGCACATATTTTCTGTTCTTACTTACGAAGCCGGGGAAAGAGCAACGAACGAGCAAGAAGCCTGAAAATTTCGTCTTTCGAAGGGTGGTGCTGAGCCGCCGTTCTCCACTTAGATGCCTATGTCAGCGAATTGTACACTGCAAGAGTTGACGTAATCAGATAAAAAGAAAGGAACTGAGTGCAAGAAACACAACTATCAAATAGCTTATACGATATCGCACTTCTTGAGGCGAGAGTAACAGTAGAAGTATACGATTACATCAGCATGTCATACGGATTTATTTAAACATAGCACAAGAAAACGTAGGCACTGCTGTGTCCTCGGTACGACAGGGCACCGAGAGGGACCTAGAGTGAGCGAACGAGAACGCCACGCGATCGGAGAGGCAAGCAGCAGTACCTTACACATTGGTTGCGCTTTTTAACCGCTAACTAGTAAACAAGTCGAAAGCGGACCTCCACCGACAGTGAAGTTCGAAAGAGAGCTCTCGGGCGTTACCGCAATCTAGTTTCAGCTCTGACAATTCCCAACATCGAGGATAGCTAGCGCTCTTCTCGGCAAAACCTTCTAAGCCGCGCAGCGTAAAACTAGAGCGCACAAAGCACCGTGCCGCTAGCTCGTATCTGCAGCCGTAAACGCCAAGGCGGTTAGCCGTCTCCGCAGTACACACTACACGCGAAGAGGCGGAGGTAAGAGAAGAACGTGACGTGCAGCCGGCCGCTCCAGAAGAGCAGCAAACGGCTGCAAATCGGCAGTTGCGGAGCAGCAGAGAGACACCGGTGGATGAAAGGAGGGCCTAAATGCAGCAAATCGTTCAGCGAGACGTGAGCGCAGCCGCACGAAAGGAGGAAGCACAATCAAACGCCTCCGCCAGCCAGCGCGTATCACGCGATCTCGCCCGCCAAGGCGAAACCGACCGCGGCGGCGGTGCCACTGTCCCGAAAACAGGCCGGGAAAAGAGAGGAAGAAGGGGAACAAAAACAGGAACCGGGGCACGCAGCGATCGGCACACGTCGGCGGGCAGACAATAGCGGCCGAGAAACAAACGCGCTCCCGCAATTCCTTTCTCTCGAGGAGGAGACGACGACGATCGGCGGAGGGAGAGCGGGCGCATTCCGCGGAGCCTTTGTTCCCATAACGACAATAAATACGGCACAGAACGCAGGCGGAACGACAGAGCCCCCCCCCTTCCCCTGCTTCTACTCCTGGGCTCGCGTGCGTCGCTCCGTTTCGCGGTGTCGGCTCAACACACCGCCAGTAGCATCGGGCTTGCGGAGTTGCTGCTGCTGCTGCTGCTGCTGCTGCCGATGGTTTCGGCTGCCGGCGCGTTAGCGAGCTAAGGAATGTCCCGAGCACCGAGCGGTAAAAAGAGGTCTCGCTCCCCCGGACTCCGATGCTCGTTTCGTGCTCGGCTACTAAAAACGACGCTTATTGGGAACGAGCAAACGAGGCTTAATGCGAAGCGACAGCCTCGTTAAAGACTGCCCGTCGGTTCACTGTTGTGCGAATTCCGACGAGAGTGGCATCGACACAGAGAAAAAAATGTTGCCACGGCGAACCAAGTACACTCAATGAAGGAGAATGTCACACGCACGCCCCTGCAAGAGGCGACCCGGAGCAGAGCGGGGTGCATTTGAGGCACTGTTGGCTGACGCCCATGGGGTTCACATAAACCGCTGAGCGAACAATTTCATGCCATCGGAATGAACCTCCCTGCGCTAAAATCAAACAACAAGAAAAAAAAAAATACTGGCTGCAAGAGTACCCCGCGCCTATGCGAACTTAAGAGGGCAGCCGAATAGGTTTTGACGAATTTGACGAGCTTAGAAAGCGAATGTATACACGAATCTTGCAGGTCAATAATGCGAAATCTCCTCTTTTATAACTTTCTATCTTCTGCATCCCATTAGCCCCTTCTCAACTTATGCCTTGTGGCAAACTTTTCGAAAAACAAAAACAAAAATCTCCTCTCTGCTAGCATCTGAATTGCCTATATAATTGCCAAAAAAAGTGATGTAGGTGCTCAGACTTGGCAGTGCACAGCTGCAACAGCACCGCAACGATGATATGTCACGTGTATCGGTGCTACGTTTCAAACGATGAAACGATTGCTTGAAGGAAGCAAACCAACGCCACCGAATGTATAGTTCATGAAGCGTTGCTTGGGTGCATCGAATGACGCGCGACAACATGTGGGCGAAGCCAGAAGAAACCTAATGGCGATTTCCACTGGTCAATCAGAGCTGAGCACCCGAAACGACCTAGAGCGCTACAGAGCGAATCAACCTTGTTCGACCAGCGGAACAGAGCGTGCGGCGGATGTAATGCTAAGCCGGTTTCGCAAATTGTAGCCGCATACCAGCGCCAAAATTTTTGCGGTGGATAAATAGGCAGGAGTGCCGCCCTCAACAACTTGCTTTCGCATTATTTTACCGCTGCAGACGTTTTTCGATAGACGCACTTCGACATATTCGTGCAAAAAAAAAAAAAAAAAAGAAAAAGAAAGAACGGTGATGGCCAGTGGGCCTCTGCCGATGTCGCCGAAACGGCCAAAAACAGCCAAAAGAATCCAGCAGCCTCCGGAAGTGACCGCATCAGCGACTAGGACTTCCGGCGAGATCCGACTCCGGTCGGCGGATCGAGCTAGAGCGTCCCGAGCTGCTCCAAACGACCAGCGCAATACGCGCAACCTATCTTGGTCGACAAGTGGAACTCGAAATCGTCATCCCGGAGCAAGAAAACGTGCTCCGGACTCCGTAGCGACCAGAGGAAATCGCCATAAAACTTCCGAAACCATGACGTCACTAATCCCTCCGCACTCATCCGACGCATTGAAGAGGAGAAATATGAAATGATTATGATTACGCAACCATTTAAATGCTGGCAAAATTATTCCGCACGCTTTCCCAACAGACTTCGTAATCGTGTTCAAATGTCAGACCGCACACATACGCTCTCTCTCTCTCTCTCTCTCGAGCTTCCCTTAAAACGGCACCCGGGGTGCTGTGGGTCCGACAGAGTTAAGTAACTCTGTGTACGCTTTAGTACATCGCTGTAAATCGCATACATCGTGAGATTTACATCATAGTGCCTCGTGATCGAGGCCACAAGTGACGTCGTTGTTTTCGGAACGATTAATGATCGACATTATATCCAATCAGGGTGGGGCGTTGTCATAGCGTCGTGCGAAACTTTCTGACCAATCAGCATGACGCGTGTCACGCTAACGCCGCAGACGCTGCATAAACGGGAAATGTTACCTTATCATTAAGCCGTCGCTGCAAAAGGCGCGAATGGCGCAGATTTCAAACGAATCGAACGCCCAATATGGCTTCAGCGGTTGAGTACCCTGAAAGTCCGCTCGGCGAGTGCGCGCAGAGTAGGCTTCTTGGCAGCGGGCAGTCTGTAATGTGGAGAAAATGTTGCACGCCATTCTGCCCCGCGATTGAAGAATGAAGAGGACCCTTTTGAAGGTCTCCGACGAGAGAGCAGCGCTCTATCTACTCGGGACCGAGAAACGTGTAATGCAGTCGGCGCTCAACTCACCTTTTAATTCGATAAAACGCCAAAAGGGAGGCCCATCTACCGGGGAGTAATTAAGATAGATAAACCGGTCGGCGCGCGCGCGCACTCATTCGCGCGGCACAGTGGGCAAGAAGCAGCACTCCATACATTCCGAAGAGGGTCCAGGTAAGTGCGCCGCCGCATGCATAATAGATGGAAGAGCGGTCCGGCTCAGCGGCGGTGGCGCTCCCTTAAGAAGATCCCGGTGCGCGGCGCTGCTCAGATGAGAGAAGACAAAGGCAATATTTGCAGGGACAAGCGCCGCCGCTCCCGCTCGGAGGGAGCGCACACACGGACGGAATGAAGCTCACCAAAAACGCACGAAGAGGTAATTTCCGTGTCCCCGGCAGAGTGCAAGCTTTTGTGGCGGGCTGGTCCGGCGATTCGGATAAAAACCGAGTACGGCCGCCGGAATAAAACCAATTTCGTGAGGAAGCTCATTGGTCATGCGGAGCAGAAAGCCACGGGTGGAGAGGATGGTGCACCGAAGAGAGAGAGAGAGAGAGAGAGGCCGCCGAGGCGCTGAAACGTGGGAGCAGCCGCACACCCTGGCGGCTCCTTCAAAACAGACGGGCATGAAAGGCGTGTTCCTTTGTCTCTTTTTCAGCATCTAGACTAGATATATCGCAAGCACAATTTTCGAATGGCAGACTTGACGCAGGTGTTCGCAATCATCAGCTTAAAACAAAAGACTAAAAGAAGTAACGCGAAGGCTACGGCGGAGGAGCGTATGTAGCCGAGGAAATACGAGAAAAAAAAAACGTAAAACAATCTATCCTGCCTAGTAGGTAAGACGTGCAGGGTAAGTAATGATTAGTGAGCATGTACCGAAAGACTGAAATCATACTAAAGAATGCTTCCACGACAAAACTATAGGCATGTTAACGTCCTTCCACCATTATTCATGCACATAACGGCACGTGGAACGGCTCTGTGTGCGTGTGTACGTGCGTGTGTACGTGCGTGTGTACGTGCGTGCGTGCGCGTGCGCGTGCGCGTGCGTGTGTGTGTGTGTGTGTGTGTGTGTGTGTGTGTGTGTGTGTGTGTGTGTGTGTGTGTGTGTGTGTGTGTGTGTGTGTGTGTGTGTGTGTGTGTTGTCGAGAAAGTATCCCATAAAAAATCATTCAGGTATCACACAGTCGAAATCTACTTCGCAACGGTTACTTGAATTTGCATGAAACGCATTCCTTTCTAAATAAAGTTTTCAGAAAGAAAACAACAAAAGAATGCAGGTTGCGGCAGCGCACCTCGGTATGTTTAAAAACATGAAGAAACTTCACCCCTAATCTGGAAAACCACAAAAATAGGTAATCCGGACGTTTTAAGAAACACAAATTCAATCTAGAACAGAAGACGTATTCGAATTAATGAACAAATCTCAACGGCTTTTCCGATGTTTCAGTAAAAATTCGCTCGAATCGAGACAAACGCACACCTAAACTCAGCACGAGAAGATAGAGGTCTCGGAAGGAATAAAGCGCGAACCATTGCGGAAACCATAGAACTCCGACCGAAACATGGAATATCCATTATCTTTACACCCTGTCTGAGACGTGCTGATGTACGCTTTTTTTCATTATTTGCTAAAGAAAAGTGGCCTCAGTATTATTTATTTCTTCAGTTCGACCATCGATGGTACTAAGGTGAAACGGGCTCTACATCGATTATTTTATCCTTCAAATTCAAATGGATCTCAATTGGACTTTAATTTTAAGTAATCCCCAAAATGTATGAGTGTTAGCAAGGTCTCTATCACAGTCTTTGCAGCACGAGGTCCAAAGAGTTTCATGTGCATATATACGTTGCGCTACTTCTGAACCTGGATTATAACCCAGCCGTGGATGACTCTTCACTATGGCGTGCGTCATCATGAGGCGTTTTTTCTCACGATTTTCGCGCGTCAAAAACTGCCGCGCCGACGCGACGCCCAGCTAGAGATACGTGGAACGATGAAGCGGCGCGAGCGCCGCCGCGGATCCCTCAATACGAAAGTGATGGTGGTGAAAACTTTATTTCCGTAAAGAGAGAGAGAGAGAAAAAAGAAAGATATTCGTCAAATGATCAATGGGCTTCTTTCCGTTGGCTTCGTGATATGGCCGTCAGACCGTGTCTTTCGGCGACTTCCAAAGTCCAGCTCACCGCCCGCAGTTGTACCACAGGTTCGGAGCTGGTCACCGCAGCCTCCCATTGTAGTGGGTTAGATAATAGCCATTCGGCTTTGGGTTGGAGCTCAGGGCACATGTGTAAGATATGAGCAAGGTCGGCCTTTTTGGCATCGCAAAGCGTGCATTCGGGGGTGTACAGCCCTGGGTTGACCAGTGATAGTTTGAAAGGGTTAGAGAAGGTATCCGATTGGAGTTGCCTCCACGTCACTTGCTGGATTTTACTGAGGGATTTATCCGGGGCTGGGTATTCTAGTCTGCTATTCCTCTAATACATGGTAATTTCTTGGTATGTTATGCGTTCCTTCACCCCTCGCATACGAAAGCAAATGCATCAGCGAGCGGAAATAACCGAGGAGCGAGGTACGTGAGAGAAGCGACGATGTCACTTGTGTTAAAATCGCGAAAGGGCTAAATTAACGCTACTGTGCTAAATGTAGAAAGCGTACATAGGTCGCACAAGGATTTGGCTCGCTCGAATGAACGAACCTCGGAATGCCCGCTCGGATACAAGCGGCACGGTTCTTTGTTTTCTTTTTTACAAATTTCGCTTCAGGGAGAGAGAAAAAAAGCGACATTTCGTGCTTTATTAAGCGCTTATTTTTACGATAATCACATTTCTGTGGCCAAACTGCCGCCGGCTTGACGCGGCAAAAACGCTCCATGTATTCCGGCCTTTACCTGTTTCGTGCGGTCTTTGAGAAAGCAAGGCGCTCGTCCGGCGCGAGGAAGCAGGCCTGATGCATGTGCAACGGTCGAGTTGCAAGCCCTCTGGCGATGGGTGTACGTCGATATCTTCGAGGTTATTTCGGTACGAGCTTTCGGGGACATGACTCTTCTTCACCACCACTAAAAACACAACATACAGAAAAAAAAAAAAAAAAAAAAAGAAGCCAAGCTGTCTACAGAAACCAGAATGCTTTCCCTCAGCTGTTGCAGCAATCTTGAAGCTCACCGAAAGCAAACCGTAGCTGCGTCGCTTTGGGGAGAGTTCAATCAGCTAATTCGTTCCCTATTATAGGCTTCGTGAAGAATATCATTCGGCACTATACTTCAACAAACGGTCGCAAAAATAAAACAAAAAAAAAAATCGAATATGGTGCGCGCGAACCAGGCGCCTTTCAATCTGACTCCCCAACCTCTCTGTGTCGATGTCGGAGGAGGTTAATCAATGAGTCGATGTCGGAGGAGGTTAATCAATGAGTCGCTGCACGGAAAGCGGGAGGAAAACGGCTCTAGCGCCCATCTCGACGCGCCGAAGTCAGCGGGAACACTGCGTGCATTAAAACAAGAAAAATCATGTGCTCGTGCTTCGCGTCCATTTTCTTTATTACACACTGTGTTCAGTCTGCAGTGGGCACAAATGTATTCCCGTGTTCCATTGTTTTGTCAAGCCGATCTCGTGGCCCCTTCATACGAGAAAGCGTTTAATATGCAAAGTAGCCCGCTTAGCGGAAATGAGCCCGTGCACCAAAAGGAATTGACAAACGTCTAGACGAAGCAGCGATCTATGACTAGCTGACGAGAGCGGTCTGCAATGAAGACAAAAAAAAAAAAAAAAAAAAAAAAATGCACGCTTCTCATCTCGGAAACAATAACACCCCGACAATGTGCACACGTTAACGGCCATAGATGATAGATGACATAAATGACATACATGCACCATGTCATTCTTCAATCGCAACTAATGAACCAAAGGCATACAAACTCATTATAGCAACAAATAAATGAGTATAGGAATACTACAGAGTAGGGAAATTGTCAGTATTCGTTACAAGTGATGCTTCTTGTCAAACGAGTCGTGCCTTCAGGGAAAGCGCCTCGTCCCGCCAGCCAAAGTACACATAATGCGCACATCCGTCCATGAAGGACAAGCAAGCGAACACTGCGCGTGTTCCGAAAATAATAATAATAATAATAATAATAATAATAATAATAATAATAATAATAATAATAATAATAATAATAATAATAATAATAATAATTGGTTCACAGGAAGGGAAAGGCGCAGTATCTGTCACACTTGCTCTGTGGACACCTGAACCGCGCCGTAAAGGAAGGGATGGATGGAAAAACTTTATTTTCGTCAGAGAACATGTGTGGACGATTCTGTGTTAGATGGCCATCAACCCATGGCTGACGGCGACCTGGGTGGCCCACTCCACGGCCCTGGTCTGGACGACCGGGTCTGAGCTGGCCAACACGGCCTCCCACTGCTCGAGGGAAGGATCACGCATAATATCCGCCGGTGGCGGTGCTATGCTACAGCTCCATAATATGTGGTCATAGGTTGCCAATTCCTGACACCATTTGCACTCCGGCTGAATGTCCGGGTAGATTTTGCTCAACACGTATGGGTTGAAGAAACATCTAGTCTGCAATCGTCGCCAGACGCATTCCTGCGCCTTCACCAATTGCTTGTCCGGGGGTGGGTAAATCCTCCGCTCAAGTTTGAAATGATTAGTAATGTCATGAAAGGATACCAGCCCATCTCTCGTGGACCTTCCCGGAACGTCCGGCTCACCTACTCGGCTGACGAAACCTGGAGCATTCATGTGAGCCGTCTCGTTCCCAGGATTCCCAGAGTGTGCTGGTACCCAGACAATTTCCGCCTCCGTGGAGGGCTACGGAGTAATTTCGACAACCTGGGGATCTTTAACGTGCGCTGACATTCGGTAGATCGGTGAAGAAGAAAGAACAAGGGCAGAGGGACGTTTGTACGCTTCGCCGCAGTCCTGTTTGGACCGATCCCTGTAAATAAACCCCCCGTGCGTTCAAAGCACGTAACAATATATATATTGCGAGAACATTTAACGCACTTGGTCACTTAAAAAATTATAGGGCGAAGTGTACGCTTGATTTAAATAAACATTTTATTGGACTCGACGTTTCGACCAGAAGCTGGCCTTCATCAGGAGTGGGAATGTAAATGATTCGGGTAGGTTCTGAAGACGAAGAGCGGAAAAGAAACAGGTGGCGGAGAGGCAAAGAGGGAAAGAGGGTTCAGCAGGAGGAAAGCCTTCTTCCCCTCTTTGCCTCTCCGCCACCTGTTTCTTTTCCGCTCTTCGCCTTTAGAACCATTCTCACTCCTGATGAAGTCCAATAAAATATTTCCTTAACTGAAGCGTATACATCGCTCTATAATATACATATATATATATATATATATATATATATATATATATATATATATATATATATATATATATATATATATATATATATATTATTTTTGCGGACGAACTAAAAAGATGAAGCGGGCAGTGGCACGGACAGGAGCGCTCGCGCTAGGCCCGGCCACATTTCATTAAACGTCATCTCACTGTATAGTGAGATGACGTTTCAGACCTATGGGGCTGAAACGTGGAGGCTAACCAAGAGAGTTCTACTTAAGTTGAGGACAACCCAGAGGGCTATGGAACGAAAAATGGTAGGGGTAACATTAAGAGATAGAAAGCGTGCAGAGTGGGTCAGAGAAATAACGCAAGTTACTGACATTCTAGTAGAAATTAAGAAGAAGAAATGGACATGGGCAGGACATGTAGTGCGAAGAGAGGATAACCGATGGTCGCTGAGGGTAACAAACTGGATTCCAAGGGGAGGAAAGCGTAGCAGGGGGCGGCAGAAAGTTAGGTGGGCGGATGAGATTAAGAAGTTCGCAGGGGTCAAGTGGATGCAGCTAGCACAGAACCGGGTTAAGTGGAGAAATATGGGAGAGGCCTTCGCCCTGCAGTGAGTATAATCTGGATGATGATGATGATGCTGATGATGATCTCACTGTCATCGACCTCTTTCTGTCTGTCCTCTGCTCTCCTGTTTTCATCGGCTTGCCAACTCGTAACAATATTATATATATATACTATAGCGCCAACTAAAATTCGGCCTAGCCGACGACAGCAGCGCCACCGCATTTTGCTTACGTCACAGACCTGTGATGATCAATGCTACATGAAAATAGCAAACTATGCACAAACTGAAGCCTTTATTGTGCTAGGCGACTGAAAGTTAAGGCACGATACAAGTCACCGGCATAAAGAAAAACACTGCATCGACGTTTCGTTTCTCAGTGTTAACGTTTACGGCCGCCGCACGGTGACTTATACGGTATTCGCAGGAAGGAAATGTCCCTGCAAAGCATAAACGACGCTCGAATGGAGAAAAGGGACCACGAAAAAAAAAAGAAAAAGGGGCGGGGAGGGGAGGGGAGGGGGGGGGGGCAGCTCGTGCAGGCGTTGCCCGTGCGTAGTGTGTACCAGCTCAGCACGCAGACGCGGGCTGTAAGGACGTGAAACATGCTGCACAACAACCGCAGTAAAACAACAGCGAGCAGGCGAATAAGGTTAGCACCACCGCAAAAGCTCCGAAGCGACGCGACGATGCAAGCTGTGCCCGAGAGGTAAAAAAAAAATAAAATAAAAAGGCGCGAGGAGCGCGGCGGCAGCAAGAGCGAAGGCTGCGCGCCAGGAACGCCGCGCTAATTTGCATATCAGCGGAAAGCCGCTCAGGCGTTGCCCATAAACGACTCCTCGAACCTACTCGCTCTTCCGAACCTCTTCGGGATACCGGACAGCCACCAAGCAAGCCGCGCATATTCGCAACGCGAGAAAAAAAAAAAAAAAAAAAAAAAGGCTAGCTGCGCGCCCATGCCTCCGGACTGCACGGCGAACCATATGCGACAGACAGAAATGCTGCAACAAGAAATGGCGCGAGAGGATTCGGGGAGCGCCCTACCGGAAGAAAACGACACTTGGAACGTCAACTGGCCTTTTTAAAGGCGCGACTTATGCTCACATTAAAAGGGTTCAGCAGCGGTGGCGCTTCACTTACGCACTGCGGATTTTGGGTTCCGCTTGGCTACAAGGGATCGCCACTAAATCAAGCCTTCCACAAAGGCTCAATAAGTTTGATCTACAATGCGGCCCGTCATTACAAAACTCACACCACCGTCAGTCATCGCACGCAACAGTATAGCAGATTGAGCTCCAAATTAAGACCTATCTCGCGCCACTACTGTATCGCGAGCAGAGAAAGATTTGTCCAATTGTAAAATTAAATGAATTGGTCCAACCGGACAAGAATTAAGGCATTAAGATGAAAAAAAGAAGTGCTATACACCGATCCACAATTGCGGGTACAGGCCTGGGGAGACTCCCCTCGCCTCTCCTATATGACGTGGCGGAAGGGTTGGGAATAAGGAAAACAAATTGGCTTGTTGGAAAGGGGTTAAGGAAACTGGGGAGGAATGGCGACAGCGTCGGAATTTTTAGAATAATCCAACTGAGTCGAGCTCCCCGTTAAGGCCTGCGTAGAGGGCGAGCACTCAGCGGCGTGTATACGGCCCTCGGCCTCCAAGCGCTTCACCATCACCACACGCATGGGCCGGGTTCCTCAACTCTTGAAGCAGGCAAGTCCCTTGACTTGCGCCCCCATTTGGTGCTCCATGTCCCCCAAGCCATATTCCCAGGCCACGACCACACTCAAGATATTAGAAAGATGTACATTTTTCCGTCGTGAGATAGTTTTCGGCCCTATTCCAATACACTATATAAGTGGTCAGGCTTACTGACAACAAAGTATGTATTGGTAGTAGCTATCCAGGGTGGCAAGTCCTGGCGATCCATCCTTTCTGCTTCAGTAGTGTCCGCAGTTACTCGCGCCACGACCGTCAAAGAGACACAAGCACCTGCAGCAATCAAGTAACTGCCAATCGTCAAGTTAGGCCAACCATTCATCGGCGCCCTTGCCCTAGCTGCATAGCGGTACGCGAGTTTGGTCAGAAAGCGGAACACTTAACAAATGTAGGCTGTGATGAATTCCAACCGCAGACTATGATCGATCCACCCGCTTCGCGACAGAGCGCCTGAATCCAGCTCAAAGTATTCGCCGTAAATAAGCGCTTGGGCGGAACAAGCAAAAGGTGCTCAGGGAGAAATTGCACAGCTTCCCTTGCGCGCTCTCGTGCTCACGAGGCGCCAGGACGAAAAACTTCGAGGCACTTAAAAAAAGCGCGCCCTACATTACGAAGACTTGTCCCCGCCGATTGCGGCGAAGGTCTTTGATTCGACGACTGCCCCCAATCCACAATTCGAAGAAGGGGTGGATTTGTGTGTGCCTCTCGGACGAGGCGGTTGGGCAGAGGAAGGGAAGGACGGTCCTATTCCTGCAATGCATTTGTGAGCCTCTCAGCGCCCCCCCCCCAAGGAATTTCAATTCAATTCAATTTTATTTTCAAAGTGGTTTTATTTTCATTTTCAACATTTCGCATGGTTCTCCCAAATAGAAAACGTAACTCACTTAAATTCAGACTCACGATCCCACTCTGCCATCGGAATAACCTTACGTCGAAAAGAGCAGAAGAAAATTTACCATCACAGTGCGCTTAGTCGCAGGTCCTCGCACTTATTTCGAGCGTTAAACTCGTCTTAGCTTGCTGCTGAGTTTTGCGCCACCGGCGTGCGCAGCGCACCTCGAAAAGAGCAGGAAGGGAAATCCTGCTCTGTACATTTAGGGGAGGAGATGGGAATAAAAACGCGTCAGGGAAGAAGGTGGAAGGTAAGGGTAGCCTATGCATCCACCTCTCCCCTTGCTAAAGCTAACACAGATAAAAGAACTATATACTACTTTCCACTGCTGCTAAACAGACACCAAACGCTCGCTTTCTACTGACAACTCGAAGTTTGCACTCACACACACACACACACAAAAAGCATTACGGCAAGTCCACACAAAGCACAAGAAGAGCAGAAAAAAAAAAAAAAAAGAGAGAGACAACCACAAGGAGACTGCAAAAAATTTGAAACGACCCAAACGCTACTACGCCTTCTCGCGGAGAGGGAGACGAGGAAAAAGTGGCGCATTCCAATCACAACCAGCATGAGCGTCAAGTTCAGCCGCGGGAACCAAGGTATTCCGCCGCCGCTCTACGTTCTCGTTGGCTCCTTTTATTACCGAGACGTGTTCCCCAGCTCGTACATAGCCCTAGTCAGAGCATTTCGCAGGATCATTTGAACCCCATTCTACGCTTTCACATTACCCTTTTTTTTTTTCTTTTTTTGCCGCTAAGGCGGCCTATTTCCTGCTTAGCAACGCCCGCGCAGGATTACCGCGTGGGGATGGTGATTGGTGATAGCTTTAGTGAGGCTAATGATGCGAAACGAACAACACTCGGAAAGAGCAGAGCAGCGCTCCCGATGTGTTAAAAACGAAAAACGATTCCTGGAAAGAGCCGGACAAGCACGACGACCGTAACACGCTAATAAACCCTCGGCGAAAAAAATACTTTACGTACGGAGCTGATAATGCACAATTTTTGTTTCGTTTTCGAAACCTTGTTTCACTACAACCGCCATCGCGGCAAAAGAGAGAGAGAGGGAGAGAGAGAAACAGCGCGAGAAAGCCCTCACATATATAGACTTAATGGGGTGAGAATGGGAAACACAAGAAGGTCGGGAGACGAGAAAGAGGTGCTTTCCAGCGCGATTTGCCAGTGCCTTGCAAGCGTGTGTGCATTAAGCGCAAAGGAACTACTGTTTCAACGTGAATACGGCTCCGCCTTGTCAACTGCTAACCTACCTGGATAGCTCGGTACGTATAAAGTGACAGCGCCGGAAAAGCGGTACGTGGCCGCGGGTTGTAATCAACATGCTAGGGCGAAAACCCCCTACATGCACGGTGAATTAGAAAGCTCGGTTGTTTTTCTTACGTTGCAATAGTTAAGTCCGCTATTAAATAAGCGCATAAACAATACGCCGTTCTTACCAATCAAAATTGCAGTATTCCCAAAGGCATTTAACAAGGGATAAGCTTGGCAACATACAAAAAGCGTGCACGGCTTCAAAACAGTTCTCGGCGAGGCGGTTTCAGTGAATGGTGCTTTGCGAGCTAAGGCCAGTGCTTCGCAACAAGTGTAACGAATATCAGTCGGGATCGGTTGCATGGCGTGGTAAGAGCATTGTTACATGCCGTTGGCAGGTTTACGCAACTATATTCATAAAAATACAGCTAGGAAAGCAGCAAGCGGAGTATTATTGCCGGATCAGAGATTGCGACACTTTCAGCGAAATGACTGTGATTTCAACAAAATAAAGCAGCGCGTTAGCCTTTCAGCGACAGACCGGTAGTGCACCGCGCCTTTGTCGCCGACGTAACGCCGCTGACACGTAAGCGATTTCGTTACGTCATCCGCGCAGCTCGGACGCGACACCGCCGCTGTCGAGAGAGTGCGGCGTCCCATTGATACGGCGCGACTGTCTCCCGCAGCATGGAAACAGAAATCGAAGGTTATGAAATTGGCGCTGACAGGAACAGCTCGTAACGATCAACCGCCGAGCACAGTGGCGGTAGGAACGAAAACCCGATTTGTTCCGCGGCCCTGGTGCCGGCGGCAGGGAGCCACGAGCGAGCCAAGTGGTGACAAATGACATCGGTCGCCGCCGCCGCCAAGAGCGCAGGAAACAAGTTCCGCGGGGGAATACGCGACGCATTCTCTCTTGCTGTCCCCGTCGGGGAAAGCAGCGGGCGCCGCGGGGAGAAATCAATTAACCCCGCCGAGAAGCAAGCGCTATTGAGATCGCGGTTTTGTATACGCCGATCGCAGAACCAGGCGACGAGTGCGCTGGAGCAATGAACGCGTCGAAGCAGTCCACGGACCTGAAGCCCAGTTTGAAATTACGTTCGGTGATTTGCGTGATTTTAAAACAGCTCGTGAACACTAAGTTGCGGTTGTATGCCACCCAAGCGTGGGAGTGCACGAACGGTGCTGAATAATGGACACCGTCACGTGCGGGTGACGGGAGGAGCGAGCAAACGAAGTACACGGAGAACTCGCGCCCGCGGGCGACGCAAAGGTCGCCAATCGAATGCCGCACAATGCATCCGCAGAACGGGTACCTGCACCCTCTCTGATCTGGGAATGGATGGATGGATGCACCAGTGCTCGCGAATCGGAAAGCGATTCTCAGAGAGCCCATGTTGGGCAACAAAGAGGGCGACAAGACGGCAGGCATTTAAATTTAAACGGGAAAAAAAAAATGAAGAAACGCGAGCCGAGAGGCTGACGACCCGCAATAAATTTGCCTTTTGTGGTCACTGTACATTTCAAACAATGACTATCAAAGACGACAGTGGCCGTTCGAACCTCGCGAAAATAAACGAAAATCGCCAACAGCCGTAATTTATGTATTAGCGTAACGTACTGGAGCCGAATATGAACATGGCGCCAACGTCATTGTGCGCCACCTATGACAACGCACGCGTAGATGAGAGCATTGAAATTATGACATGTGAAACAAGAACATTGTATACGTGCCCAGAAGCAAAGTCTAAAGTGTACGCTGCTGAGAAAGGTAAAGGCATATTGCAAAGCGCAGCAAACGTGGAAACCTTTCAGGCAAGGCTATTAAATAAAAAAAGAAAGAAAGCATTTTGCATGGATCTTGATCAGAACGCCCCAATAAATGTCATTACTGCAAGGATAAAAATGAGAGGGAGGGAGGGGAGGTTCAACAGAAGAACTACAGGAATCTGAGTTCAAGAATGAAATATTAAGTACGCGGTTCTCGACAGGACAAAAGCGCCGGGGCTGGATAAAGACGTGCTGCTTCTCTATACGATGGCAACATGGGTAAACGCTATACCGGCTGCGAGTTTCAGCTCCAAGAGGGA
Organism: Amblyomma maculatum; assembly: GCF_055883805.1. Lineage (NCBI taxonomy): Eukaryota > Metazoa > Arthropoda > Arachnida > Ixodida > Ixodidae > Amblyomma > Amblyomma maculatum. The sequence continues at coordinate 27,955,992 of NC_139345.1, forward strand.
TGCAGTGAAACGCAGGTATTTAAGGCGTCCCCGAGAGTCAGAGCCTTTGTTCTGGTTCAGCGTTTTACGCATCCCACCGAATCTAAATGGCACGGGTATCGCCTTTACTCCCTCGCCAACATCGGTCATTCCCGGTTCGTTTTTAGCAGGCGTAACCCCATATTCTGCTTCCTAATCGCGCACGGGTTCCTTTTATATTAGCAGACTGTTACTGGTGTTTATTTTAGAATGCAGTATTCGGGTTCTTTTCTTTAAAGGGCAACTCCGGAGGTTTTTTGACATTCGAATATTCTAATAAAAATTTTACTGTATATTCTCCTCTCCGTCCTGACGCATTCTACAAAATTTGGGCACCGTACGATAATCCGTTCGTGCGCAACACGACTTTAAAATATGCTGTTTTCATGGCTTAAGTTGAGACTATTTCTGCCGGCAACACTGAGTTTCTGACGTCACAAACAGTGTACCGGCGTTACTGTCCACTTCCCGCATGATTATGAAATTGTGAGGCTTATATTGAACTACCTCAGACATTTTATGCAATGTTTCATGATTTCCATACGTTATTTTCACCATCCAATGCACGTGCGAGTGTTTGTCTAATACTGAGTGTGACGTCACCATTTCGTCACCTGGGACGTCGTTTCTAGCCGTGAAAGCAGTTTCGGTTTCGATTTGCTGTTTTTCTTTTTTAAAAATACTTCTAATTGGAATTTCGAAAAACGGTTTTGTGTGTTGAAGTCAGGTCGTGCCGAGGAATGTAATTCAATGAAAAACAGAAAATGATGGAAAAACCACCGGAGTTGACCTTTAAGCGGTACAATTTTCTGCGCGTGAAATGCCGATGTTTTTCTGTTGTTTTTACATCAATGCAGTATTCCCGTACGCTCAGAAGTCCCTTGCAGTTTATTTAGCTCTAAATGTTCCGAGCGCCTGTGCTGTCTTTCTTCCCGTGGTGCTTGTCTTGTTTGCGCTCGCATCATGTACGGACGATCCCACACTTCAGTTCTGCTAAATGTTATTCCAGCCTTCTCTCTCTCTCTCTCTCTCTCTCTCTCTCTCTCTCTCTCTCTCTCTCTCTCTCTCTCTCTCTCTCTCTCTCTCTCTCTCTCTCTCTCTCTCTCTCTCTCTCTTTCTCTCTCTCTCTCTCTCTCTTTTTTGGCCTCCAGTCTACCAAACGTTATTCCAGCCTCTTCTCTCCTCTCCTTTCCTTTCTTTATTTTTCAGCCCGCGCAGATGATTCACCCTGTCCTTATAGAGGAAGTGCTGTCGACAATAAAACGAAAACAATGGAAGTGAAACGAACATCCGTTCAACTGAAACCCGCCTACAAGCTTTCTTTCTTCTTTTTCTTTGTCTTTTTGCTCCGGATTGAGCGAAAGAGCGCGGAGAATCGCATTGCCTGCGTACTACGGCAGCGTTGAAACTGCCGCTGACCTCCGCCGGAAGCCAGAAAACACTTTCTCGCTTGTGCAGAGTTCCACGTAAGTGCTCTGATACACAATGGACAAACATTTCCACCCGAGATGACAGCGAACAAACACTGCGCTAGCAAACGCAGAGCTTATGAGGCCTCGCTGTCTGCAGGTGCACGAGTATGCGGCAGACAGCAGACAATATGCATAAAAATCAACGCACAGCCTCGTTATAAGTTTCTAAAGACTTACTGCACATCTGGCGTCGTTACTTCGTTGATTCTCTCCTCCTCTAAATGCAACTCCTAATAGGCAGCCGGCTGCAAAGCGCACGCTAAGGATACGGATACTTCTTTCAAATGAAACCAAAAACCCTGAATTCGGCGTACCCCTATCGAGTTTCATTCTCTCTCTCTCTCTCTCTCTCTCTCTCTCTCTCTCTCTCTCTCTCTCTCTCTCTCTCTCTCTCTCTCTCTCTCTCTCTCTCTCTCTCGCTCTCTCAGACTTATAGGGAAACGTCGAACTCCTCATAGCGAGCATTCCGTATCGCATTACATCGTGAGAGAATACAGCCGCCTCTTCCTCATTCCCGTCCAGGTTAACGCGCAGGCGGAGAACGAGTGTATAAAACGCCACTAGAGATCGAACCGGAGGCCGTAGTATATTATTAAGCCAATGAGAGATTTCAGCGACATGTCGTCATGTTGCATACCTGATACGATAAATGCGCTTTTCCTATTCACAAAGAGCTTTTGCAGCGCCAACACGTCGCCAGAATACCGCGGTTTCCTGGCGCCATTTCAAATTACTTCAATAAAAAACAAATTCCGGGCTAGTCGTTCATTCTAAATGAAAAAGTTCTACACAGCCAAGAACGACTAACACAGAGATGGCATCGCTTGCTCTGTCCTTTAAGACCCGAGGGAGTTCGATCGTCAGAATGCGAAGCGACTTATCAGAACTGAGATCATAACAGAGAGTCGAGACCTCCGAATAAGTAGCCAGGTAATGCCGAAGCGATTTCGTCGTACAAGCGCGACATAAGTAATAATCAGAAAGCATGATTACTGACTTCCTTCGCCGAGAGAATTCATCGTTTAGCTTTGATCTTTAGACCGCGCTGCGCGTTTCGTACTTAGACAACGATGAAATATGTTCGCAGGAAATCTCTCTTCCTGTTACATATTGCTCCCGCATTGTCTGTTCTTGTTCTCTCTTCGCGACTGGAAGCATTGCGCGGCCCAGAAAACTTCCGCGCGCCGAGTCTTCCGCCGACAACGCAAGCCCACAAAAAACAACCGAAGTGGTTTGGTTCTGACGATCAGGCTTCTTTTCCCACACACGAAACCAGTCTCTTCAAATGTGCGCCATTTGCTCGACCCGGCGAGAATTCACGTCGGAAAGCGACTTTCTACGCAACTCTCGCAGATAGCGTCAGAATATATATCTATTCCGTGAAAACAAAGAGAAAGCGCGAAGGCCCGGGGGGCGCTCCGAGAGAGCCATGCCCTCCCGGGGCGCCCGGAAGCCTGGGTTCAATTCCTAAGTGGCGTCTGTCATTCGCGCGTCCCACCACTGCCGAGGAGGCGGCGCAGCCGCTTCTTCACTGTCCGCATTTTTCATTCTTCCTAGCTGTGCGCTTCGCCGGGGCAGCTCATTCCGAAATCTCGCGCTCCCAACCTTCGGTACCGGTTCTTAACTCTAATAAAAACACACGGTGCCGATAAAAACACAAGGTCGGCCTGCAAAGCTGGCAGCAGGCGCGATGACACGGAGGCCTCAAGTAGACGAGTAAGGAAACGAAACGCCACCTTCTTCGACCCACTTGGCATCGCGTTGTCCTCCCTTTTAACTCGAGGTCAGTAAATTCCAGTGAGTGGCAACCTGGTCTACCCGCATTTGCATAGAGATCGTAAGACTTTTGCAAAAGCTTCTTCGCAGAAAGCGAGACAATTTTTTAGCAAATTAACTCATAAATCACAATTTTCTGTTAAAGCATAGGGTAAGAGTTAGATTTAGAGGAACTTTGAAAAAAAAAAAAAAAACGAAGAAAAAGAAATTGTTTTCGAGGAATACACTAGTGCAATAAAACTACCATAAGCTTGGAAACAGCTTTGCCACAGTGATTCGGTATGGAGGTCTCGGCGGACTAGCTAGTTGCGTTATCTCGACGCAACGAAAACCTTACCCGCGCGCACGTGTACGAGGAAAATATGGAGCGTCGCAACCTCAAAGAAGTCGAGTGTAACTAATAGCACAAGTGCCGCTTCAGAACCTGCAAATGCGATTACGACACAAAAACGCGATTAAACCAGTACAGCACGGAAGTTCGTTCCGAGATGTAAATCTGCAGTGCGGGGCAGCAAAACAGCGAGGCAATTCATGGTAACATCAAAACAGACCTGGCAGTGGCCCGGCCCAGTCGCACAGCGGACGCCGGAAAGAGCAACGAAAGAAGGCAGCAGGCACTTACCTGGGAAGAAAAAACAGAAAAATAAAACACAGTCAGCACTCATAGTATCTCATCTCATTTAATATCTCCAATATGCCCATAATCCCCTTATATACACTGTCTATCCTTCTGCCTATTATTGCGTAATATTTATATCCTGTTATACGAGTTGTTAACGACCCCTCATGCAAGTCCTACTAAATTTCTACAGGCAGCTCATCATCCATCCGGTGTGCATCATAAGTCTCAAATTAAATCTCAGTGGAATCTCCAGGACGCGGCAGCGAAGATGAAATATCATAAACATGTTATCGGCCAGTGGTTCGAAAGCAGAGTCAAGCAGATAAAAGTCTAACTAATTGAGATTCTATAAGCATGCTATTGAAATCAGGCGATCACTGAAGAACCTCGCTACAAAAGGCTTAGATTGCTGGAAACTACTGACGCCGACAGTTTAACAAACTGGCGCAGTGGTTAGAACACCCGACTACTGTTCCAAAGGACGCGGGATCAAATCCCGGCCAGGCGGCCGCTTTTCGACGCAAGGTTAAAAGCAAGGCGTCCATGTGCTGTGTGATGTCGGAGCACGTTAAAGAACCCCAGGTGGTCGAAAGTTTCGGAGTCCTCCACTACGGCGTCTTTCATAGCCTGAGTCGCTTTGGGACGTTAAACATCATAAACCAAC